>NW_012267228.1:23712667-23862486 GCF_000151885.1 Dipodomys ordii
CGCTTGCCTTGCATGCCTGAGGCCCTGGGTTCGATTCCTCAGCACCACATAAGAAAAAAGCCGGAAGTGGCGCTGTGGCTCAAGTGGTAGAACACTAGCCTTGAGCTGAAGAGCTGAGGGACAGTGCCCAGGCCCAGAGTTCAGGCCCCACGACCGGACCAAAAAAAATAATAAATAAAAATAAAAGTTGGGGATTCCCTATCCCCAAATACTGGTTCAAAGACTTCCAGCTTCTACCCTTGGCCCTAGCTTTCAGCTCAGCCTACAGGGAGGTCTTCAAACTTGGTCCTAACTGTACTGGCTCCAAGAACCTCAAACAGTGTTAGAGAAACTAAAGTCTGTTTGCCTGAACCAAAGACTAGTTTTCCAGGAAGTTAAACATGATCAGTATCTCCAGGCCTCAGGACTGCCAACTGAGTAACCCTTGGGTCTCCCTGAGACCTAGCTCCCTATCTACAAAATAGAGCAGATGTCTGTAGGAAGGGGCATGGTATGTAATAAACCCCAAACAGACAGAAGACAGTGACTCACAACTCTAATCCTAGCTATTCAGGAGGCTGAAATCTAAGGATCAAGATTCAAGGCCAGCTTGGGCAGGAAGTACATGAGGATCTTATCTCCAAATAACCACCAAAATGCCAGAAGTAGAGCTGTTATTCAAGTAGTAGAATGCCAGGACCCAGGAACAGCACCTAGGCGCTCAATTCAACACCAGTGAACAAAAAGAAAAAAAAAAACTTTCCACTAAATTTCTACACTTCATTCAAGAAAACAAAGTTTCTTGATAAATTCCCACAATTTGGCATCATAGCAATGACCTAGATTATATCTAAGGAGAGAGCTCATGCTTAAGGAGATTGTTGGGCAATCCTAAATAAAGTGACAATGAAAGACTGGCTTCCGGAGTCAATGCCCAGTAGAAGATGTGAAGGAATTACCAAAGTTCATAATGGAGCTCTCTTTTATACTCTTTATTTCAATCTCCTGTGTTTAAAAGCAATCTATTAAAGCAAAACTTTGTGTCATTTAGGGAGGATTCAACTTTTTGTTTTCATTTATTATTATATTGCCAGTATTATGAAACCCAAATCCTGCTTTAATCAGTACTCCTGACCTGATGGAGACTGACCAAGGCCAGGCCTTGCTCACATACTGCTGATGAGAATATAAATTGGCCCAATCTTTCTGCAAAGCATTAATTTAGGCAGCAATTATTTACTGATTACCTGTCACATAATGAGCCCAATGGTGGAAGGTGGAATTTAATAATACATATAAAGAGTTTTGAAAATGCTCTCACCTATGACTCAGCAGAAGCCTCTGAAAGGGTGATACCTTTGATCAGAGATTTATATGCAGACATAGCATGCAAAGACAAGTGTCTAATCCCCAATATAAGATTAAACAAATCATATAGCATAATCAGATTTTTTGTTGGCTAAGGGTTGTAGCTCAGTGATAGAGCACATACTTCCAAGTGTTCAGGATGTGCAAGGTCCTGGTGCTGTACGGTCCCCACCAACACAATAAACATAAATTAAATGGGCCAGGCACCAGTGGCTCATGCCTGGAATCCAAGCTACTCAAGAGGCTGAGATCTGAGGATCAAAATTTAAAGCAACCTGGGCAGGAATGCTTATGAGGCTCTTATCTCCAATTAACTACCAAAAAACCAGAAGTAGAACTGTGGCTCAAAATGATAGAACCCTAGCCTTCAGTGGAAAGCTCAGGGACAGTGCCCAGGACCTGAGTTCAAGTCCTGTGACTGAACAAAAAAATAAAAAATAAAGATAAATTAAATGGTATTAGAAAATGCTCTTTATATTATAGTGAAAAAGCAGTATGTACATTTATATGATTCTAATATATTTACAAGACACACATGGAAGGAAATATATCAAACTGTTTCTTCTAAGAAGTAGTGTCATGATAATTTCAAAATGATATTTTTCAAAATGGCTCTAAGAATTTTTTTCTTTTTTGGCTGGTAGTAGGGCTTAAACTCAGCCTGGGCGCTGTCCCTGAGCCTCTTTGTGCTCATAGATAAGGCTCTACCACTTGAGCCACAGCACCTTCTGGCCTTTTCTGAGTACTTTACTTGAGATATTGTGTCTCTCTTACAACGCAGACTCTTACAAAGCTTGGCTTTGAACCTCAATCCTCAGCCTCCTGAGTAGCTAGGATTACAGGTGTGAGCCACCAGCACCCAGATTCAATGTATGTTTTATGACTAGGAAAAAATGTTCTGAAACCTGGGTCCAGTGCTTTAATTAGCCACTGGCACAATATGATACATATCTAAAAATAAAAAGAGGAAGTCCTAGCCGGGTGCCGGTGGCTCACGCCTATAATCCTAGCTTACTCAGGAGGCTGAGGTCTGAGGATCGCGGTTCAAAGCCAGCCCAGGCAGGAAAGCCTGTGAGACTTTTTTTTTTTTTTGTGAAAATACTGTACAGAGGGGTTACAATTACATGGGCAAGATAATGAGTACATTTCTTATCAAGCATTGTAGCCTCCTCCTTCGTTTCCCCTTCCTATCCCTTTCCATCCTCCTCCCTCCCCTCCTCCCCAAAGCTGTAAAGTTGGTTTTCGACATAACGATTTGTACATCTCATTGTTGCAATGGGTCCACCTGTATCTCCATGAGACTCTTATCTCCAATAAACCACTAGAAAACCGGAAGTGGTGCTGTGGCTCAAGGGGTAGAGCACTTGCCTTGAGCTGAAGAGCACAGGGACAGCACCCAAGCCCAGAGTTCAAGCCCCACAACCAACCAAAAACAAAAAGAGGAAGTCCTCTCTGAATCTAGTCAGTGGGAGCTTGGATCTATTCTATGGATGAAAAGAGGCTCCATCCAATGCTTTAGTAAGAAAACCCAACTTGTAAAGAGTGGTGGTACATGCCTATCATTCCAGCACTCCAGAGGCTGACACAGGACTGTAAGTTCAAGACAGCACAGGCAGTAAGACAGTAAAACTCTGCCTCAACAACAACGAAAGCCAGATGATAATAACTCAGGCCTATATTCCTAATCAGTCAATACTGCAGTTTGAAGCCAGCCCAGACAGAAAAGTCCCAGAGACTCCATTTCCAAAATAACCAGCAAACACCTAGGGTGGCATAGCTGAAGTGGTGGACCCTCACCCATGAGCAAGCAAGCCAAGCAAGTGAGAGCTCTGAGTTCAAACCCCGGTACTGGCACAAAAAAAAAAGAGAGAGATAAAGATCAAAACATTTGTTCTTATAAATAATATAACATGCCCTGAAGAGGGCACTTTGTAAGTTATCTGTTTTTTCATAAAAGATTATGTGATTACAAGATGATACTCTGTGTATATGTGATAGTAGTGCTTTTATTAAAATTTTTACTTAAATGCTTCTAATACTGAGGGCCTGTGGGTTATACATGGAAAAGGAAATTCCCCCCCTTCCTCTCAAGTGTTAGAGATTATTCAACCCAAGACCTCACATACTAAGCCAGCATTTTACCACTGAGCCATGTCCCCAACCCAGCCTTCCAATACTTTTGCAGAAGGATAGGATTTCAGCAGAAAGAAATGGTGACTTTAAGGAAGCCTACAGGCTGGAACTGAGTACTACAACTGAGGTGCCAGCCACCATGAAATGACAGGAAGAAAAGAACAGTAACAGCTACATTGGATCATGGGACAGTTCAAAGAGTTGAGGTTTGAGAAAGGTCTTCAAGCACCTAGAGCCTCAAGCACACTAGGTAAGAGCTCTACCACTCAGCTATACTCCCAGCCCCACGCATTCCTTTAGCAATCTCTTATTGAATGTGTTCTACATGTCAGACACTGTGCTCAGCATAGGAGAATGAAGAAAAAAAACACAGGCCCCCTGCTCTCAAGCTGCTTATCCATCTACTGTATACAATTGGAAATCAAAATGAATGTACAGTGGCAAGCTAGTGCAAAGGCTTATACAGCAGAGACATGTGGACTAGAGGAGCAGAGGGTAGAGAGTAAGAGCTAAGGGTAGAGACTAGGATATATGAAAGGCTGGATGAGATGCTTAGCAGAAGGGAAAAGGCAACCCTTCACACCCTCCATTACAAGCTGATATAACTTCTCCTGAGAAGATTAAGACATTTATATTAAGGGATTCAAGGGAACAGGGATTCAAGGGATTCAGGATTCCAGGGAACAGGTACCTCTGAGGCCTGGCAACTTTGAGGAGGCATTTTTGAAACCATAGAGGCCTCTAACACACACTTCTTACCTGAGTGCTGCTTCTCCAAGAAATGTGAATAATGAGCAAATAAAAATATTATGTGAGTTGGGTGCCAGTGGCTCACACTACTCGCTACTCTGGAGGCTGAGATCTGAGGAGCAAGTTTAAAGCCAGACCTAAAAGGAAAGTCTATGAGACTTTTCTCTCCAATTAAACACCCAAAAAAGCTGGAAACAGAGCTGTGGCTCAAGTGGTACAACACTAGCCGGGAGCACAAAAACTCAGGAACAATACCACACACGCACACACGCGCACGCACACGCGCACACACACACACACACACACACACAGTACTTTGTGAGGGTAACAGGAGAGAGGAGTAAGAGTAGGGAATGTGGGGAGAAGTAGGCAGATAGATTGGAGGAAGCCCGCCACAAGCAAAAAGTCACTGTTAGATCCAAGGACAAGGCAAATGCTGGGTATGGTGCTACATATTTGTAACTCCAGCTACTCAGGAAGTAAAGATAGGAGGATAGAGGTTCAACATGCAAAGTTAACAAGCTCTATCTCAAAAACCAAGAGTGGTAGTACATGCTGGCCTTATCAAAAAAGTGAAAGATTCTATCTAAAAACAACAAAACAAACTAAAGAGAGCTGAGGGTTATGGCTCAAGTAGTAGAGAGCTTGCTTGGTAAGCACAAGTCCCTGAATTCAAACACCATCACCACCCCCTTCACAAGGGCACCATGGGCAGCATGACGGCACTTAGCTCCAGCTTCCTGTGGATAGGAATGGAAGACACAGCAGCCTCTGCAGGAAGCATTACTGAGAGGTCTGAAGGCATTGGCTTAAATTAGAAAGGGAAGTCAAGGGAACCTTCCAGGGAGAAGCACTGGAATCCAATGGAACTCAAAAGATTTTTCTCCCTGGGAAGCAATGGGCTAAGAAGGAATTAGAATTGAAAATCAGAGCTTCAAAGGTCATAAAATAACTACTTTGCCTAGTTTTCTTTACTGAGGAGAGAAACTGGAACTGAGAAATCAGGTATTTAATGGAAGAGAGCCAGGGACAAACTCACTTTTCCCTTCCTCTGGAGACTTTTCCCAGAACAAAGAATAAATACTGCTTAGTATCAATACTGTGCTAGACCTCCTTTTCTTCTTTAGTACAACACCTTAGGGATGCTGGACTTAACTGCATCCCAAGACCAGGCTATAAATCCCAGAACAACCTCAACATCCATTTGGCTTCAGCCACAGGCTGGTGGTTTATACCTTTAATCCCAGCTGCTCAGAAGACTGATCTGCGAATTATGGTTCAAAGCCAGCTCAAGCAGACAAATCTGTAAGACTCTTCCAGACTCAAATTCAACTCCTAAATTCAAGAGATCCTTCATCTCCAGCCTTTCTCAAGTGGCTGGGATTACAGGCTTGTCACTGTCCCTGACTCCATTTAGCTTTTGAAGTGGCTCAGGCTGCATAAAAGCAACACTCTCCAAGCCAGAACCAACCTAAAATCAAATCAGCTTTGCTTCCAGGCTCAAGCTGGATAAAACTAAGAATATGAACGTTTCAGGTCTTACCACATACAAATTATGGGGGGGGGGGAACCCCATGTGGTATAAGAATAGCAGGAAAAGAAGGCTGGGCGCCGGTGGCTCACGCCTGTAATCCTAGCTGAGATCTGAGGATCGTGGTTCAAAGCCAGCCCGGGCAGGAAAGACCGTGAGACTATCTCCAATAAACCACCAGAAAACTAGAAGTGGCGCTGTAGCTCAAGTGGTAGAGCATTCACCTTGAGCTGAAGAGCTGAGGGACAGCGCCCAGGCCCAGAGTTCAAGCCCCACGACAGACAAAAAAAAAAAAAAAAAAAAGCAGGAAAATTTAAAAAAAGAATTTACATTCTCCTAGGTTGCTTAATGTTTAGAAGGCTCATTTAGGCCAGATTGATTGAACATAGTAAGTTTTAGTGAAGTGTCTAGGCCCAACAAATGCTCTACAAATTATCATAGAAGTTTGTAGAAAGTCATTACTTTCTAAGCAGAATGCCTCTCCCCAACCCCCAACTTTCCTTCTTTAGCTATTCATGACCTGGATGTTAAACAACAAAATTCAAGTCCCAGCTGATCATTTCCCTTACATCATATCATAGGGAAATTCTGTCCCAAGTGATAAGCTCAAAATGCTTTCCAGGCACAAATAGTTTGTGGAGCTTCTTAATCTTACTATTCATCCAAATTAAGTTTTTTATTTTTTATTGTTTGTTGGTCGTGGGGCTTGAACTCTGGGCCTGGGTGTTGTCCCTGAGCTCTTCAGCTCAAGGCAAGCGCTCTACCACTTGAGCCACAGCACCACTCCGTTTTCTGGTGGTTTATTAGAGATAAGAATCTCACCAACTTTCCTGCCCAGGCAGACTTGTTATTTTTAAACTCAATGGCTTCTTCTAGCTGGTGATTTGCTCCATTCCAAATTTCTCTGAAGGTTTGGAGATATCCTGTGTCTGCTGTTTGCAAGCCAAATGGAAGCAAAGACAAGAACAAAGGCCGTGAAACATTAGGGGGTGGATGTATTCCTGTGCTCCTGTGACTGCTACAGTCACTCAGAGCAACAGTCAACCCTTGGAAGGCTGTTTTAATATAGAAACTTAATAGGTGTAAGTTAGTAGCAATTTTCTTGGGGAGTAAACTGGTCTCTGCATTATACTCTGAAGAACATAAAAGAAAAATGACTAATTGTTTAGCGCAAGATGAGAACCTGTGTTTACCTCGGAGGCACCGGTGTACATTCAGTAATGTCTTTTTCTAGATGAACACGTAAGTCACGTCCACACAATAAATGGTGGTCATGAGATTCTTTTCCTGTTCATCCAAGATTTGCTGCTGAAAACAAAAATGAGTGGCATTTCACTAGTATAGAAATGTTTCTAATAGAATATAAGAAGCTGTTAAGCAATTTTCCAGTACATTAGGCTGAAATTGCTTAAGACGGATGTTCTTTCTGTGGCAATCAAATACCACCTAAGTTGTAGTCTCGTATTGCCTCTGTGTGGAAAGTGCTGGTACAATTTGGGCTATTTTTCTTCACTACTGTGGTACTCACTACCACACGTGGTACTTAAGGGCACCTCTCAGTTATATGGGGGGAAGGTTTCCTAATTTGGGAGTCACTCAACCACTTATTGTAAGACAGGTATTCTTCTCAAGCTTGTGTGGGGCTTTAAATGAGAATTCAACCAGCCAATTTTCCTTATAGCTGGCTTTAACCAAGCATGAGTGGCCAGAGAATTCTGGCTCTGGGTGAAAATGACAAGTCATTATTTACAGAAAATACTGATATTCTCTTGCCTATTTCTTTCCTTTTTTTTTTTTTTTTTTTGGGCACGGTCATGGAGCCTGAACTCGGCCTGGGTGCTGTCCCTCAGCTCTTCAGCTCAAGGCTAGCGCTCTACCACTTGAGCCACAGTGCCACTTCCGGCTTTTTTTTTTTCTGCTTATGTGGTGCTGAGGAATTGAACCCAGGGCCTCAGGCATGCAAGGCAAGCGCTCTACCACTGAGCCACTTTCCCAGCTCCTTTCTTTCCATTTTTATTAATCATAGAGATCGAAGACATGAGTACCTAGGGAGCATTAAAAAAAAATATGGGGATGTTATTATTAAGCTTCTTTGGGAGTTACAGTGTAAACCAGCTAGCTGTCAGATGTGGCATGCTTCTTCCACTCCAATATTTGGCCTGCCTGTAACTTTTCATGTTTAGACAAATCCCTGAAGTGATTCTACTCTGAAGACAAATAATCCCTGAATATCAATTTTAGAAATGGTAGGTGTTTGGGCATGGTGCTATATGCCTAACTCAACACTCAGAAAGCTGAGGCAGGATTACATTTGACTCAAATTTTTAAAAAGGGGTAAATTTGGTGGTACATATCTGTATGAGCCAGTTAGTTCAGAGGAAGACATTGAGAAGACTGTAGTTTGAGCCTAGCCTCAACAAAAAGTTAGATGCCATATAAAAAAAAAAAGCTGGGTTTAATGGTATGAACTTGTAATACCAGCCAGAAAGTAGGCATTGGTAAAAGGATCTCTGCCAAGCCAGCCCTAGGCAAAAAAGAAGAGGAGCGTTCAAGCCCCACGACCGACCAAAAACAAAAACAAACAAAAAAAAAAGAGGAGAAGGAGGAGGAGGAGGAGGAGGAAGAAGAGGACAACGACAAAGGCTAGGAGCATGAAACAAGCAAAAAAACGTACCTGCCTAGCAAGTTCAAGGTCCTGAATTCAAACCTTAGTATTGGGGGGAGGAGGAGGAAGAGTCGAGAGATAGTGGCTCGGAGTCGAGAGATAGTGGCTCACACCTGTACTCCTAGCCACTCAGGAGAATGAGATATAGAAGGCCAAGATTTGAAACCTGCCCTCAGACAGAAAAGGCCATGAGACACCATCTCCACCATAATCAGCAAAAAGCAAGGCGAGAGCCAGGGCCAGCTGGTAGAATGCCAGTCAGGCAAGCAAGCTGAGAGAATTTAGGGCCCTGAGTTCAAACCCCAGTACCAACAAAAAATAAATGCTATTACAACTGACTGCTGCAGAAATTAGAACACTGTAAGCAAACACTGTGTTGGAAAAATGAAGTTATGGAGCCAGGTAGGCTCAAGTTTGAATCCCAATTCAGCCATACAACCTTGAACAAGTCACATGGCATTAGCCCACTCCCATGTCTACCTAACTTTGGGAAATTGTTTCAAGGATTAAACACAGAAAATATCAGCTTCTCAGGTGGTAGGAGTAACGATCACATCATACTCCATTTTGGCTACAGCCTGAAGACTGCCGCTAAGCCCAGCTGATGATGAAGTAAGCACCAATGGCCTCAAATTCCCTCATCTGATGTTAACAAATGTTCAGCATATCTAGTGGTTCACCTGAAGGTGAGTCTTTAGGTGGATCTCAGCCTGAAGCATTACCCATCTGAGACACAGAACGGCATCCTTGCTCCTTAGGTATTCCCTTCCTACCTTCAGACTAGATATTAACAATAAGCAGGTTTAAAACCTCACTTTATACACATCACTGCCCTCTAGCGACAAGAATAATTCTTCCCAATAATCCAATCAATTTTGCTCCTCTACTAGCAGAAAAAAAAAATAATTAAAAATGTGATTACTTATCCCTCTGCAGGAATAAACCCTTTTTACTACAAAACATGGGATAGCCAGCCAATAACCTTTATGTTTATCTTGTTTTGAGACAATGTTTCTATGTAGCCCAGGCTGGTCTCAAATTCCTTATCCTGTTTCAAGCTCCCTCCCAAGTGCTGAGATTATACTGTGTACCACCATGCCCTGGCTGATCTAGTCTTCTTGACTGAATCACCTAGCTGTGATCAGTTACCATTTAAAGTTACGCATATACGGACCACATGTATGTTATAGATAATTACAAGTGTTACTTAGGGATAATCATTACTTTTAACACATTAGGCACATTTCCCTATCAATACCCCCCAGACCTTAAGAACTTTGCCTCCATTGTTGGCTTTATACATTTTATTCCTTACAATCCTTTTACAATGAGCATTTGTTTATGTATTTATATAACGTGACGTAAATGCACATTTTCAAGGGAGGGAGAAAATCTGGATCCTTACAACAGACACTCTGCCTTAAAGGTTCAGCTTCAGGTTTAAGGCTAAAAGATTGGTCTGATAACCTGCTATCACCATCTATAGGTGAGATATATTTTACACAGTTGAGTTCAAGTCAGCACACAGCTATTCTCTAAAAACAGAAAAGGCGGTTGAAAGGCAGTCCCATAAAATGTTGAGCAATACACTATCTTGGTATAACAGGAAAAAAGAAGAACTCTGACCTAGAAGTGGCTGAGAAAAGGGTCTAAGAATACTTAGAGGTTAGGTGCTCAAAGATATCCAACTTCTATTGTTACCTTCAGGTATTATTTTAAATTTCTAGCCCTGAGGCTTGAACTCAGGACCTAGGTGCTGTCCCTGAGCTTCTTTTGCTCAAGTCAAGCACTCTAATATCTGAGTCACAGCTCTAGTTCCAGTTTTATTTTATTTTTTGACAGATTTTCCTGCCAGAGCTGGCTTTGAACAGTGATCCACAGCTCTCAGGCTCCTGAGTAGCAGACATGAGCCACCAGTGCCCCGCTCCAGTTATTAAATGTTTGACAGTTAGAAATTCTGTGAGAAACTTATTCTGCAGAGATGTAGGTAGTATAATCTAATGCAAATCTCTGTTTGAAGTTCAAAAAGTAGAACTTTTTGGTAAATTCAGATAAATACCTCAGTATTTTTTCAACTTCAACAACCTAGACAGACTTGATAAAATCAAGTCTGGATAAAGTACAAAGTCAAACTGAAAAGTGGGCACTGGAACACCCCTGGGCCTGCTGCTCCTCTTTTCCATAGGGCTTTGGAGACTATCAGCCACTCGTAAGGAGGAGCAGCCCATTTCCTCAGCTGTCTTTAGTAACCAGAGCACTGGTACTTAACTTGCAACTCTGAACACACACTTTAGGATCTGGGAGCTTCTGGGACCATAACTTTAACCCAGCCTTCCATAACAGTCTTTTTGCTTTCTATTACAGTACATGATACTGCAATAACAGCAAGAAACCGCTTCAGCTTTTTCACTTCTGCAGAAGCTAAAACAACTTCTCCAATATATAACGGGGCTGGGAAGTTAATTTCCTGAGAAAGAAATACACAGCCTGGCCCTGGCATTTTAGTACCCAGAAGAGCTGAGATAAGTCCATTGATCAGAACGCCATGTACAATTGGCTTTCCAAACTTGGTATGTTTTGCAAAATCTTCATTTAAATGCAAAGGATTGACATCCCCAGTTAATTGTGAGAAGACAGTCACATCCCTGTGTGTGAAGGCCCTGCTGAGCTCAGCCCGGTCTCCAACGTGCAGAGACACATTCTGAAAGCACTGTGGGGTCAGCATTGGTGCACTCAGGCAGACTCTCCGCCGAAGCCCATGCCACCACAGGTGTTGGTTGGAAATTATCCAGAACATCTTCAGCATCTTCAAATTTCACCAGCAGGAGTTTTTAGCCTGCTTCTGTTTTCAAATTATGCAAGCACCAAAAATACTTTTGAGAGTGAAGAAAGCTTTCAGAGATTGAGGACTATTCAATCCAATAGTAGTTCCCTACTATTACCAGATAATGCAAGGAGAAATGGAGAAACCTACAAGAGAGAGAGAAAAAAAAAGGTTAATGCTGATAGAAGGGGATATATACACATATACATATGTTTAATCTTTTGTTGTACAAATTCTGTCAGTTTATGCATATAATGCATCTTGAGAGGGGATATGATTGATTGGATACACTATATACATGTGTGAAATGTCACAAGGAAGGAAGAGAGAAGAGAAGGAAGGAGGAAGGGAGGAAATCCACACAATACCAGAACACAGCAATGAAACAAGGGGAAATATAGAAACAAGCCTAAAGCCTAGCTTTATAGGACAAAGCAAGTGGGTACAGTAGCATTTTGAAGAGTATGCTGGGATGCAGCCTTGATTAAACAACAATCAAAACTTAAGAAGTGCATACTAATTTAAAAAAAACTAGGCTAAAGCATTTATCATATGAATCACAAGAGAACTCTGTATATGGAAATTCCCAAACATCACCTGTGCAATCTACAGTGCTTTGTCTCACATTTTCAGAAGCAATTAAGCCCTGGGTTTGAAGAGTTCTTTTCCTCCTTTGTTAGATGACCTAACTACACTACAGCTTTTTTTTCAAACACAAGATTGAGGCACATACATTAAAAAGGCAGTTGATCTACTGTTTAGTCTCATTTAAAAACCATAAAAGAATCACCCTTACCTGAATTACTCTAAAAGCACATTTCTTGCCTTTATAGGATCCTAACAGGGTCAAAGAGCTCCACAATTTGGCCATACCACTGCAGAAAGATCAAGGAAACATTAGTAAACAAGCATTTGTCCCTGAAACATTTCCCTAGTTATTTTGTTTGTGATAGTCTGGAAAAAGGTTGCTTTTAATCAGAAAACATAAGCTAAAAAGACAAAAACAAGGGCTGGGAATGTGGCTTAGTGGTAGAGTGCTTGCCTAGCATTCATGAAACCCCCTGGGCTCAATTCCTCAGTACCATGTAAACAGAAAAAGGCAGAAAAGGTGCTGCAGCTCAAGTGGTAGAGCGCTAGCCTCGAGCAAAAAGAAGCTCAGGAACAGTGCTCAGGCCCACTTTAAGCCCCAGAACTGGCAAAAAAAAAAAAAATTAGGTACAGTGGCCGACTTAGGAGAGACTCTCATCTTAGTGGTACGCACTAGTCATCCCAGCCACCCAGGAAAGCACAGGTGGGAGGACGACGGGCTGAGGCTGGCCCTGAGCAACAATATAAAACCTAAACTGAAAAATAACTGAAGCAAGAAAGGGTTAGGGGCATAGCTCAAACGGTAAGAGCACTTGTCTAGCAAGGGTGAAATCAAACCCTAGCACTGCCAAAAAAGGAAAAACAAAAACAAAAGAAGTGAAAACAAGGAAAGGATAAAAGGACCCTAACAATGTTTCTACAATACACATTTCTGACTTTGTAACCACTTTCATCAATTGGAAAGTAGTTGTAAACAAATCACACCGTTTACTCTCTGTAGAGTATTAGCTCCCAGTGGATAAATGTTTATATTCTACCCAGTTTAAATTCCCCTATGTTGCTCAGAGTTCACAAGCATGCAGCTCTTCTCGATGTTTCTCCACTGGCTACTAATATCGAAATGTTCCACTGTCGATCATACCTGCTAGGTACTCTCAAGATGGCTGACAAGGTCTTCTCTTCAAAGGTTAGGACATCCACAGGTAAAGCAGCCCCAACCTAGGTACACAGTAACTCTATTAGCAGACTACTACCAAAACTTGTCAACATTGAGGTTTTTCTCCTCCATGAAACGTAGCATTTCACTCACTCATCTCGCTTATAGCTCCCTCTGCCTAGAAGCTTCCTACACCTCTTCATGTAGTGGATACCTCCTCACCCCAAATCTTTGTTTTAACTGTCCCTTCCCTAAGTCAAACAGGCTCTGAATATAGGGTGTGGGGAGTAACTGGCAGGAATGGGAAGGGTTAATGGAGGGAGAGAATGAGGATGATTACAGTTGAAGAAGTGCATATTTGCATATATGAAAATAGAACAATGAAAGCTAATGAAACTGTTTTACCAGGGAGAGTACAGGGGAGGATGAATTTGATTGGGACACATTGTATGTACATATGGAAATGTCTCAATGAAACCCCCTTGTACAACTAATGTGTGCAAATAAAAAAATATAGGTAGAATGAAGAGATCCTTTTCTGATCTTCAAGATTAGGTTCAACCTGCTTGCTATACTTTTTCTTATACTGGACACCACACTTCCTTTCTCACAATTCTCTTCTCACTAATTATGTAACATGTTTTCCTTTGGCTTGAATGAATATTAGTCTGTAAGGCAGAGCCCATGTCTTTATTTCACTTATGTGTCCTAAAGCCAAATTTGACCTTTGACATATAAAAGTACACAGATCTCTTTGTAGCTTGTTATTTAGAAAAATTAGACTTAGAGAGAATGGCAAAGCAATATGCAGCAAGGTTCTACAAGCCCACCACTCAGTGTCACCATCTTGTAGACCAATGGTACAGTAGTGAATTTCTGTAATCACTATGAGAGCAATTCAGAGTTTATTAAGGTTTGGCCAGTTACACATACAGGTACATGTATGTATATTTACCTGTATGTATAGTTCCATATAATTCTACTACATAGGTAGCTTCAAAAAACAACCACTGCAATCAAGATAAAGAACTTGCAGCCAGGTGATGGTAGTTCACACCTATAATCAGGAGGCTGAGATCTGAGGATTGCAGTTCAAAGCTAGCCTGGGCAGGAAAGTCTGTGAGAATCTTATCTCCAATTTATGACAAAAAAAGCCAGAAGTGGCACTATGGTTCAAGTGGTAGAGCACTAGCCTTGAGCAAAAGGAGCCCAAAGCCAGGCGCCCGTGGCTCATGCCTGTAATCCTAACTATTCTGGAGGCTGATATCTGAGGATCATGGTTCAAAGCCAGCTGGAGCACAAAGTCCATGAGATTTTTATCTCCAAGTAACCACCAGAAAATTAGAAGTGGTTCTGTGGCTCAAGTGGCAGAGCACTCGCCTTGAGCTGAAGACCTCAGGGAAAGTGCCCAAGCCCAGAGTTCAAGCCCCACGAGCAAACCTACTCCTCCCCATCCCCAGCCTCTGGCAACACTAACCTTTCTACAGATTATATGATTTTTTACATCAAGAGCATTTTATATGCACAAAACCATCTAGGAGATAATCTTTTGGTAGTAGCTTTTTTCTCACATAAGTGTCTGGATTCATTCACCCTCTGAAGGCCAACTGGGATATTTCCATTTTCAGATTATTACAATGAAAACACAGGTTGGAGGTATGACTCAGGTGGAAGAGTGCCAGCCGATGAGCAAAAGTGTCAGAGACTGGAAAGTTCAAGTCCCAGCCTCAGACAAAAAAAGAAACAAAGAAATGAAAACACTACGATCATTTGTGTTCATAGAGTTTATGTGAGAAGAAGTTTTCCCTTCTCTGGGATAATGCCCAGAAGTGGTATTGCTGGGTTGTACGGCAGGTGTATGTCTAGTTTATGTAGCAGATGGCCTCATTATTTCATGTTCTCACCAACAATGTACAAGTGACCCAATTTCTCCACATCCCTGCCAGCATTTAATGCTATCATTTTTTTTAAAATTTGTCATCTGCACAGCCAAATTACATTGTATTATTAATGTACATTTCATCAATAGTTACTATTGCCAAACATCTTTTCATGTGCTTCTCTGCCAAATATACATGTTCATTAAAAAGTCTATGCATGGTTTTTGCTCATTTTCTAGTTGGACTATTTGCTGTTATTTATTTACAAACATACAAATGTATATAGACTTTCTCCCTCTAGTGCTAGTACTCAAGTTTGAACTCGGTGCTTAGTACTCTTACTCAGCTTTCTTGCTCATGCATGGCTAGTGAGCTGCCACAAGAACCACACCTCCAGACTGGCCTGGAACCTCAATCCTCAGATCTCAGCCTCCTGAGTAGTTAGGATCACAGGTATAAGCCGCTGGCATCCAGCTACTGTTTTGAGAAGTCTGTGCATTCTAAACATCAGTTCTTTGTGAGTTTACAAATATTTTCACCAAGTTGTAATTCATCTTTTCAATTTTTGTTATTATTGTTATTAGTTGTGGGGCCTGGGAGCTGTCCCTGAGATTTTCTGCTCAAGGCTAGTGCTCTACCACTTTGAGCCACAGCTCCATTTTTGGCTTTTGAGCGGTTATTTGGAGACAAGAGTCTCATGGATTTTTCTGCCCAGGTTGGCTTTGAACCATGATTGTCAGATCTCCTCCTAAGTAGGTTGGATTACAGGTGTGAGCCACCAGCACTTCACCCTTCTCTGTATTTCTTATAATTATCAGAGGAATATTAACCTAAATGATTCTGTACCTCCCCAAACAGATCCTTCAGAGCAGACACAAGCAGCTGTTTGAACTGGGCAACATTCACTTCAACTCCATGATCTTGAAAGTCTCTGTAAAAAACATTAAAAAAGCATCACACTACAGTTTATGTTTTTCAGATTCATATAAATAATGTCAAACAGAACTTAGGAAATTGAACTTACAGGTAGACTTTCATGTAGTGGTGCTCAGAGGGGTTTTTGTAAACTACTCTTTCATATGTGGTAGCGGGCAATGGCATCTTTTCCAACGCTGATCACACCTATAGCAAGTCAAAAGGACTAGTAATTACTGGTACAAGCTATCTTCCACATTTGTAATAACAACCTGATCTTTTTTTGTTTTTGCTAGTATCAGGGTCTTGAACTCAGAACCTTACAACTGCTCAGCTGGAGTTCTATTACTTAAGCCATGCCTCTAGCATGGCTTTTGGATATGGAGTCTCTCCTCTTCTGCCCAGACTTGCTTTGAACCTCAATCCTCTGGATTTCACTCAATCTCCTGAGTAGCTATGATTACAAACATGAGCCACTGGCACCTGGGCAGCCTATTTGACTTTTAAAAGACCTCCTATTGGATTAACCTCTACTTCTGGTCAGACTAAGGTTACTCATCCACACATAAGGAAGTTTCTACATTGTTAACATGCTAGATCGGTGTGCAATTTAAATCTTAGTAATGTAACTCTTGCTAACATTTTTCTTTATTGGACACCCAGCTCTGGGTTAAGAGTCTCACATACATTAATGTCTAATTCCATTTTTTTTTGGTCGGTTGTGGGGCCTGAACTCTGGGCCTGGGTGCTGTCTTCAGCATTTCAGCTCACGGCTAGCACTCTACCACTTGAGCCACAGCACCACTTCCAGATTTTTCTGCTTATGTGGTACTAAGGAGTCGAACCCAGGGCCTCGTGCATGCAAGGCAAGCTCTCTACCACCGAGCCACCTTGCCAGCCAATGTCTAAATCTTCAATGTGACCCTATGACATGGCATAAATGTAAGGTCCGCCCTGGGAAGGCAGAGCAGACACCTCCCTCCTCTTGGCTAAGTCTGGCCCAGTACCTGCATCACCTAGGTATCTGGCATACCTGGAGGGAGTCACCTTCCCTTCCAGGTCACTTCCTAGGCCACCCCTACGTTTCCTCCCTGCCCCCAGCCCATCATGCCTCCCATGGGACTGAGGGAGGGTCCCAGGCCCTGAGTTCACATCCTGTGTGGCCACACCTTCCCTCTCCTGGCAGCACCTTCTCCCCACCCCTGCTCTATTTAAACCCAGATAGGACATCAGCCTGTCCCTTCTGCAACGCTTCTCCACCATGCACAGACGGGCAGCAGTTCAGTAAAATAAACTTCTCTTCCTGCCTGAATATCATGTGGTGCTCTCCTTATTGGCTACCTAATTAAACCTACCTATTTAATTTACCTAACAGTAAAAACTATCCTCGCCCCTCCTTTTTTTGCAGTACTCACGATTGAACTGAGGGTGTCCTGTTTATTAGGAAGCCACTCTACCCCTAGAGCCATGCCTCTAGCCCCTACTTTTTTTGTGTTTTTGTTTTGTTTGTTGGCTGTGGGGCTTGAACTCAGTGCCTTGCCGCCATCTGTGACCCTCTTTGTACTCAAGGCCAATGCTCTACCACTTGAGCTACAGCACCACTTCTGGTTTTTGAGGGGTTAATCGGAGGTAATAGTCTCATAGAGACTCCTCTTCCCAGGCAGCTTTGAAGGACAATCCTCAGATCTCAGCCTCCTGAGTAGTTAGGATTATAGGTGTGAGCCACTGGTGCCTGGCTACAGCACCTACTGGTGTTAGCAGAGTCTTACTTTAAGCCCAGGCTAGGCTGAGCTCTTCCTACTTGCACCTCCCCACCCTGCTTGGGATGACGGATGAGAAGACACACCACCATGTCCAGCCCCTTGTTGAGATGGACTCTTACAGACTGTTATGCCCACACTGGCCTTGGACTGCAATCCCTCATCTCTGCCTCCCAAGTAGCTAGGATCACAGGCTTGAGCCTTGAGAAGACGAGAATTAGTAAAGATGAAGGGTCCAACCACCTTGTGCTCCCTCAAGATCACTCTACTTCAGAACTGACATAATCCAATCATTAAAAAAAAACTGCTCTGCCTGTAAATGCAAAGGAAAAGCATAAAAGGTAAAATCTGTGGGTCTCCTTGTTTACTCATTCAATATAAAACACAACAGGATAATGAAGAATGGTACTTCTGCTGTCCCTCCCCTCCTAGGTCTGTGGTTCTCACCCAGAGAGCAAGCAGCCCTTGGAACTGGGAATTGGGGCCATTTGAATAACTCATGTCCCTTCCTAAACTCATGCTGGAATCTAATGCCCAAGTCAGGTATTTAGATGCAAACGTAAGTTGTTCAGAGGTGGGGCTTGCAGGAAAGGGCCCCATAATTAAACTCTAGTGGCTCGGAAAGAGGAGGAGAGCATAGGGACACACACATGCTTCCTATTCCTTGTGCTGCAATGTCCTGTACCTCCTTGGAGCCCTACTAGCAAGAAGCCCAGCATCGTTAGATGTGATGGGCTGAATCCCCTCCACCAAGCTGTTTTTCACAGCAGTCTTGCTCCAGCCATTATGCCTCAGCTCCAGCTTTTCCTGGTGCAGGAAATGCCCTTCCTCCAGGATGCCACATGACTCCCTCTCCCTGGCCCCCTTGACTTTGCATGAGAATCTCACCCACTTTGGCCCTGTGTCTATCCTATTGAGGCAGGATAGATAAGAGAAAATGAAGTGTGTGGTAAACAGCTTCCAGGATTTCAGAAAACTTATAGCAAATACAGAAGATATTCATTCATCTACTTCTCTTAAGATTAAGGGACTGAAGTCATTTTAGGGGAAAGTGAGGCAGGATAGACTAGAGAAAATGAGACATCATGAGCAAACTGCCAGGAATTCAAAAACACAAGCTTAAAGCAAATAAAGGAGATACTCATCTACCTAATTCCCTTAACATGAAGGGACCGAAGTCATTTTAGGGGAAAATGAGACAGGATAAAATAGGGAAAATGAAGCCTGGTGAAGGCAAATCAGAAACAGAAGCACTATCTGTGCTCCAAAGAAAAACAACAGGATGCACTCTTTCCTAAGAGATGCCATTTCTCACCCCAAGAATTAACATTGGTTTGGCAGGATGTATCCCTTCCTGAGAGAATGTTCCCACCCAAAAAAAACAACCAGAATGGCAAAGAAAAAAACCCAGAAACTTAGTGTGTCTCCACCTTTCTCTCTGTCTGCATGACTATTTGCCTGCTTGCTTACTTAATAACGGTCCGCCAAGCTTTCTTACCATTATGACTTGTTCAAAAACTCTTATTCTGTGATCGAAGTCAAGGACCTTAAGTGAAGAGTCTCTACTTTTAAAGGGAAACTTCACAGGCCTAGTCCCCACTGTCCTTTACCCCTCCTACCATCATCAGCCACCTCCTGACATAATTACAGTGGGTTTTTTTTAATCTTTGCATTCTGTGTATGATATTGGGGATTGAACTCAGGGCCTGGGCACTGTCCTCTGTCTCTCTTGTGTGTGGGTATGTTTGTTTTGCCGGTCCTGGGGCTTGAACTCAGGGCCTGGGCACTCTCCTTGAGCCTCTTTGTGCTTAAGGGTGGCGCTCTAATAGCTCCACCTCAGGCTTTTTCTGAGTAGTTTACTGGAGATAAGTCTCCCGGACTTTCAAGCCAGGCGGTCTTCCAACCTCGATCCTCAGATCTCAGCCTCCAGAGTAGCTAGGATTATAGGCGTGAGCCACCGGTGCCCAGCATCCTTTGGCTTTTTTTTTTTTTAAGGCTACCACTGGAGCCACAGGCTCCACTACAGACTTTTTAGTGATTAACTGATGATAAAGAGTCTGATGGCATTTCCCGCCCGGGGCAGGCTGGGGACCAGGATCCCCGGATCTCAGCCTGCGGTGTAGCTAGGAACACAGGCGTGAGCCAGGGGCTAGAATTTCACTTATTCTTAGTCTCCACCCTTCCCACTCCGCCACAGCCGGAGCACGCCAGGAGACCGGGGTCTGCCGGGTCCACCGCTCCCCCAGGCGCCTAGACCTGCGCGGCCGACGGGTGTGTTTTCCTTCCCTTGGTTAAAGCTCAGCCTCCTCCGTCGGGCACTTAGGCTGGGTGCAACTTGGCTCGATTCACACCCACCGGGAGTCAGCGCCCACCTGCTGCACGCATGCGCCCTGCCCGGCACCCAGCCGCTCGGCTCTCGCGGCCGCCCGGAGACGCGGCACCGCAGTCGCGGAGGAGGATGGAGGGGGAGCCCGGGTCCCGCGGCCCTCCGGACGACCCCTCCCCAGCCCCTCAGCCCCTCCGGGCGGCCGCCACGGCGCATGTGCGCAGCTGGCGCGCACGCGCAGGCGACTTACACAACGCTCTTCCCAGGGACCCCGCGGTTCCTTCTGGGTCCGTTCTCGGTCCACTCACCAGTCGCCTGCTTGGACTTCGGGCCTCAGATGAAATTCCCCAACGCCTGACGCCACCAAGCAGCCACCAGAGGGCCCCGGCGTGTTTACATTAGGTTAGGTCCAGACCCCCGACGCCACACGTGCAGGCGGATATGACGTCGCCACGCAGCTCGCCCTCCTTCTCTCCCCGCGACCACGGCGGCGTGAAGCGTGGGCAGGTCCCGAGGGCAGCCGTGCGCAGCGCCCTCTACTGCCCGCTCTGGAGATTGCGTGCAATTATCCACAGGATGTGCGAGCTTGGCCCTGGGAAAGGTGGCTTTCCTAGCCATGTGTTTTCTTACGTGTTCATTCTCCGTCAAATTCACATCTAGCATCCACGCTTCCATTTTGGGGTCTCTTTTTTTCTCCATGGTTAAGCATGTACCCAGGGTTGAGTACCTGACAGGCAAGCATTATCCCATCGGGCTCAATGCCCAGCCCTGCAATCTCCTGTTGAGAACACCTCCTGTGTTAAGCGCTCTCCAAGACAGTGCCCATTCTGTGTCCCTGGTGGCTCCGTGTGTTTTATCCTAGTTGACATGGGAACACCCAGTTGGTTGTATTTCCAAATGTAAGCCTACTCATTGTTTCAGCAATAACTTCTTGAGCACCTCATTATATACTAGGCACTATTCTAGGTGCTGGAAACTTCAGGGGAATAAAAAACAATGGCACCTGTACTCCTGGGACAAGTCATGTATGAAATCATCATCATCATAGCTTATATGTATAATATATAACAAATTATATATTATACATATATGTATACTATATATAGTATAGTATACATATATATATATATGTATTACTTACATTGTGCCAGGCATTATCTAAAAGGTTTTGTTACCTGACTTAGTGAGGCTCTACACAGAGTTCCAAAAAGGAGGAGATTTTTACCTAGCCTTTGAGTCCCAAGCTCATGATATCACACACACAAAAAAAATTAGGGCTAGTTGTAGTGGTCCATGCCTGTAATCCCAGCTTCTCAGGAAGTAGAGATCAAAAGAATCTCCTTTTTACCAGTCTGGGCAAGAACGATAACAAGACTTCATTGCCACCAATAAGCTGGGTGTAATAATAATAGGATGATTGTGCTCTAGACAAGTTGAGGCAAACAGGCAAGACTCCAAAATATAACCAACATGGAAAGGGATGGAAGTATGCCTCAAGCACCTGCCTAGCAAGCACAAGACCTTAAGTTAAAACCCCAGTTCTGAAAACAATAGAGAATAATTTCAGTATACAACACATCAAGACCAAGAAAGCTTATTAGTAAAACAAAAGAACGATAGTACACACCCAGAAATGGGGTAGCTACATCTGATAACAGGTGCCAGGAGTAGTTCATGTGGGGAAAAAAAGCTTTTAGGGGATTTGGCTTGAATGTGCCTGGAGATGAGTGTTCCCCTTGGTTCCGGACACACAATGCATTGTCATTCTTACTGTTGCCCTTTTTGACATTAATCATTGGGCCCAGAGATTTCTGGCCAGCTTACCAAATTGAGGTCACTGTGACATAGATGTTTTCCTTTAGCTCCCTTTTAAATAAAGGTCAGATATCATCAGATGCTGCTTATAAACCAGATGGCTTTCCTTAAGATAATTGATTTCCCTTTTTGAAAACAGTTATGTGATCAACGGAGTCCTTTACCATGGGTAAGTGTCTTTAAAATATTCTTGCTCAGTTCCCAGAGTGTAGTAATCATTTGGGCAAGCAGGCGAGGACAAAGAATGAGAAGGGATATATTTTTTAAGTATATGTTGCAGTTTAATGAGGGAGTGCCTTGTAATCAAGCTACTCACGAATACAATGTTTATCTCTAAATTCTTGCTCCAGTTTCCCTTCCTCACTATCCCTGATTTATCCTGCTATACTACCTTGTGGAACCCTCACTCAGTCGATGGAGGTAGCAATTATCATAACCATCCCCATGTTGCAGAGGTGGAACTCAGTATGATGACAGACTAAGTTATTTGCCCAAAGTCACACATTTATAAGTGGGAAAACAGACTGATTAATCCAGTGCCCTCCACACAATTTACAACCAGTTGAGGGGCTGGTGAGAGACTTTGAACATAGACCCCATGAGGGCGAGACTTTGCCTATGGTGGCCCCTTGCTGCATTCCAGGCCCTGGCACCCAGTCACCACTCCACATATAGTTACTGAATTGTTCATTCATAAATTCAGCCTGGGTTGGGGGTGAAGGTACACCTTGCACGGCCAAGCCTGTAACTGAGGCAAAGAGGTTGGTTTCCCTAAATTTTCTAAAAAAAAAAAAAATCCACCATGTCTAGGTACCCATAGCTCACACCTGTAATTCTAGCCACTCAGGATTGAGGTTTGGACAGGAAAGTTCTTGAGATGCTTTTCTCCAGTTAACTAATAAATGCCAGAAATGGAGATGTGCCCCACATGGTACACCACCAGCCTTGAGTAAAAAGGCTCAGGGACGGTGCCCAGGCCCTGAGTTCAAGCTTCAGTACCATCGTGTGCAAGTACATATACTGAAGCTTCATGGATCTGCTGAAGCTTCATGAATCCTTGCCTTGGCCACACTCTCTGGTCCTGTGACTTCTGCTTCCCTTCCCCACTCCCCTGCCCCCCAAAGACAGGATGGGGAGTAAGTGAAAGAGAAATCAACACTAACCTCTGACAGTGGCATTTTATTTCTCAAAAGAAAGAGGGAGGGGAGGGAAGGAGAGAGAGAGAGAGAGAGAGAAAAAGAAAGAAAGGAAGGAAGGAAGGAAGGAAGGAAGGAAGGAAGGAAGGAAGGAAGGAAAAGAAAAAAGTTGGATTGGCTGGGTGCCAGTAGCTCACACCTGTAATCCTAGATACTCAGGAGATAGGTCTGTCTGAGGATCCAATTCAAAGCCTTCCTGAGCAGGAAAGTCTATGAGACTCTTATCTCCAATTAACCATTAAAAAACTGGAAGTGCTGCTTTGGTTCATGTATTAGAGTGCTACCCTTGAGCACAAAAGCTTAGGGATAGGGTTCAAACTCTGAGTTGAAGTTTTAGGACTGGCAAAATAAAATAAATAAATGGATTTCAGAAGTTTCCAGACTCATTTTGAATCTGTTTTTTTTTTTTTTGGCACTTCTCTAGCTTCTGCATTTCTTACATGGAAAGATAATTAGCATTTTCCTCACAGAGCTGTGAAAAAAAAATAGTTGATAGTATAGTGTCTGTCACCCAGGAAACACTAATGGCAAAGACTCTCTCAAAGGCAGCCACCTGGCAAACTTTTCCTGCCAGGCTGTGTGGCCCAGAAAGCCTGAGCAGCTCATACATTTTGGTCTTCAAAGAGCCTTGGTGAATTTTCACTTCTGTACTCAGACCCTGAGAAGGAAGTGCCTTTCCTGCTGCCCAGTTTCCGCCAGCACATTTTCTTAAGGCAGAGTAGAGGATAAAGGAGATCATTGGAATGATAAAAAGCACATGAAATTGGCCTTGAGATTTTGTTTTTCAACTAACGTTTGTCATTTTAATGGGTTTTGTAAATGTACAATTTATTATTTCAACTGATATTAAAGGATAAACAAGGAAAAGTAAGCTTGCCTTTCACCCATTCTCCAGATGTAACTATTGTCTTCCTCCATCCCTCCAGTTTTCTCCTTCCCTCCCTTCCTTCTTTCCTTCCTTCCTTTCTTCCTCCTTCCTTTTGTTTATGTGGAGACAGGGTATCAAATCTCCTAGCTGGGATTACAGGTGTACACCATCTCATCTGGCCCATGTTTTTTTTTTTTTTACTTTTTTTAGTTGTCCCCAGGGGTATGATATGGAGATATTTACATACTAAATTGCATTGGGTGGAGCTAGTTGCCTGGGGATGGGGGAGTTGGGTATCTAGGAGGCCCTTCAAATCACTGTAATTCACAGCAAAGTTGAAGGGAAACAGAACTGGAAGGTATGGCAGCAAAGAGAGAGTTAAGTCATCCTGAACTGTGTGCACCCCCTCCTGCTATGCTTTTCCAACTTGGAAAAGAAAAGGCATGAGAAGGGTCCAAGAGGAATTCTAGTCCCACAATCATCCATTCTCCCAGTGGGATTCATGTCTGTGTCCACAAACTCTGTAAAGGGAAGATTATGGAAATGAAAATAATCATAAGGTAAAAGCTACAGAAGTGCAGCCATGGTTTCCATTAGGAAACCGGCCAGCTGCCAGATAGCTTGTGCATATGATCCCCTCCACTCACTGTACAGTCATTAACACCTTGCACAGATGGCGAAAATGAAGCATAAGGAGCAAAGTCATTTGTCTAAGGTGGTAAGAGGTCCTGGCACCTTAACAGCTGTATCCTATCCCTCCCTTGTGTGTAATCAGGCTGCAAGCTGCTCCTCTGAGGCGACCCAGAGCACCCTCTCCAAACAAGAAGCTCTGGGAAGTGCTCACCTGTGATTTAGGAAAGCAATGCTCCTGTTTATTGCTGGCCAGGACAGAGGTTGAAAGCAGGATTCAGCAGGTAAGGGAGCTAAATTCCACATATTGGTGGTGGAAGAAATAGAGCATAAATAATACCAGAAGTCTTGGAGTCTTTAAGGTCTTTTGAAGATAAGCCTATTTACTTCTCCCCTGGGGCCAACTATAGCAAATGAAAATATAAGAAGGAGGGAGGAAAGAAGGAAAGACGGAAGGAAGGAAGAAAGAAAGAGAAAGAAAGGAAAGGGAAGGAAAGGAGGGAGGGAGGGAGAGAAAATGTGGTTGTCTCTAGTGGAGGGATGGGAGGGATTCTTTTTTTATAAAAATAATCAATGGCGGGGCTGGGAAGTTAGCTCAGTGGTAGAGTGCTTGCCTTGCATGCCTGAGGCCCTGGGTTCGATTCCTCAGCACCACATAAGCAAAAAGAAAAAAAAAGCCGGAAGTGGCGCTGTGGCTCAAGTGGTAGAGCGCTAGCCTTGAGCTGAAGAGCTGAGGGACAGTGCCCAGACCCAGAGTTCAGGCCCCACGACCGGACCTAAAAAAAAAAAATAATAATCAATGGCCCAGGCAAGGGTGTCTCATGCCTGTAATCCTAGCTACTCAGGAGGCTGAGATTTGAGGATCACAATTCAAAGCCAGATTGAGTAGGAAAGCCCATGAGACTCTGATCTCTAATTAGCAAAAAACCAGAAGTGGAGCTCAAGTGGTTCGAGTGGTAGAGTGCTAGCCTTAAGCAACAAACGCTCAGGGACAGCACCCAGGGCCCTGAGTTCAAACCCCAGAACTGACTAAATAGATAAATAAAATACATAATACAAATAAAAAAGTGAAAAATCAGTGGGACATCCTTTTACTAAATGTTCTCATCGTTCATCTGCAATAGAAGTTTTACTGGGCATCCGTTTTTTGTTTTTGTTTTTAAATCTGGCACCCTTGGGAAGTGGGATGTGAGGTGGGCAGTCTCTCTAGCCTGGTCAACTGAGGGTGGTTCTCTGTGAGCCCCCAGCAACCAACACTCAGCAGGGTTGGGGGACCACCAGTAAAGAAGAGCTGGAGGGATATGAGCAGCACTCCTGAGGAGGGACTGTGGGGTAGCCCACCAGACAATAGAAATAGACTAGAAGCTCAGACCTAGACTGTCAGATCCTAACCACCCCCATCGCCTGGGCAGGCAAAGGGGGCAGCAGCAAGCCAGCATGGCCACTGCCCCAGTGTGCTCCACTTGGGCCCCTGCCATGGGAGGATGTCCTTGCTGTCTTCTCTTCTTCAAGCCACAACTCCCCTTCTGTGTGTGCACTGTCAATGCAGCCAGCCACTGTAACTTTGTATCATCCAGAAGCTCTGAAATACATTTCAATAAGGGAGGACACTTGCTTCAGAAGTAGCTTAGAAACCTCTCCCCTAAAAGCTCCAGGACCCAGAGGAATGGGGAATTTGGGGGCAATAACTATCTAGTAATCATGAAGATTATTTCTGGAGAGGCCTGAGATCCTTTCTTAAAATTCAGGGGGCTCAGAGGGGTCCTTATGCTTTTTGCTGGAAGATTCTCATGTCCATTACAAGAACCTGGGGATTTATGGATTGAATCTAGAAGAGTCCTAAAATATAGTTCATCACAACGGTGATGTAAAACACAAAAGCATCTGCACAGATCTCTGTTTATAGGTGTGTATATGTAAGTACATATGTAACACATACTTAGAAAATACTACTTTTTACTGAAAAATCACTGGCTCCTTTTGTGACTACATGAATTCACTAAAAGCAGGAGAAAATCTTGGCCTCTCTGCTTCCATTTTGAATCTGCCTCTGCTGTGAACCATTCTCTGTGCGGTCACTTTGCAGCCACCTTGGAATCCAGGAAGCACAGGACTGATCGATAACATCTTTATGACAAGGAAAGAAATGACCCCAAGGAAAGGTTCAGAAGAGTCTTGCAGGATAGAGCATTCCCCAAATAAGGACAGTTAGCTGCCATAATGAAGCTGCACCCTGGAGCAGCAGGAATCACCTTATGGGAACCAGATTTCTCCCCTCCAGTGATATCAGTGACAATTTCTCCAGCATCCCCTGCAGAACCAGAACTGAGATCCTGATCAACCAGGCCACACTTTGCTTGGGACTGCTTAATTATGCATCACCTTTCTCCTCTAACCACAATTCTATTTAAGCTAATTTGAGAATCATGGTGCAAAGCCAACCTGGACAGAAAAGTTCATGAAACTCTTATCTCCAACTAACAAAAGGCTAGAAGTGTGGTTCAAGTGGTAACACACCAGCATTGAGTGAAAAAGCTAAGGGACAGTGCCCAGGCCCTGTGTTCAAGCCCCAGTATTGGCAAACCACACACACACACACACACATGCACCCTAAAACTCATGTCTGTGCCCCCAAAGATGGGTTAAAATGCTTTTTTGCCAATTCCCATAGCATGCCTGTCCCACATACTAAACCTGACCAAACCTGGTACTTGTAATACCTGGAGTTGGGCCTGTGGCCTAGAGCTCCAGTTTCACACATCCAAGAGGCCAGTGGAGGAAAGGTGGGATGTGCAGAGGATGTAGGAGACTTCCTCCTTTTAGCATTTGTTTCTATTTAAAGTGACAAAGCATCACTTTCCTAACAGTAATGGTTACGAAGTATACTATCTGCATATGCTGCTGGCAGGCACAAGAGGGAGCTGTGGAGCACACCATCTACAGGCTGCTCTGCTCAAGTGGGAACAGACTTGGGGTGCTTTCCTGCCCTATGGAGGAGGGTTGGAACTGGAATGCAGGCTCCTGATCTTTATCTGCAACCTGAGGGGGGGTAGGGGGCCGGAAACTACATCTTACAATCAGACTTAATCTTAACTCAGGAGAAGCTTGCTAGGGTTCTTGTCCCATTGTATGTATATTGCACAGAAAATACAAGAATGCCCTCATTTGCTCATACATGTAGATAGGGTGTTACATGATTTATGGGGTACACACCACAGTACCCTTTCAATGTGAATATTTCTGAACCCAAATCACACCTAGCTCTGAGAGCTCTGGGAAGAGATTGCTGACCTAAGCTCCTCTCCCTCCCTGCCAGCTTTGACCTTGGGTCACTGACATTGTCAAAATCTGTTAGAATCTTCTCTCCTATCTATTGCCTGTGGGATCTCTCCTCTCCTAAACATGGCCTAAGGTTCCTGTACATTGCCTTGAGGATTTAGAGACCAAAAATTCAGCACCCAGGAAGGGGACGTACCTCCCGGAGCCAAAGGGCAAAACACTGCCATGATCATTCAGCAAGACACTGGTGGACTATGCCTGTAATACTACCTGCTTAGGAGGCTGAGATAGGGAAGACAGGTTCAAGACCATCCTGGGCAATACATAAATAAATAAACCCTTTCTTGGTCAGTAGCTAAACATAGTGGTACGCCTCTGTTATCCTTCCTTTATGGGAAATGTAAATATGAAGACTCGCTGTCCAGGCATACTGAAGCAGGAAAGAGTGACACTGTCCAAAAAGAAATGTACTCATTATCTGACTTACATAATTGTAACCTCTCTGTACATCACATTTATAATAACAATAAAAAATAAAAATAACTTAAAAAGTAAAAAAATAAATAAAAAAACAGTGCTAAGCTAGGTGCTGGGCTCACACCTGTAAATCCTTGCTATTCATTATTCTGAGATCTGAGAACTGTAGTTCAAAGCTAGCATGGGGCAAGAAAAATCTGTGAGACTCTTATCTCCAATTTACCAGAAAAAAGCTGGAAGTGGAGCTGTGGTTCAAAGAGCAGAGCACCAGTGTTGACTGAAAAGGCTAAGGAACGGTGTTTAGCTTCAGAGTTCAAGTTCCAGACCAGCACACACAGACACACACAGACACACACAGACACACACACACAATGAACAGTCCTGGAAGCATGACTCAGCAATGGAGCATGTGCCTAGCAAGTGCAAGTTCAAATCCCAGTACTAACTAGCAGAAAAAAAAAAAAGCGGGGGGTGGGGGATAAAACCCAATGCATTAAATTCCCATTGAAACCACAAGGTTCTTCTTACTTTATTCCCATAGCTACTTAGCTTCAGACTCTATGTAAAGATTTGAAAGACTCAAGCTCTTGGGTTGTTTAGGGGGCAACCAAATGCAATAGAAGACAGTCAAAAGGATAGTTTGACGACTTCTGCTTCGGATATATAATTTCAGTTGGGTAAGTACTGCAGTTTCATTAAATAAAACTAATCAAACAGGCAAGCAAAGACTTTCAAAGTCTACATAATTAAGCACCACACATACACTTTAGTCAAACCTAATGGTTCATACCTGTTATCCCAGCACTCAGTTAGGGGCAAGAAACTCAAGAGTTAGAGGCCAGCCTGGCCTATAGAGAGAATGAGGCTACCCGGAAAACATAGTGAGACCCTGTCTCAAAACAATCAAGAGCTGGGGATAGCTCTTGGGATAGTGGTAGAACACTTGCCTGAGGTGTGCACTAGCCTAGGTATGATCTCTAGCATAGCAAAACAAACATATAAAACAATCAAGAAATTGAACGTAAGTGTTTCATAGCCTTGCATTAAGTAAGAGCTCAGAAGGAGAAACCACTTGCATGTTGCATATACAGACTTATTAAATTTATTTCACATCTTTGTAGTCACTTTTACAGCTGTTTTGACTTATTTTCAATCACGCTACTGTTCACAGAATTCACAGAATTCATTAACAAACTAGTATTTTACATCCAAGAGTTTTTCAGTAGCACAGCAAAATAGAAAAGAGTCCCCATGAGTTGCACATGTTTAGAACTTGAGTCTGATTACTTAGATGTCTAGAACATTATTGCTTTATTACTCCTCTTTTTAGAAATCAGGAATCATTCCTGGGAAACCCACCTCACCAGGTATTCTTATTCTGCAACTGTTCTGGGGTCCCTCACAATCTACCTGGCTCATAGGTGCCAAATAAACCACCCACCTGTGTTTTCTGCTACTTGGGCCCATCTGCAAGCTGGCCATGGACAAAGCCCCTCTCCACCACACACATTTCCTCATGTGCAAAAGGTAGGAACAATTTCTACTTTTTTTTTTCTGGCCAAAACTGGAACTCGAACTCAGTGTCTGACACAGTCACTCATTGGCTGGCACTCAAATCACCTGAGCCATGCCTCCAACCCCTGGAGTTCTTTTCTCTTTCTTTCTTTCTTTCCTTCTTTCTTCTTTCTTTCTTTCTTTCTTTCTTTCTTTCTTTCTTTCTTTCTTTCTTTCTTTCTTTCTTTCTTTCTTTCTTTCTTTTTCTTTCTTTCTTTCTTTCTGAGGTGGGGGCCATTTCTACTTTCTTCCTGATCTTGCAGCTCATTGCTGCATTCACATTTCTGAAAGTCTCTATGCAAAATGTGAATTTGATCTAAACAAGAAGGTTCAGAGAATGAGGACTAACGCTCCTGTAAAAAACACTGACCATGCAGGGGATATATCTGAAGCCACAAAAAAAAAATACCTTGAGTTTGAGTGTGTGAAGCAGTGTCTTAAAGAAAATATTCTTGATGATGATGGGCCAAGGTGGCCATTGAACACAAGCTTGTCAGTGACAGAAATTGAAGACCTCAGTAGGTTTCATGGCTAGGCTTTCTTATTTTGTTCCATTTGGGTTTTCATTTGGGGGGGGTGGACAAAAAAGATCTTGGAGAGTTCCTGTGGCTCTTGAAGCTCTATGGAACCAAGGATATAGGAAACAGGGGCCTGGCTTCTTCAGGGACACTGGCGCTGGTGCTCCAACCGCGTTTGGGGCAGGATTCCTGAGAGTGGTGGCCGTGTCAGGTTCTGGGGGCTGATGCTGTGCAGAATGCAGGCTGCAGAAGGGGGCTCAGTCCAGCTTTTTGTTGTTGTCTGTGTTGTGCAGAGAAGCTAAAAAGTCAACAATGAGCTTGGCTGTCTTCCGAGGTCTCTCCATCACCACTGAGTGCCCACAGTTTTCCAGAAGCTCCACCTGGCAGTTGGCGATTGACTTGGCCAGCATATCTGCTCCAGAAACGTCGAGTACCTGCCAGGACCGAGAGGGAATGTGACAGCATGTCAAGATTTGGCCACCTGGGTGCACTCTGTGGACAGAGCTTCCTGGGACTTGGGAGGTCAGGGAGGTGGGGTGGGGTGGATTGGAAGACCAAGTTGATTTGGCCTTGGGGTTTGTGGCTCTTTGATGGGAATGACCAGCTTGCCTTCTGTTTGATTCTGCAACTGATACCAGGAGTTGTCCTGCTGCTAGGGAAAATGAGGTGGAAAAGACAGTCCTTGGCTAAGTAGAGGTTATAGTCTGAAGGGAATCAGCGTTCAAGAGAGAAATACAACACAGCGTGCCAGGGGCTCTGTTGGAAGAGATGCTGGGAGCTGAGAGTTGGAGAGAATCAGGAAAACAGAAGACATTGTCTGAGTAGGGAAGAGTCCCCATTTTTGAGAAACACAAGGGTAAAAGTCATAGAAAAGGGAGGGGTCAGCAGAGAGCTGGAGACTGAGAGAGCAGACAGTGGGGAGGGGCATGGTGGCAAGAAGGAGGCAGGAGGCAGGATACAGGGAAAATGAGGCATGAGAAATAGCATACCAGGAATTCAGACACACTGTACTCATGAGTAGCTTCTTTAGAACCACAGAAGAAAGCTGGGTGCTGGTGGCTCACACTTATAATCCTACCTACTGAGGAGGCTGAGATCTGGGGATCACAGTTCAAGCCAGACCAAGCTGAAAAGTCTGTGAGACTCTCATCTCCAAGTAGAGTTGTGTTTCAAGTGGTAGAGAGCTAGCTTCGAGCAAAAGAAGCTCAGGGACACTGTCTAGGCCCTGAGTTCAAGCTCCAGGACTGGCATAAAAATAAAACAACAACAACAAAAAAACCACACACAGAAACACTGTCTGCTTTGCTTTGGGCTTTTTTTTTTGGGGGGGGTCTGGTCGTGGGGCCTGAACTCTGGGCCTGGGCACTGTCCCTCAGCTCTTCAGCTCAAGGCTAGCACTCTTCCACTTGAGCCACAGCGCCACTTCTGGCTTTTTTCTTTTTGCTTATGTGGTGCTGAGGAATCGAACCCAGGGCCTCAGGCATGCAAGGCAAGTGCTCTACCACTGAGCCACCTTCCCAGCCCCTGCTTTGGGCCTTATATTCCCTCATAAGCTGCAGTACTAGAACAAAGCAAGAAAGTGAGAGAGATGGGGGGTAGGGAAGATGGGGGGAAGAAGAGAAGCTCTCTCAACCTGACCCTGCCTGCCTGCTCCAAATAATTAATGTGCTCTGGAAACCGAGTGAAGATATCTTAAAGAAAGACATTTACCCTGGAAAAACACCTGGGAAGATGATGCTTCCTGGCATAAAAAGTGTTTAAAATACTTATCTCAAGGACAGACACCTGTCTTGAAGGGAGTATGGAGAAGAATCTGTCTTTCTCTGAAGTGATGCCCAGACATCAATGACCAACCATTAAAATCTCTGGCCAGGTTGATAAAACAGTGTAATCACACAAATGACAAAATGTACCAGGTGTCGAATAAAAGGAAGCACTTATCCTAAAGTGAATTTGACCTAAAGTCTACCCTACATCTTTGATTGTTTGTTGCCTAGTACTGGGATTTAAACTCAGGACCCAACTGTTCTCCTTTAGCATTTTTTTTTTCTCAAGGCTGACACTAGCTCTTGAGCCACATCTCTACTTCTGCCTTTTGGACTTTTCTGCCAGGCTGGCTTCAAACTGCAATCCTCAGATCTCAGCCTCCTAAAGACCTAGGATTACAGGCATGAGCCACAGATACCTGCTCCTGTTGCTGCTGCCAGTACTGACACTTGAACTCAGGGCCTCTTATTCTCCCTTGGCTTTTAGGCTCAAGACTGGAGTTCTACCACTTGAGCCATAGCTTTACTTCTGGCATTTTGCTAGTTAATTGGAGAATGAGAGTCCCATGGATCTGCTTGGAACTATAATTGTCAGATCTCAGTCTCCTGCGTAGCTAGGATTACAGGTACGAGCCATTGGCACCAGGCTTCATCCACTTTGTTTTCCCTGTAGGATACCCTCTGTTCTCATGCCTGTCTAAATCATCTTTTTTCTCACATCCTCCCTTGAGGTATGTTTGCGTTTGGTGCAACCTCCCAGCTAAGGGCCCTCTGTTCCATCCTTAATAGCAGAAGCAAAGACTTGAAGCTCTTTCTCTCAGACTTAGATCATTAAAACCAAGATTTCCTATGTACCCAGAAGTGGAACAAGCAGATATCTCAGTGGAGAAGAGAGCCCTGCAAAGCTCATGAAGAGGACCTGGGGCTTCAGAGCTCAGCCAGAAAGGAATGCCAGCCACAGGGCAGATGCTTCAGTGTAGCCACTCACTGAACAGGAATGAAACCCAGTTACTTTGGGGAAAATGTCCATAGTCAACAGATTTAAAAACAGAACAAAAGATGTGGAAAAGAAGAAACTCTCCACCATAGAGCCATCCTGCAGAGAATAGAAACAACAAGTCATAGACAAAACTGCTCAGGGGTTTCCTGTGATCACCTATATATGTTGGTGGGAACCACAGAAGCTATTTATTGGACAAATTATTCATATAAATGGTTTATCTATTTTTTTTTTTTTGTCTGTTGTGGGGCTTGAACTCTGGGCCTGGGCGCTTTCCCTGCACTCTTCAGCTCAAGGCAAGGGTCTCCCGCTTGAGCCACAGCATCACTTCCAGTTTTCTAGTGGTTTATTGGAGAAAAGAGTCTCATGGAGTTTCCTGCCCAGGCTGGCTTTGAATTGTGATCCACAGATCTCAGCCTCCTGAGTAGCTAGGATTACAGGCGTGAGCCATCAGCGCCCAGCAGTTTATTTATTATCTTTTCCGGTGCCAGTCCTGGAGACTTGAACTTAGGGTGTGAATGCTGTCCCTTAGCTTTCCTGTTCAAGGGTGGTACTCTACCATATAATCCACTGTTCCACTTCTGGTTTTTTGGTGGTTAGAGATTAAAGTCTTACAAATTTTCCTGCCTTGGCAGGTGTTGAACTGTGATCCTCAGATCTCAGCCTCCTGAGTAGCTAGGATCACAGGTGTGAGCCACCTATGTCTGGCTTAAATAATCTTTTTCTTCCATTTCATTTTATTCAGGGCTAGGATGAAATGATTTAACTGAAGTCCTTACCTGGAGCACAAAATTTAAATGGGCACCCAAATCCTCATCATTCAAGATTAAAAAAAATATTTTAAAGTGTCACTTAAGAAAAAAACATGAATGCAATAAAGAAATTCAAGATCTTGTTTGTGAGGCACTGTACACACAGGGAGAAGGCACGTAAGAGAGGTGCTTGGATTGACATGTAGGATCCGATCAGGAGGGGCTGCCAGGTTCATTGTACAGGCTGTACTGTGCCCAACAGGAGGCATCATTCACATGATCGTTCACCATATACTGGGATGTTTGCGCCTCACAAGTACCACAGGAGTGGAAGAAATGTTCTATTTGGAGTGGCTGAGTGACTGCTTAAAGGTACAGGCTAAGAAGGGCTGAAAAGGGCCAAAGTGGAACTGGGATGCAGACATTCTGACTCCAAGGGCACCAAGAGCACAGGGCTTGGCTCCTGGAGTCTCCACAAAACAATGGGTTATAGCCTTTCCCTGCTAGTCCCTGGGAGGCTCAAATCACCTGGGTGTTTTTACAATAAAGACCTCTGTTGTTCTGAGCTGATTCCTGATCAACTGACTGCCTGCTGACCAAGCCTGGATGCTACCTCTGTGGCTCAGGCACACAAAGCTGCTTTCATTCTCTGAAGAAGATGGAAACCTTCCTTCTCTCCTCCTCCCCCATCCCTGTGCTGTGTTCCCTCTGCCACACTGACTGGAGTCACCACTGCCCTCCCTCCCCATGGAGGCCTTCATCTTGGGGTCTGCTGAGGTTTCAATGTGTCCTCCAAAAGCTCATAGGAATTTATCCCTCTCATCAAGAGATGAACAGATTAAAGAGAGCTCTGCCTGCCTGGATGGGTGGGTGGATGGATGGATGGATGGATGGATGGATGGAGTCACTGTGGTGGGAAGAGCTTTGTTATTGTGGGAGTGACTTTCTTACCACTGTGGGCTCTGCCTAGATCCGCATCTCTGTCGCCACATGAAACCCTCCTCTCTGTTATAGTACAGCAGGAAGCCACTCAGATGCTGGTGGGTGCTCTATGACATGCCAACCTCCAAAACACCAAGCCTGGTAAACTTCCAATCCATATAAATGACCCAGTTTCAGGCATTTTGTTATAGCTTCAGAAAGTGGATTAAGATAGTGAACTTTAAAAATATATAGTGGATTAAGGTAATACCCTTTATTCACAATATTCCCTAGTATAAGACTCCTGCCTACCCATCAGCAGACACTTATTCTGCCTGTGTTGTAGGTTTTTTAGAGGATCTGTTTCTCACTGCTTCCTCTTTTTTTGTCCCACTCTTTCCTCTGGCTTTCAATTATATGAAGGAGATGATTTCTGAAACACAGTTGTAAATTGGGTGATGGTAGCTTATGTCTGTAATCTTAGCTACTCAGGAGGCTAAGATCTGAGGATGGGGATCCAAACTAGCCTGTGCAAGAAAGTCTGAGACTCTTATCTCCAATTAATCACCAAAAAGCCAGAATTGGATCTGTAGCTCAAATGGTAGAGCACTAGCCTTGAGCAAAAAAGTTAAGAGACAGTGCTCAAGCCCTAAGTTCAACACACACACACACACACACACACACACACACATGAAGTGAAAGAGAAGGCCAGGCATAGTGGCTCATAGAGATCAGAAGAATCTTTGTATAAAGCCAATCTGGACGCTCATCCAGATCAATAAACTGAACATGATGGCATGCACCCATCATCTCAGCTATGCAGGAGGTTATAGGTAAGAGATTTGAGATCTGAGCCATCTCCAGGCAAAAGTGAGACCCTATGAAAAAAAGTAAGTAAAGAAAAAAGAAAAAAAAGGCTAGGCTCGTGGCTTAAGTGGTAGAGAGTTTGCCTAGCAAGCATGTGGCCTTGAGCTCAAACCCAAGTACTACAAAAAAAGAAGAAAAAGATTGTTTTGGACAAGAATCATCATGGATGGTAAATTTAGGGGGGGTGTTTGAGGAGGAGCAGGACAATTGATGGTCTCAAAGTAAATGTCTATAGTCTGCTTCTTAGAAACTCCACAAGAAGAAATGACAAGGGTCTCAACTCAGGACTGTGAATCCAGGCACTTGGCAGGTGCAGATGCCACCCCTTCCAGATAAGAGGAATGGATCAAAAAGACTCTGCCCACTTGCTTTTCCTCAAGGCTCTTTTCTGAGGGCTTTGTGACATACCTGGTCTTGTTTTCCCCAGATGACCTGTGTTGGGACCTTGATCTTCTCCATGTTCTGATGCAGAGTGTATCTGGACTTTTCACTCACGATTTCCAAAAACACTGTCCAAAAAAGGGAAACACGTGAGCATGTACTTAGTGGTGCCCAGGAGTACCACAACAGAGTCAAGGGATAGTGAACCCCAGACCACCACTTCCCTGCCTCAGGGGCCCATAAAACATTTCAGAGTTACAGAGCTTTAAAAAAACAACCAGCCACAAGCTTCACTTGTAACCATCTCCCAGCTGAACAAAAGAGCTACTCACACTTCCGATAGAAGTTGTTATGGGGGATGCGGACATCCACAAGGCCTTGAAGGATCTGAGGACAGATAAACCAAAGTCAGAAAGCAAGGGAACACTCATTTCCTCAGGCCTCTCACAGCTCCGAAATACTGGAGGGGAAAAAAGGCCAGCTATTTCCTGAACTGTCAAGGGCTAATCTTGCAAGTCCTCATAGCCGTGGTATATGGTATTATTGGGAGGTAAGATCTTGAAAGGCATATATATATTTTACAATTTTTATTTTTGGTGCCAGTCCTGGAGCTTGAACTCAGGGCCTTAATGCTGTTCCTGAGCTTTTTTGCTCAAGGCTACACTCTACTACTTGAGTCACAGTTCCATTTTTGGCTTTTTGGTGGTTAATTGTAGACAAGAGTCTCACACACTTTCCTGCCCAGGCTGGCTTCAAACTGTGATCCTCAGATTTCAGCCTCCTGAATAACTAGGATTATGAGTCACTGGCCCTGACTTAATTTTTTTAATTTGTTAATTGTCTACCCTCTATATTGAACTACACCTTCTCAGGCACCTTCTTTGTCTTATATATTCACCACTATGCCCAGTGCAGAGCCTGGTATGTCACTGGCACCATGTAGCCACTGTAAAATGAACAAATGGAAGTGGATAAGAAGGTGCTAGTGAACAGGAACAGCAGAGGACCTAGGAGGGAAGCTGGTGTGGCCACTGGAGCCCCCAGAGAACACAAGGGTATGGCTGCAAGCCACTGTACCTGCTGAGGCACCTTGAAGCGGACATAGGAGCAGAGCTGGAGCATTTCACTCATCTCTTCTGGAGTGGATGGGACCAAGGGAATCTTGTGTGTGGTGGGTGAGTCTTCCAGCGATTTGATCCGTTGTACAAACTCATTATCAGCTGAATACTGCAAGCCTGTGTGATTCAAACCACAGAGCTTGACAATACATCTGCCTTCGTACCAAGCCTCATTTTAAACAGGGAATTTCCAATTGCCATTCAAATCTAACATGTCAGGCTTCTTTTACCAGGAGAATAAGTTCTTTTCCTTTTGGGGTGTGTGTGTGTGCGTGTGTGTGTGTGTTGTATGTAGGGTGTGTGTGTGTGTTGTATGTAGGAGGTGCACGCACGCACATGCGTAGGTGCAAGTAGTGGGACTTGAATTCACACTCTTGCTTGACTTCTTCATTCATCACTAGTCCTCTATCACTTGACCCATGCCTCCACTACCAGCTTTTTGATTGTTTATTGGAAATGAGAGTGTCATGGGTTTGTCTATCCAGGCTGGCTTTGAATTATGATCCTCAGATCTCAGGCTCCTAAGAGGCCAGGGTTACAGGCACAAGCTCCCAGCTCCCCAGCTAATCTTGTTTCATTTCTTTTCTTTTCTTCCCCCCTCTCTTTTTTTTGTCAGTCATAAGGCCTGAACTCTGGGCCTGGGCGCTGTCCCTCAGCTCTTCAGCTCAAGGCTAGCATTCTACCACTTAAGCCACAGAGCCACTTCTGGCTTTTTCTGCTTATGTGGTGCTGAGGAATCAAACCCAGGGCCTCATGCATGCAAGGCAAGCACTCTACCACTGAGCCACCTTCCCAGCCCCAGTTTCCTCCATTTTTAACAAGCTCATCTCACAATAAATTTGTTGCCATTAAGAAACAAGATTAGGGCTGGGAAGGTGGCTTAGTGGTAGAGTGCTTGTCTTGTATGCATGAGGCCTTGGGTTCAATTCCTCAGCACCACATAAGCAGAAAAAGCTGGAAGTAGTGCTGTGGCTTCAGTGGTAGAGTGCTAACATTGAGCTAAAGAGCTAAGGGACAGCGCCCAGGCCCAGAGTTCAGGACCCACAAAAAAGAAAAAAAGAAAGAAAGAGAGAGAGAGAGAGAGAGAGAGAGAGAGAGAAAGACAGACAGGAAGGAAGGAAGGAGAAAAAGGAAGAAGGAAGGAGAAAGAGAAAGAAAGAAGGAAGGAAGAAACTGGGGAAAGGGAGTAGGGTCTTTATTTCTGAAAATTTTCTATAAATTTAAAATTATTTCAAAATTTAAAACCAGTTTAATAATAAAAACTTAGGTAGGGTATTATGCTAATTTTTGAAATATTTTTTCACATATAAGCAATTTAACATTTTACTGATATGAAGTTCTTCTCTGAGAAACCAAACATATACATGGAAATGCCAGTTAGATATAACCTTCCAGAAATGAATTAATATTTAATAGACATCTACTATAGCTGTTCTTCAATTCTCAAACTTTGCTATTAAAAGACCAAATGAGGGGCTGGGAAGGTGGCTCAGTGGTAGAGTGCTTGCCTTGAGCTGAAGAGCTGAGGAAAAGCACCCAGGCCCAGAATTCAGGCCCCACGACTGGACCAAAAAATAAAAAAATAAAAAGAAATAAAAGACCAAAAATAAATAAATAAATAAAAGACCAAATGATTTCATTTCAGACATGGTACTTGGAAAAGGGGGGAAGAGAGAACTCTTTGGGAGCTTGTCTCTAATTTCAGTGTCCTTAACAGACCTGAAAACTTTCATGGTGACAGAAGTATTTTTAAGGTCAACTTGTTAAGGAAGAGGTGCGAATGCTCAGTTTCTAGCTGCATCATATAAATAAGAGAGCAAGTGTCAAAGGATTCCCACACCCTCAGTGTGGGTGCTGAAATCTGTATGGGGATCCTGGTTCTGGTTCTAATGTGATTTTGTATGTGTGCCAGCACGGAGGCTCAGGACCTCTATAGTCTCAACTTTTTCACTCCAAACTGAGGTTCTATCACTAGAGCCACATCTCCAATTCTGGCTTTTTGCTGATCAACTAGAGACATGAGTCTCTAGGATTTATCTGACTGGGCTAGCTTTGAACTGTGATCCTTAGGTACCTGTGTCCTGAGTGGCTAGGATTACAGGCATGAATCACCATGTCCAGCTTAATATGATTTCTTGGTATCTCAATGTTTCCATCTATCAAGTGGGCATAATATCTTTATGTGTATGGTAATTATGAATATAAACAGTCATAGATAAACACTGAAAATGTTTGTATGTGTGCCAGTTCTGGGGTTTGAACTCAGAGTCTAGGCATTGTTCCTCAGCAATTTTACTAAACAGAACCCTACCCCTTTAGCCCCAGCTTCACTTCTGGATTAATTGGAGATAAGAGTTTCATGGACATTCCTACCTGGCTGGCTTTGAACATTGTTCATCAGATTTCAGCTCCTGAGTAGCTAGGATTACAGACAGGCATGAGCTACTGGTGCCCAACATATACTTAATATTTAAACAACAAATTGTTTTATGTAAATAATACCCCAATAAAATATCAAAAATAGAGGGAGAAGGAAAACAAAAAAGAACTAAAGATTTTTATCTATTATATACTATAAACTCAAGCTTGAAGACTTATGGAAGAAAAATGAATTTAAAAACCTTATTTCAGGTGGTAATTATAGCTCAAGTCAACATGTATATGTATAGAAAAAAAATCAAAGCCTACTCATCTTTTTCTAAAGGTCTAGTAATTAATGAAGATCTCTGTTTTCAGAAAGAAACAAAAAGGAGGGGTATAAAAATAGTACCTTCACCTCACAGAGATATAGTGAGAATTAAATTCACAAATACTCTTAGCCCTTGAAAGCTGAATAAATATTGAGTGATCACAGAACATTATAGTTTAAGCTATGGCCAGAGGCTCAAGCTTGTTATCCTAACTACTTAAGAGGCTGAGATTATAGTTCAAGACCAGCTCACATGTCAAAGTTCTTGAGACTCCATCTCAACCAACGGCTGGGTATAAGGGTACACAACCTGTCATCCTCAGCAGCATGAGGAAACACAAGTAGGAGAATTGCAGCCCAGGCTGGCCCCAGCATAAGGAAAGACCCTACCTTGAAAATAACCAGTACAAAAGGAGGCTAGAGGCATGGCTCAAGTGGTACAGCATCAGCCTAACAAATGCCACATCCAGAGTTCAAACCCCAGTTACTGCAAAAATAACACTAAACAAAAACAAATGCTCTCATGCACATAGTTCAAAGCACTATGCACTACAAAGCACTACGCACATTTTCACTTTGTACCTCTGATTGTTTTTTGGAACAGGGCTAGTTCTACTTTTTCTTTCTAATACTAGAGATAGAACCCAGGCCCTTGCATATGCCTGGCAAGCAATTCTATCACTGAACTACAGAAGCCCTCCTCTACATTTTGAATCAGTCAGATTATGGGTAGGTAGTTGTTGCTTGGTTAGTTATCAATAAAGCATCACATAATCTTTAAATTCCATACCAGAAAGGTGATTTTTTTTAAATAGTCATATCAGACACTGTATACTCATGTCTTCAAAGATTCACACTCCATGCACAAGTTACACAGGGGGATGTTCCAGCCATGTAACTCACCAGCAGGGCACACAAGGCACAGGCTGGAAATATCCGATGGGTAATAGGCAGCATACACACCAGCCACGTGGCCACCCATGGATGTGCCGATCAGGTGGAAGGGTTTCTTATTCAGCTTGAGGCATTCAACAAACTAGGTGATGGGGAGGAAGGAAGAGGCTGGTTATACCTCAGCAGTGGTCATTACAGAGTGGAGACAACTGTACACCTGAATGTGACTATGGTCCATGGAGAATCACTACTGATCAAAAAGGTTCTGACACCATGCGATCCACTATCCAGACAATTAGCCATCCCTGTGGTAGGCCCATCCCTTGGGCTATACTCTACTTGGCACAGGTGACTGAAGTGTCACATATGGTCTTTTTGCAACCATTCAACTCTGCTATTATCCCACAAAAGCAGCCAAAGACAATATCTAAGTGACCAAGTGTGGCTCTCTGTTCCATTAAAACTTAGTTTACCCAAACAGATGGCAGGCCAATTATAAGGCCACAGTTTGATGACTTCTGCTTTAATTTAAAACCTCCCCCACAGCTATCCATTTATCCAATCAACTTCCATACATCTATCCATCACAGAAAAAAAATGGATGAGGGGGGATATTTACTATATGCAAGGAATTAAGGTTAGCTGCTGGGGATGCAGAAAAAGGATAAGTTCCTGATCTTATTTAAAATATGTATTTCAACAGCAGAGGCAGACATTAAGTAAACAGAGAAAATATCTAATGTTCATTTGAAACAATATAGGCTGATCGATTGTGAAATGGCTCCCTAGCTTCCCTGGCCTTAAGATCCCAGTCAGGAAAAGCAAGAGATAGATGTTAAAATACAACAAAATGCAAAGTATATTGTCCCTAACTAGGCAGAGGGGCAATTGCTGTTACCATGTAGTTGGTAAACACACAAACAAACCTCGAGAGTGGAAAACTGTCTTGAAGAATTCTAAACTCATTTTCAAAGGGCTGGGAAAATGCTCGAGTTGTATTTCCTCATGAGTAAGTGCCACCAGCTTAGTGCAGAACAGTTCGTAACATGACTGTGGATGGCACTAAGTTGCCATTTAGTTGGGGATCATGGGCAGACCGAATGCACTGGAGGCTGCTCTGGAGTCAACGTGGAACTCTCTTGCCTGGTTCTCCTGCTTGGACAAGCAGTGGTGGGCAGCTGGGTGGGGAGTTTTGATGGTGTCTCCTACTTACCTGATGGATTCTTTTGACTTGCCCATCTATGGACAGGTCATCCAGGGAGGAGCGAGTGGTGCCCTCGTGTCCTGGCATATCCACGCAGATCAAATGCAGATTCTTTGGAAGGAACTGAGGACATATAGACCCAGAAACTCAGAATATGGTGTGACAACTATATCTACTTGCTTTTCTAAAAAGGTTGTTCCCACTTACCAAGTCTCCTGGTTAGACATCCCTGGGGATGTGCGTTTTGAGATCTCCTAGTTTCCTTTTTATGTTTTGTTGGTCATGGAACTCAGGGCCTGGGGGCTATCCCTGAGCTTTTTCTCTCAAGGCTAGTGCTCTACCATTTTGAGCCACAGTGCCACTTCCAATTTTCTGGAGGTTGATTGGAGATGAATCTCATGGATTTTCTTGCCTGGGCTGGTTTCAAACCATGATCCTTAGATCTCAGCCTCCTGAGTAGCTAGGATTACAGGCTTGAGCCATCAGTGCCCAGCTTTTCTTTTCTTAAAGGTTGTGTGTGTGTGTGTGTGTGTGTGTATGTGTTTTCTTTTCTTTTCTTTTCTTTTTTGCCAGTTGTAGAGCTTAAACACAGGGCCAGGGCACTGTCTCTGAGCTCTTTTGCTCAAGGCTAGCATTCTATCATTTTGAGCCACAGCTCCATTTTCAGACACATCAGTTATAAACACTATGCAGTCATAGAGACGATGCTTATCAGTGGGGGATAAGAAGGAGAGACCCATAAACATAAGAGGATGACTATCCTCGTAGCCATCTGGAAATAGGAACCCAAGTAGCCACAGGAGGTATGAGCCTCATCCTCCAGTGTAGGTAATAGTTGGGATCAGGCATGTATGGCCCCACCTGAGGAAGAGTGTGGGATGCTGCCTTTCTCCTAAGACTTCCACAAGCCCCAGCCTTCACTGGCTGGTTATTTTTACCAAGTGCAGCAAGTGAACCAGGACAGAAACTGATTTAGAAAACTATTCCAGAAAGCTACCACATCAAGACTGATTCTCTAAGTGGCTAAGGAAAACAGGGGTGGGAGTGAGAGAAATGAAAGAAAGGTGGAAGGAGAAGGGAAGTAAGAGGAGGGAGAAGAAAGAGGAAACCTGTTATATGTAAATACATTTCTAAAAAATGGTGGTGGGAGGCAGGCCACTGGTGGCTCACACCTGTAATCCTAGCTACTTGGGAGGCTGAGATTGAGGTTCGAAGCCAGCCTGGCCAGGAAAGTCTTTTTTTTTTTTTGTCATTGAGACTCTTACCACCAATTAACTATAAAACAGCTAGAGGAACTGTGTTTCAAATGGTAGAGCACCAGACTTGAGCAAAAGCTTAGGGACAGTGCCTAAGACACCCCCCCCCGCCCCAGAACAGGCACATATACAAAAAATTGGTGGTGAGGGTCAAACTCAGAGCCTTGGGCATGCTAGGCAAGCTACTTTACCACTGATCTACATCATCAGCGTAACAAATGCTTTTTACAAAAGTCCAGCCTTAACCAGGTATGGTGGCTCATGCCTGTAATCTCAATTATTTGGGAAGCTGAAGGGGAAGGATCACCAGTCTGAGGCAAGTCTGGGCTACAAGCAAGTCCTTATTTCACAAAGAGAAAGGTCTAGCCTTGATTACCATGGCAGTTCTGACCTGGCACTGTCAGAAACCTCAAGGTATAAAGATTTCCAGGCACCAGAGGCTCACACCTGTAATCCTAGCAACTCAGGAGCTGAGATCTGAGGGTTATGGTTCAGCACAATCCTCAGAGAAGAAAATACTTCTGAGGCAAGTGGTAGAATACCTACCTTGAGCAAAAAAGTTCAGGGACATGGCCAAGGTCTTAAATTCAAGCCCCAGTACCAGCACAAAGAAAAGATTGCAGAGGTACAGGTTTTACAAATAATATTCAGTTCATTTCTGACAAAAGCATCAGCATAACTCTGTTAATTTCCAAAATAAATGAGAAACTATAGTTCTGGGCTCTCTTTACCTTCCTCCATTGCTGTGAAACCCTTTCCTTCTAAGAGAGGAGAGTCACTTGGACCTGTACCTTGACGACACTGAGCCACATGTCCTTGTGGGCAGAGAATCCGTGCAGCATGAGGATGGACGGCTTGTGTCCAGGCCGGCCCCGGAAGGAATAACAGAACTGGTAATCTCCATGTTGCACATAGCGAACCTGCATGCCCAACGTCCTCCGCCAGTACCTAGGGGAGACGGAGGCAAAATGAAGTGGCATACATGGGACAGAGCTCCCCCCCAGCTCTTTCCCTCTTTCCTACGAGTCCCTTGGGACGTCACCCTAAAGAACACAAAGAAAAGGAAAAAGTATTTCCCTAAGAGCTATGTCACATGGAGTGACTTCGTGTTGTACATCCAGGGACTCAGCATGTGCTCTCCTGCTGGAGAACACGTGTTTTAGTCTCTTTGGCTTTATTTCTTACAACATATGGTGGCTGGTGGAAGGCTCTGCATCTGGTAGTTACATAAGACTTGGCAAAGACAGCCATTTGGCCTCACATCCACTGCAAAATGAAATTACCATTGAAACAAACTGAACTCTCCACATGAGGAGCCTAACATGAAAGGTAATTAATTCATTCAGAGATTCACTTTGAGATATACTTTACACCAAACAAGTAGCCAAGTTTTGCAACAGCAAATAATGTAAGTCTACTGATCTTAACTCTCTGTATACATAAAAAGTCAGGGGAGAGGCAGATAAGGTTGTGTGTGTGTGTGTGTGTGTGTGTGTGTGTGTGCGAGCGCGTGTGTGCATGCACATATACATGCACATTTATACATCCATGTGTGAACAACATATAACTATTACATATCTGGGCTGGAAGTGGGAAATAAATTGAAAATAAGTAGATGGTACAGAGGTAGGAGGGCCAATTAAAACTGCATCCTTTTGGTACTTTTTCAGTAACTGCATTACCTATTCATAACACTGAAGATATAATTAGCCAGGAGCTGATGGCTCATGCTTGTAATCCTAGCTAATCAGAAGGCTGAGAGCTGAGGATTGTGGTTTAAAGCCAGCTCTGGTAAATAAGTCTGGGAGACTCTTTTCTCCAATTAACCACCAAAAAGCAGAAAGTGAAGCTGTGGCTCAAGTGGTAGAGCACTAACCTTGAGCAAAAAAGCTGAAGAACAGTGCCTATGCCTAAAGTTCAAGCCTCAGGACTGGCACAAAAATAACAACAATAACAATTACTTAAGATGCCTCCCATCTTCCTGATTGCAGTGAGCATCAGGAAAGGTTTTCAAGGAATATTGAAGAACATGGAGAAACATTTATAATATGAAATCAAGTGGAAAAAGAGGACCTGATTATTACTGTGTGTGGGGCGGGGGGGGGTCAGGAGGAAGAGGGGTGTGCTGGTCCTAGGGCTTGAACTCAGGGCCTAGGCCCAGTCCTAGAGCTTTTGTGCTCAAGGAAAACACTTTACCACTTGAGCTACAGCTCCACTTCTGTTTTTTTGGTGGTTAATTGGAGATAAGAGTCTCAAGGAGGGGAGGGGGAAAGTGGGAGAAAATGGAGGGCTGACACTGTTCACAAAGAAATGTACTCATTGCCTTGCTTATATAACTGTAACCCCTCTGTACACCACCTTTACAATAAAAAAATTAAAAAAAAAAGTCTCAAGGACTTTCCTGCCTGGGCTGGTTTTGAACAGTGAGCCTCAGATATCAGCCTCCTGAGTAGCTACAATTATAGGTATGAGCCACCAGCACTCAGCTAGGACCCAACTTTTTTATACAATTGATTCCAACTCTAATAAAACATTTAAGCAGACACAGAAGAGATGGGGAAAGGCGGCAAGAACAAAGGCAAGGAGGAAAATGATACAAAGGACTGTGGGTAATTTGTGGTTCCTTTATTACCTGCTTATCACCTTCAAACTCTACAAAATTCACTCAGAGGCCAGTATGAGATCAAGAAGTCGAGACTTGAGCAGGTTTCAGGATATCAACCTGCATTAGCTGGGGACAGGGGAAAAGATGTGTGAGGAGAGGAATCGCAGAGGTGGGCGTGTGGAGGCAGCCCTGAGTGAAGGAAGCCAAGGACAAAAGCAGCCAGAGCGCCAGGCTGAGGAACTGAGGCCTTTGTTACCAGTGGAGCTCCTGGTACTACTCCTTACCCTTCATTTAATTGGGATACTCACTGGAGTCTGGCTGAGGATGAGTGTTTTTAATCATTTCACATGATCCCTTAATGAAAGCGTGGAATGAAGACTAGCTACCAGGCCAGCTGAACATCATGAAAGCAGCAACCCAGGTGGAAAATAACCACAACCAAACAAACCACAATTTCTCTGGTTTAACAATGAGAATAGATTAACTCAGAAAGTCAGCAGCAACCTTACAGAACAGAAAAGTCAAGAATTAAGGTAAGATGAATGAATGTCTCAACAGCAAGATCGTTTTACAGTCTTAGTACAAAGCAAATGGCTCTTGTTTCAGGGACAGAATTGAAGACTCAACTGACCTAAATTAAGAAGCCCCAAAAGGAATCTTCTCAGGTTTGCCTTTAAGACAGACTCTTGGAGTTCAGGGCCCTTGTCTTACAAGTCTGTCTTCCATCAGGTTAATAAGAACTTTGAAAGAAAAGTACTAGAGATTTATTTTTGTTGTGGTTGTTTGCTTTTTATTGTGGTAAAATAGACATTACCTAAAATGGATCATTTTAAGTGTGTAATTCAATGCCATTAAGTGCATTCAAAATCACCACTATCAGGTTGGAGGCTAAGTGGTAGATCACCTGCCTAACTAGCATGAGGCCCTGAGTTCAAACCCCAGCACTGTCAAAAGAAGAGAGCAAGGGACTCAAAATTACCACTATGCATGTCTAGAACTTTCTCAGCACCCTACATAGAAATTCTGAGTACTCCAAGAACTCTCCATTCTTGTCTCACCACAAACCCTGGTTACCTCTATTCTACTTTCTCATGTATATGCTGCTGTGAGGGCTTGAATTCAGGGCCTCATGCTACAGTAGCCTTTCCTACTTCTGGCTGGTAAGAAGCTGCTTGAGCCGTATTTCCAGTTACAGCTTTCTGCTAGTTAATTAGAGATAAGAGTCTAGAGAATGTATCTACTCAGGTTGGCTTCAAACCTTGATCCTCTGATGTCAGCCTCCTTAGTGGCTACATTTGTAGTCATCAGCCACCAGCAACCAGCATCTATTCTATATTTCTGTTTATGAATTTGTCTACTCTCTCCTACCCTCACCCTGGTACTAAGATTGAACCCAGGGCCTAGCACATGCTAGGAAGGTGTTCTACCATGTCAACCTTAAGTCCTTTTGCTTGTATTTTACTTTTGAGACAGGGTCTCTCATTAATTGTGTGTGTGTGTGTGTGTGTGTGCACGCGCGCGCAAATCCTGGGGCTTGAACTCAGGGACTCAGCACTGTCCTTGAGCTTTTTTGCTCAAGGCTGGCGCTCAACTACTTGAGTCACAGTGCCACTTCCTGGGTTTTTTTTTTGGTGGTTAATTAGAGATAAAGAGTATCACAGATTTTCCTGCTCAGGCTGGCTTCAAGCCATGGTCCTCAGATCTCGACCTCCTAAGAAACCAGGATTACAGGCATAAGTCATTGCCATTGGATCTCAGTAACTTTGACTGGACTGCCCTGGAATTCTTAATCCCTCTGCCCCTGCTTCCTGAGTAGCTGAGATTACAGGCATGAGTCACCATGTCAGTTGAGTTATGTACCTGGAGGTCCCTTATATAAGTAGACAGGCAAAAAATAAAATCCCCCCAAACAATAACAAGCCCCAAACCCCAAAACCCACTTGTCTTGTAAGCCAAAGTCTCTTGAGTTTAGACTCCAGTACCAGTTTAAAAAAAAAAAGAGGAAGAGAGGGAAGAAGATGGGAAATGAGGGAAGGAGGAAAGGAAGAAGAAAGGAAGGAGGACAGGAAGGAATGAAGGATCAAAGGAATGAAGGAAGGGATGGAAGGAAGGAAAGAAGGGAGAGAGGGATGAAGGAAGAAAATGGAGGGAGAGAGGGAGGGAGGGGAAGGAGGGAAGGAGGGATCCAGGAAGGGTTGTGAGGCAATACATTTTATATTTCTATCAGCAGCAAATGAGGAGTGTAATTTCTCCACATTGTCAATGGTAAGGAACGTTCAGTTGATTATATAGAGAAGTGTCCCAACTGTAGTCTGATAAATTTTGACCCAGCAATGAACCTATGTGTCTGCCATCCAGTTCTGAACCTGGAGTATGCTGAGTAGCTCAGCTGTCTACCTCAGGTATCTCTCTATCCTATCCCCTATACAAACTTCCATTCCTTTTCCCAGAATGGTTTGGTTTTTTTTTATTAAATCTATTTTGTAAGTTTATCATACACTGAATACTCATTGGTACCTAGTCCTTTTAGCTCAGTATTATGCTCATGAGCATCAATCCTTCTGTTGTAGAATGTAGCATCACTTTTTTGTTTCATAAATATATAATATCCCATTCCATGCATGAGTATATTTCACTTTATCTGTTATAATATTAATGGATATTCGAGTGTTTTCATTTTGGGGTATTATGAATGAAGCTGCTGTGGATATGATTTTGGAGGGGATTGGTGCTAGAGATTGAGCCCAGGGCTTCAAATATGTGAAGCACACATTCTACCATGGGAGCTACTCCTGAAAGTCCCTCAAATATTGTTGAACATGTCTTTTGGCCAATATAAACACTTCCGTTGGAAAGAAAATAGTGGGTCATCTTGTCAAATAATTTTCCAAAGTAAAGGAAGTAAGTAGCAGTCTCATCTTCTATATACTAGCTTCTAATTGCTCTATATCTTTCTAAAACTTATGTCTACCTGGGAACTATGAAGGAAAACATTTTTTTCTTTTTAAAAAAATTATTGTCTTGAGGTAGCTTATTTTGCAAACAAGTCTTTGTAGATGAAATCAAGTTAAGCTGAGATTATTCTGCTCTCAAGCCAATGACTGGTACCTTCAGGAAAAACAAAGGAATTTAGTATTAGGTGACAGATGAGTTGGATGAATCTTCTGTTGCTATAAAACAAATTTCTGTAAGCTGAGGAGTCAAAACCATCCTGGATGAACTCCTAGTTCTATAGTTAAGAGGAGAGCTCGGTGGGGGATGCTCTTCCACCATTACTAGGAGTTGAAATCAAGGCATCAGCTACAGCTAGCTCTAATCTAGAAGCTCTGAAACCAATTCAGCTGCAAAACTCATTCAACTTCAGTTTCTTGTAATTGTAGGACTGATGTCCCTGTGTCAGGAGGGCTGTCAACCAAGGACTGTGCTATTTATCAGTCGTGAGGCTTGAACTCAGGGCCTGGGCACTGTCCCTGAGCCTCTCTGTGCTCCAGGCTAGCCCTTTACCATTTGAGCCACAGCACCACTTCCAACCTTTTCAGAGTGGCTTATTGGAGATAAGAGTCTCATGTACTTTTCTGCCTGAGCTGGCTCTGAACTGTGATCCTCAGATCTCATACACCTGAGTGGCTAGGATTACAGGCATGAACCACCTTGCTTTGCTATGATTTCTTATCCTGAGTTTATAATCCAGTGTCTTTGGGAAGACCAAAAAAAAAAAAAACTTAGAAAATCAAAGTCTTACTCATCCTGTGAATAGTGTGGCTATTTTTATTATACAGTGAAAGGCAGAATTGCCCCTTTGGGCAGAGGAAGCCCCCCTCCCCACCCCAGTGACCGCAGCACTCCAGCTGTGCCCTCTGAAAGCCCTAAGAGAAGCATCTGGCATCTCCTGCAAGAGAGGACTACACCAGTGTTGAAATGGGCTGGCCATGTTCCAGGAACAGTACGACCCAGAGAGATCTGCTTTGAAGGCTGGAAGTGGCTTGGTCCCTAAGGAGCTGGCAAGCTCCCAGGAGGAGTCGGCAGCACAGGAGGAGCCTTCCAGCAGGGTAGGTATGAGACAGAGGGAGGGGCATGGGCAGGGCTGCTTCTGCTGCCGGTGATTCCTGTTTGTGTGGCAATCTTGAAGATTAGACCCCACCTAGAGGCTCATTAGGGGCAGCAGAGCAAACAAGGCCTTTGGAGTGGCTTCCATTAAGAAATACAAGTGACTCAGGGAAAAGCTGCTCAGCCGATGGCAAGCGTGGTGTGAATGCCACTTGCAATGAGGCGATTTGGAAGAAACAGGCTGTGCTTTTCAGTGTGGCAGAGGACGCTACTCCCAGGGTTCCTCTCGGCTCTCTGCGGGGGCATCATGGATGCTGTGACTGTATCATAATCCCCCCACGTGACAATGCCATCTGGCATAATTGGAAAGGTTTTCCAGGATTTTTCTTCTTGGTCTATGTGTTTGAGTTAAAAAAAAAACTAAAGAGGCACGTGTTTGTCCATGGACCACTGCTCTGAGCTGGGCAAGCTTTAAGAACATTTGCATTAAACTGGGCATGGTGGTAAACACTTGTAGTCCCAGCTTCCTGTAAGGATAATCATTTAAGACCAGGCTGTGTAACATAGCAAGATCATAGGTTGCTGAGTAGCTAGGATTACAGGCCTGAGCAACCAATGCCTGGCTTCTTCATGTGTTTCTTAGCTATTTATATCACATTAACATAGCAATCACATTAAAGAGTAAAAAAAAAAAAAAGGTCATGTTTCTCTAGTTTGGGGATGGTTTTATTTGCTTTACAAAAGTGAGTTTATTTAGCCAGGTATCTGGGGTTCGTGCCTGTAATCCTAGCTACTCAGTAGGCTGAGATATGAGAATCATGTTTCAAAGCCAACCCAGGCAAGAAAGTCCATGAGGGTCTTATCATTACTTAATTACCAAAAAGCTAGAAGTGGAGCTATGGCTGAAGTGGCAGACTGCTAACCTTGAGCACCCAGACCCTGAGTTCAAATTCCAGGATCAGTACAAAAAAAATTTTTTAAGTAAATTATTTGCCATGTAGCATTATCAGGCTAACCAAAAGGTGAAAACAACCCAAAATGACTATCAGCAGCTTCATGGATAATCAAAATGTGGTATAACCACACTATCTTGGCCTGTTGTCTGATGCTGTAACAAATTACCTGAAACTGGGAAATTTATAAAGGACAGAGGTTTGTTTTGGTTCATGGTTCTAGAAGCTAAGACATGTGAGACCATGGTGCCAGCTTTGGCTTGGTTTATGATGAGGGCTTTGTGCCGCTTCAACTTGTGAAAGCGAGCAGAGGGCAAATGGGCAAGTGTAGAAAAGATAAAACACAAGAAGCTCCCTCCTCTCACAATCCATTCTCATGGAGTAGCTAAAAGAAATCTAGTAGAAGTTCTTTAATCCCTCCCACAAGCTAATCAGCCTTATAAGCCCTCTCCACACTGCTACAATGGGAATCAGATCTCCATGTGAGTTTTGGAAGGTGTCTACCATCTCAAAACATAGGTGGAGTATTATTCAGCCACAACAATGAATGCAGCCTGGTGCTAGAGGTTCACGCCTGGAATTCTAGCTACTCAGAAAGCTGAGATCTCAAGCCAGCCTGGGCAGGAAAGTCCGTGAGACCCTTATCTCCAATAAACTACTCAGAAAAGCCTGGAAACAAACTAAATTACTCAGAAAAAACTGAAAGTGGCGATGTGGCTCAAATAGTAGAGCACTAGCCTTGAGCAAAAGAAGTTCAGCACTCAGGCCCTGAGTTCAAGCCCCAAGACTAGCAAAAAAAAAAAAAAAAAAGAATGCAATACTCATACACAACTCAACATACATGAGTTTTGGAAATACTAATAGAAGCAAAAGAGGCCATATATAATATAGTTAGTTACATATTGCATGACACTCCACCCCCACCCCAGATAAAAGTGTCTGGACTAGGTAACTCCTAAGAGACTAAATGTAGGTTAGCAGCTACCAGGAGATGGAAAGAAAGAGAAAAACTGGGACTGGCTGATAATGAGTCTGGAGTCTCTTTTGGGAAGTATAAAAGTTAGGGAATTGTATAGTAGTAATGATCAGATAGTACTAGGAATGTATTAAAATCACCACACTGTACACTTGAACATGGTGAATGTGAACTCAATAAAAAAAAAAAAAAGAAAACTATTGCTGCCTCTTTACAAATCAATGATCAAAATCCCTCAGAAATCCTGGTTCTGACAGCGTCTGGAGCCCAGGGAAGGTGGGGGGGCAGGGGGGCTGGGAGAGGAATGCGGTGCCCTTACATAATTACAGCTCTGTATGGAATCATACCCACAGTCATCGTCCACATCAGTGAGCTGGAGTCTCTGCTCCAGCTTGATTTCCTTAATAAAATGCCATTTGTGTGTGGGGGCCATGGTGCCTTGGCTCTGGACCATGAGGTGGGGGAGGAATACTGCCACTGACCTCCTTATGGCCTGGGGCCACCGAGGAACCTTGGCCCCAGAGCATATAACTCCTGATGCGCCAGTACAGAGGAGGCCATGTAGAGATGGGTCCTCGGTGACACTGGGAAGGGGAGGGGTGACACCAAAAGAGAGGGAGAGAGAGGAAGATGAAAAGCTGCCTTCTACTCAATTAGCTTCTTTTTTAAGGATCAGCCTGACTGGCAGACGGAAAATTCCACACTGGCAAAACAAAAGAGAGCCAGAAAGGAGGGCAGAGGAAGGGCACGCCAGCCTCCTGGATCTTCTCCAGTGCGTCCAAGTTCCTTCTAACTTTCCCAAGTCTCACTAGATCTCCATGGCTTTACCCAATGGCACAGAGGGTGGCTGATTGGTCCATCTTAGGATGCACATTACTGGGCGGGGTGGGGGGGTGGGGGGGAGGGGGGCAGGGTGAAGGGGGAGGTGGGAAGAGAAGAGGCAAGCAGGAGGGGAGATTTCATTTGGGAAAGGGATGTTGGGATGAAAAGTCACCTAAAGCACATCCTTTTCCAAAGTTATTTCCTTTCCAAGTATTGACTTGATTTCATCAAGGGAAAGCTCTGGTCAGGACTGCTGCCCTTCTTGTTTACTTGGCAGCGAGAAGGAAACACTCAGAGCCTTTGATAGGCAACAATATCTAGGTTAGAACACAGTGCAATTGTTTAGTGTGCTTATTTTTACTTTTTAATATTAACTTACTATTTATTTTCCCCCTTGAGACAGGGTTTGGCTATATGTACACCCAGGTTAGACTCAAGATCTTCCTTCTGCTTCAACCTCTCTTGAGGACCGGGATTACATTAGGTAGCATAGGCTACCTACTACACCTTGCTTAACTTACTATTTGTAGCAAGCATTGCAGACTTTCCACCTTACAATAGTAATATTGATATCATTTCCAAAAGAAAAATGCAGGTGCTGTGCACATAGGGCAGAATAAGGTGGGATGAAATTGACAGGTACTTTTGAAATGTCTTTTTTTTTTGTCCCTTTAGTAATGAACAGTTCTATAGCTGCATCAAAGCATTCTGTCCTGCATATGCCTCTCAATGGTCCCGAGTGTTTGGAAACCGCTGTTCAGTGATATCAATGCATCTCTCAGAACATCTCTGATGTTTTGGTCAAAGGCCAGCTACTAAGAAAGCACAAAGTAGTTCTCACAAGCATGCATGATCTTTGTCTGTGACAGAGTCAGTAACAGCCTGAAAGGCAAAGATGCTATCTAAAACCTGAGTCTGTGTGGTGCCTGGTGTGGTAGCTCACACCTGTAAACTTAGCTGATATTCAGGATATGGAGCTAGAAGAATCACAGTTCAAGGCTAGCCCTGGGCAAAAGAGTTATCAAGACCCCCACTCCCGAGGTCTCAACCAACAAACCAGACATGTTCACATGTGTAATTCCAGTGATAACGAAGGCACGCTGCAATCCAAAGCTAGCCCCTACAAAGTTATTTGAAAAATAACTTTGGTATCTGGGCCCTGGTTGCTCACACCTATAATCTGACTCAGGAGGCAGAGAATTGAGGATCGAGGTTCAAAACTAGCCTCAAAGTCCCTATCTCCAATGAACCAGCAAAAAGGCTGGTTCAAGTGGAAGAGCATCTGCCATGAGCACAAAAGCAGAGCAAGAGCTTGAGGTTGGAAGTTCAGGCCTCAGCACTGGCACAAAAAAAAGTTAAAAAAAAAAAAACTAAGGAAAAAAAGAGATGGAGTATGACTCTAATAGTAGAAGCACAAGTCTCTAAGTTCAAACTCCAACCCCACCCCCACCACACACACACACACACACACACACACACACACACACACACACACACGCACGCACACAGAGCCATGCTATTTTACCTGGTAAGAAGCAATTATTAATACTTTGAGAACACTTCCAAAATTTGGAAAAGGATGCATGTCTTTCAACTGATACCTTTGAAATATTTCATGATAAAGTGGTGGTCACAAACAAAGATGACAAGGTGGTGATATTCTTACAGATTATCGATCTTATTCACTTACCAATAATAGATTTTTATCAATGCTGAAGGCCACAGAAGAAAAGAGGCCACAAACGCCAGAATTGGGATGGCCAGTGTCCCGCCCGCGATCACAAACATATTAAGCACATCAAGATCCATCCTGCACTCTGGGCTGGCTGACACCTGCAGGGACAGAAAAGACAGAGGAGGGACTGAAGCTATCGCAAGAGAAAGGGAGGAGAAAAAGCCAAAGGAGAAAAGAACAATGGAGGCTCCAGAGCAAGCATTCAGATCAGGAGGAAGCAAAATAGGTGACTTTTAAAAATATTAATTTACGATATTGTTATTATAGAGGTGATGTACAGCGAGATTACAATTATATGAGTCAGGTAATGAGTACATTTTCTTTTGTACAGTGTCTTCTGATTCCTCATCCTCTCCCAGTCACTTCCTCCTTTTGTATATAGTTCATTCTCATCAATGTCCAATGAGTTCCTCTACTACTCTTTTTTTTTTTTTGCCAGTCCTGATTCTTGAACTCAGGGCCGGGGCACTGTCCCTGAGCTTCTTTTTGCTTGCACTCTACCACTTGAGCCACAGAACTACTTCCAGCTTTTTCTATTTATGTGTACTGAGGAATTGAACCCAGGGCCTCATGAATGCTAGGCAAGCACTCTCCCACTAAGCTACCTTCCCAGCCCTTCACTACTACTCTTTCTCCCTTGAGTTCTGTGCCCTCCCTGCCCCACCCTCCCGAAGATATACATATGAAGATACCATACATAAGGTAACGAGTACAAAATCATCAAAAACTAAAAACTTTTTCTAAAAAAGTATTTTGTTTCCATATCTTGGAGTTCATTTCAGTATGTATATTATTTTATATAAATATGAAGCGGCACTGAGGCATTGTACCTCTGTGTTTCTCCCCTTAGAGTACCTTCTTTTGGTCTCTCTGTGTGTATCTAGAATCCTGTATAATTTGTCATATTCCAGTTCATTTTTGATCTAATTTCCACATATCAGAGAGAACATGCACAGTTGGTCTTTCTGAACTTGGCTTACCTCACTTAATATAATTTGTTCTAGTGCAGATGACTATTTAAAAAACTAAACTAAATGTAATAAGGAACCTGAGGGAGGATCTTGGGCTTTAAAAATATGCAAATCACAAGTCTAAGACAGAAGATAGAATTGTGGCTCAAGTAGTACTCTCCTTAAGCCAAAAATGTTCAGGGACAGTACCCAGACCCCGAGTTCAAGCCCCAGGACCAGCAATAAATAAGTAAATAAATAAATAAATTTCTAAGGCAATCAGCTGAGCTTTATGGCTCACACTTGTAATCCTACCTACTCAGAAGGCTGAGATATATGGATTACTCTATAAAGCCAGACTTGGCAGAAAAGTCTGTGACACAGCTCCAAGTAACCATGGACTTCCAAGTCTCATGAAATTCCTGCCTATGTTGGCTTTGAACCATGATCCTTAGATCTCAATCTCCTGAGTAGCTAGGATTACAGGTATGAGCTACCAGCATCTGGTCTTTTCTTTCTTTCTTTCCTTCTCTCCTTCCTTCCTTCTCTTTCTTTTTCTTTCTTCCCCTTTCTTTCCTTCCTCCCCTCTCTCCCTCTCCCTCTCTCATTCCTCCTTCCCTCCTTCCTTTCTTTCTTCCCTCCCTCCCATTCTTTCTGTCCTTCCTTCCTTCCTTCCTTCCTTCCTTCCTTCCTTCCTTCCTTCCTTCCCTTCTCTTCCCTTTTCTTTCCTTCCTTTCTTTCCTTGAAGTAGGATCTCACTATGCAGTCACCAGTGCTAGAGTAACAGGGAATGTGCGATCATACTCAGATTTGTCTTTGTGTATATATACAAGGGCCAGGAGAGTAATAGGGTTTGAACTCAGGGCTTTGGAGTTGCTAGGCAGGCACTCTACCACTTGAATCATGCCTCCAGCCCCAGAATTGCCATTCTTAAACATAAAAAGGAGACCAAAAACTTCTAAGACATGAATGAAGAAAAAGATATAGGTACACATGGACCATGTGCACAGACAGTACTGCTGGGCAGATGTGCAGATATAATCAATCCATGGCTATTTCTAAGGTGGATAATAGAGAACTGGGTGTCATGGATAGATAAGAGGTTTGATTTCCACTTTTCAAGTCTTTCCAATTAAATATATTGTCTTTCCAATATACATATATGACATTAAGATATAAGTGATATATAACAAGAAACTGCAAGGGGAACAAGAGACAAAGGTAGCTTTCTGAGGTCTTCCTAAAGGCTCATAAACACAGATGAGGGCTGCCATGTGGGCCCAGGGCAGGCAGATCTCACCATACCTGCTTCCCCTGTTTTATAAACTTGAAGAAAACTGGGGCTCAGAAAGCTTAACTAACTTATCCAGGTCACCCAGCTGGTACAACAGTGATTAAAAAATGGGCTTCTGATTGCAACAAAACCCCTTGTGCCAAGCTCTAGTTCATGTCATTGTTTCCAATGGTCTCTTAATCTTTGCAATCCCTTTCGTTCTTAGGTGCCTACATTCATTATCTCTGATTTCTCCATGAAGAGTTCTCTCTCCTAGAGACTTAGCCAAACAAGGTGCTCAAGGTTGAAAAGGGGAGACCAATTTGGCTAGGTGAGTTAGACACTCCTCAGCCATATTCTACCCTATTCTCTCTGCCCAGGCCTAAGCAGCACCCTTGTTTCTTTTCTTATTCAACTGCTCTCCTGGGAGCTTAGTTGCTGAGAACAACTGTCCCAGTGAGCCTGACTCAGTGACCAGTTTCTCACTGTGCCCTGAGGGTAGAAATAACCACGCATGTTCTTTCTCTGTGCTAAGCAGAAGTGGACTCATGACAAGCAAAGTTAACAAATGGATCCAATGCTATTGAATTGTCTGTAAAGGAAAATGATTCCCAAGAATGCTGCAAGAGATCTGATGCTTTTCTTCTTCCAGTAACCAAAAACTCCCTGGAGGGGTCGCCTATTAAATTCACAGTACAGAGGATGGAGGTGTGGCTCGGTGGTAGAACACTTAACTAGGAATAAGAACATTTTATGCCAGAGGATATAGCTGTACAAGGCTCTGACACTGGAAATAACAGCCCTGAACTGAAATTATGGTCTTTAGAAAGATACCTCCCTGCCTTGTGGGTGCCTGTCAACAAGTATACATGTCATATGTTTCAAAGAAAGTTCTACCAGGATCCATCTTCCATTTACCAGCAGAAATGTAGAATATGATCAATGGAGCAAGGTTTAGATTTATTCCAGAGAACCTGCAGGCTTTTTCTGACAAGGTCAAATAAGGATAGGCCCTGGCTGAAACAAAACAAAACAAAAAAACAGAACCACTTTCCAATTGCAATGTTTTATCTACAGATAAAAAGTAGACAGTTATTTCTATCTCTGCAACATTGTTTCTTTAGAAAGCAGTTCTTCTGCTCTGCTGGGGTTTATGAATAGAATAATCTACATGCTGAGGAGAAGGCTAGAGACACAAAAACTGAAGCCTGTGAACTAGGAACCACCAGTGACTGAAAATGAGAAAATTTGTTCTGAATGTAAGCATTTCCAGGACCACAGACCCACAGGACTGACAGTGCAAGATGCTTTGCAGGAAAAGGAGAAAATTAAGCCATGCTTCAAGGTTCACAGCTTTAGCTAACACACACACACACACACACACACACACACACACACACACACACACAATCATTATCTCCCTTCAGTCAGAGAGCTCTCAGAATAGTGTTGTTGTTGTTGTTAATTTTTATTACTTTTTTTTGGGGGGGGGTCCAGTCGTGGGGCCTGAACTCAGGGCCTGGGTGCTGTCCCTCAGCTCTTCAGCTCAAGGCTAGCGCTCTACCACTTGAGCCACTTCCGGCTTTTTCTTTTTGCTTATGTGGTACTGAGGAATTGAACCCAGGGCCTCAGGCATGCAAGGCAAGCGCTCTACCACTGAGCCACCTTCCTTTTATTACTTTTAAGTAGTCATACAAAGGGGTTACGATCCAACACGGCTTATGAGAACTCTGCATTTTGATCAATGTCACCCTCTCATCATTCTCCTCCCAACCCCTCCCTCTCATTTTCCTAGTTTCGCAGGATACACATTGAATATTATGACTGCATTCTCCCCTAGGAAGCTATGTTAAATAGTTCTCTGATCCTGGGGACTCCAGGAGCAATTTAGCTGGTCAGTACCACGATTCCCTTCCATTGATTTTAACAGATACTTTTATTTATTTGTTTGTTTGTTTGTTTATGCCAGTCCTGAGACTTGAACTCTGGGCCTGGGCACTGTCCCTCCATTCCTTTCGGCTCAATCACTTGAGCCACAGCATCACTTCTAGCTTTTTCTGTAACTGGAGATAAGGTTGGCTTTGAACTACAAACCTCCTGAATAGCTAGGATTATAGGCACAAGACACAGGTGCCCGGCAAACAAATACTTTCAAGTTATGATGTAGATGCTAATTAATTTTAAGAATAAAAAGGAAAGCCGGGCGCTGGTGGCTCACGCCTGTAATCCTAGCTACTCAGGAGGCTGAGATCTGAGGATCGCGGTTCAAAGCCAGCCGGGGCAGGAGAGACCGTGAGACTCCTATCTCCAATAAACCACCAGAAAACCGGAAGTGGCGCTGTAGCTCAAGTGGTAGAGCACTCGCTTGCCTTGAGCTGAAGAGCTGAGGGACAGCGCCCAGGCCCAGAGTTCAAGCCCCACGACCGACCAAAAAAAAAAAAAAAAAAAATAAAAAGGAATCACCTAAAGCTGCTAAGTATGTGACACACAGGTCTGCAGAGAATCATGATGTATGTGGGGATGGCTGTCACTAAGGGGCAGATTCCCCAGACCCCTGCACACTGGCTGGGGCATTAGCCAGCTCCTCCTCCCGTTGGGGCCCTTGTACACTCTGACTGAAAGACCTTGGACTCCTCATCTACTGAATACGGATATTCAACCAAATCCCCTCCTTTCTACTTTGGTGACACCAAATCTTTCTGAAATTATGCCAGGCAATTAAAGAGTACGGTCTGGCTTGTCATCTCAAGAATCTTGTCTCCTATTAAATTGTTCCAGAAGTTAAGACAGTATCTGGTAAGCATTTTTTTGGTGCTGATAATGTTCACTGCCTTACTTTCCCCGCCTCGTATCCATTGGAGGAGGCAAGGGACCTCAGGGTCCTGCAGTGCAATGTGAAGTAAGGTCATGTCAACAAGAATCTGGCCATTTCAGCACCAGGCAGTATAACCATTGTCACAGGCCACAAAAGACCCCCCCCCCAACCTGCCACATGACCTTCTCTTCCACTTATCACTACCCAAGCTGTGCCTTTATGTCTGAACACAGGACAAAGATTACTTGGATCCAGATAAACACTGCGTAAGGGAAATAGAGTTAGTCTGGATTTTGGAATCAGACATGACATTTCACAATTCTCTTTTAAACACGCTCACTTGTTTTGAAAACTGGAGAATCTTAAGCTCCAACACATGAATCTCCAGTTGATAAAGCAAAATCCAAGAATAAACCAAATGGAGGACATTTTCATGGAACTCTGCCTTTCTCTAGACACCTACCTGTAGCCCATCAAATTTGATCCCTTCAAAATAATGATGATCCTTAACAATAACCTCAACAAAAATACCTGCGTCATAGCCAAAAACCTAAGAGCAATGGCATCAATTCACTGATACCCTCCGCAGGCAGGGCCAGGCATGCACCCTTCCATTTTATCTCACACTATTATAAAACAGAAAGCATGTCTTCCATTTCAAAGATGAGGACAGAACACTGAGGCTAAAACAGTGAATCCAATTTGAGGTGGGGTGACCTAAACTTCACTGAATCCCCTAGGTCTCCTTAGTTCATGCTACCTTGACCTTAGCAAAGAGTTCTGGAGCAGTAATGGACTATGTGTCGCTGTGTACAAGGCTCAGAGTTCTACATCCTCATGGGTGTCCTTTGCCATTCTCCAGAACTGTTTCAACAGGCAGTATTTTAATTTTTTTTATTTCAAATTTTTAAGTCACCTGCCAGCTTAGTCCTATTCCTTGAAATGGAAGCATTATAAGCTAGCTCTTAGGTAGTGTTGTGTCTAACCAACACTGACTTCTGAAACAATGATTCCTCAAAATTATGTAAACACTAGCAGATAAAAAGGATGCAGAGAAAAGATTCTCTTGTGTGGAAGCAACAGGAGAGCAGGAACAGAATACTATACTACATAGGTTGTTCTCAATCCTCTTCTCTATCTCACTGAAACTGTGGAGCAAGCAGGGTAAGGTTGGCCAGCCACCTTGCAAGTATGGCCAAGCTGCAGGGTTCTTGGCCTTTTTTAATGGCCTTCTTGTCTCTTCACCTCTGGAACTGTGCCCATTCCTCATCTGCAGTTTGCTGCTCCAGCAGTCTTGCTATTGAAACAAGCCTGGTTAGGGTTCTAGGATGCTCTCTTCGCTCTCTCCCCAGGATATTCCCATAATGCTCTTCTCTCCTCACTTGCATCCTCCCCTAATCCCTTTATAGGAAATTTAAAAATTAACAGACCCAATCAGACCTCTTTCTAAATTTTTCCAACTGCAATACAAAGTGCCACAATGTCTCAGATATATCTCTCTACCACTTCGTCTGACTGATTTCTGCCAATATCACTTCCAATACCCTCATCAATCTAGTCTGGATGCCAGTGCATCTTCCGTTCTTCTCCCTTGCTCCCACTCTAAGTACGCAATGGTGGAAAGGTACCAGCCCTAAAGTTAACCTGTCTGAGTCTACACAAAATGTCATTCAAACTAAAACAACTCAATGATTAAATAATCTACTCATTCAATGGAATCTAATGTTCAATTTTCAGTTACAGCAGCTACCTTTCAAAGTAATCCACAGTCACATGTGGATCAAAGTTCCCATACTGGAAAACACAAGTATTAACAGATCTACACCCTTGAAGGTCTCCTAGAAGCTATTTCTCTGGCCAGTTTGGCTCAATATTGACTAGGAATGTTGGGTAGGAAGAAAACCCCACTACAATGAGAACTGCATGTCAGGCAACGGAGCTCTGTGTCAGCACACTATGGCCAGGTCCTCTTTCCTCTTTGCTTCCTTTCTGTAAAAGTTTCCCCACACCCACAATCCCCTCTCCGAGAGGGATCGTCTCAAATTCCCCCAGGATTTGGACTGTACTGAACTAATGAAATATCAATTATCTCATAGTATCCCCACTCACTGTAGTAATTTAGACTCACCCGGTCTCTGCTAGCATCCCAACAAACCAGCTCCCTGAACTACCCAGCCCTGCACTGGCCTCTGCTCTATCCCTCCCACTGACCTCTCCTAGCAGAGCCCTGCTGACAAACTGATAAACTTTTGGCCTCCTGGCTAGTTGATAAATTCCTCCAGGCCTCCAGAGCCCGGGTCTAGCACCACATTTCCCAAGGACAGCACTGGTTACCACAGACTGCGCCACCTTCTTCCCATCAGAGTCCTGCTTCTGGCATACCTATAAAAACTGTTTATAGGAGCTTTGAGAGTGAGGAAAACCTCCAGGTACCCAATTCCTTCTTATCTGACCCCAGAGAACCGCCCAGCTCAAGTCGCCTACAGAGGGTAGGAGGGAGTTCAGAAATGATCCAGCCTCAGAAAGACCTGCCTTTTTATGGGGGTAGTCTATAATGTTTAAAATAAAACAAAACCCATACTTACTTTTCAAAGAGTATGGCTTTCTTTCTCAGCTGCTACTGGCTTTGGCAGGAGTTGAAAATGAGATTCTAGAATCACAAGAAATTAAATGACAAAGCATTAAATCATCTTAAGGAATATGAATGAAGTGCTAAGAACAGCCAGGTCTCTGAGTGCCCAGGAAAAGTGCAAACATCCTGTCCTGTGGCCTTTATGGTCTGCCTCAATCTCAGGCCACATCCTTAGGCCAAAGGGCACAGTAGACAAAAGGTCACATAGGGCAGGGCATCTCAGATAATGACCCAAGGTGGAGCGGTAACAGCAGAGCAAAGAAGCAAACAGATAGATGATACAGAGAGTGAAGAGGATCAAAATGTATCACATGTAGATACGGAAATATCACCATAAATTCTATTGTACAGTTTCTAAGAATTTCTTTTAAAAAAATTAGAAAGCAAGAAGGGAACTGGTGGCTCATGCCTATAATCCTAGCTACTCAGGTAACTGAGATCTGAGGATCGTGGTTGGAAGTCAGCCTAGGCGGGAAAGTCCATGTGACTCTTATCTCCAATTAACTACCAAATAGCTGGAATTTCAGCTGTGGCTCAAGTGGGAGACTGCTAGGCAAAAAAAAAAAAAAAGCTCAGAGACAGTGCCTAGACCCTGAGTTCAAGCCCCAGGACCAGGACAAAAAGAGAAAAGAAAAGAGAGCTGGGAACGAGTGGCTCACACCTATAATCCTAGATCCTCAGGAGGCTGAGATCTAAGTATCACCGTTCAAGGCGAGGCCAGGCAGACTCTTATCTCCAATTAGCCACCAGAAAACCAGAAGTGGTGCTATGGCTCAAAGTAGTAGAGTACTAGCTTTGAGCAAAAGAGCTCAGGGGTAGTACCAAGGCCCTGAGTTCAAGCCCCATGACTGAGGGGGAGAGGGGGAGAGAGAGAGAAAGAGAGAGAAAGAGAGAGAGAGGCAGACAGACAGACAGACAGACAGACACAGACAGAGAGACACAGAGAGCGAGAGAGAGAGTGAAAGCAAGTAGGTGAGAAGTGAGAGGTCATACAGCCAGGCTGTATATGAAACACAAGGGGTAGAGTGCTCTTGGGACTCGGGGCAGGAGTCAGTCTTGCTCTGCAATCTCACCTTATCAAAGAAACAGCAGTAAAGATACAGAATCTCCTTTTACCTAGATATAGTAGTCTAGAAGGAATGGGAGAAGAGCAGCAACCAACAGACAAAGGGAGGCAGCAGTGCTACGAAGCACTGAATAGAGAATAGAGAGCAGGCTGTGGCCTGCTCCAAAGCGATCCATATTGGTTGGTCGTGGGACTTGAACTCTGGGCCTGGGCGCTGTCCCTCAGCTCTTCAGCTCAAGGCGAGCGCTCTACCACTTGAGCTACAGCGCCACTTCCGGTTTTCTGGTGGTTTATTGGAGATAGGAGTCTCACGGTCTCTCCTGCCCCGGCTGGCTTTGAACCGTGATCCTCAGATCTCAGCCTCCTGAGTAGCTAGGATTACAGGCGTGAGCCACCAGCGCCTGGCGAGTGACTTCATTTTATAACACAGCAGTCTGACTCATTTTGAGTGCAACTGTTGAGGCCAAATGACGATATACATTTTTTCTTTGTGTGTGTGTACAACTAAAGAACAACCATCTGCTGCCCCTAGGTGCAATGAATAGACACCAAAAAAGGGAAGAATGGCAGGAAAATAAGCCAGCTCTGTTGGGACGTGGGTATCAACAGGAGTGGGTGGGTGAATGGAAAGGGTGATAAAGAATGACTATAATCAGACAAAGGAAGGGCAGGATAAGGGAGAGGAATAGAGTCTGAGGCTGATCAGGTTTATTGTATGCATGCATGGAAATGGCACAATAAAATGTCCCTTGTACAACTGATGTAAGATAATAATAACAATAAGAAATCATTAAAAGAAAGTCAGTAACTAGGCACCTGTGGCTCACATCTGTAATTCCAGCTACTCAGTAGGCGGAGATATTAGGATCGCAGTTCACAGCCAGCCTTGACAGAAAGTTTGTGATACTCTTATCTCTATTTAACTACCAAAAAGCCAGAAGTGGAGCTGTAACTCAAGTGATAGTGCACCAGACTTGAGCAAACAAGCTAAGGGTAAGTATCCAGTCCCTGAGCTTAATCCCCTTATGGGCATAAAAACAAACAAATATAATAAAAAACCATCACTATCTTTCTGGCATAAATAACTTATTTGTGACAATAAATGATTACTACCTATGACTTTATTTAATCAAATCAGGAACACAAGGATACTTCGGTGTATTAGAAATGTATTTTTAAAAAACTAAGTCTATACAGTTATCAAACACTATGAGTCAAGACAGATACATGAGGTGACAGGGAAATTACATAAGAAAACAGGAGGACACCGGTGGCTCACATCTGTGATCCTAACTACTCAGGAGGCTGAGATCTGAGGATCACTGGTTGAGGTCAGCCTGGGCAGAAAAGTCCATGCAACTCTTCAATATATTATTCAGAAAAAGCCAGAAGCGGCACTGTGGCTCAAATGGTAGAGAGCTAGCCTTGAACAGAAGAAGCTCAGGGATAGTACCCAGAACCAGAGTTCAAGCCCCAGGATTGGCAAAAAAATAAAAAATAAAATTTAAAAAGAGATATTTAGGAATTAAAACAGAATCATGAAATAAAAATTTTAAAAACTCAGAGCAGTAATCTATCCTCATGAAATTTTCCCTTCTCCTTGTAGATGTTAAAAAACTGCAAACTCACTTTGGCACTGGTGGCTCATGCCTGTAATTCAAGCTACTGAGAAGGCTGAGATCAAGAGGATCTAGATTTAAGGCCAGCCTGGGCAAAAAGTTCACAAGACCCCCATTTTAACCAATAGATATGGTGCTACATGACATTCCAACTAGGCGGAAGCTGAGATGGCAGAGTTGTGGTTCCAGGCTAGCCCATGGGGGGAAAAAAAAAGCTCATGAAACTCAAGGAAAGAAGCTGGGTGTGGTCACATACTAGTCATTCCAGTTATGGTAAGAAGCATAAAATAGGAAAATTCCTGTTCAGGCATGATGAGGGAAAAGTGAGACTGTCAAATAGGGCTGCATGTTCAAAAGAAAAGGGCTGGGCAGAAGGACAGAGGAGCTGGCAGAAGGGCCACACAGGAGTGTGAGGACATAGCAGGGAAAGCTAAGCCATAGACCCCCAAGTAGTTCAGACAGGTCAGTATTAAATGGTAAACAGAACCATGAACAGTATGGAAGAAATGAGAACTCGTGTGTGTGTGTGTGTGTGTGTGTGTGTCTGTCTTGCACAAATGCCCAAGTCAGTACAAGGTATGGGGAGAGAGGTGGGAGGAGGGGGGATTGTCTCTGAGGTGCTCTTCCACTTGAGCCATAACTCTACTTCCAGCTTTTTGGTGGTAAATTGGAGATAAAAGAATCTCACAGACTTTTCTTTTTCTTTCTTTTTTTTTTTGGGTCCGGACGTGGGGCCTGAACTCTGGGCCTGGGTGCTGTCCCTCAGCTCTTCAGCTCAAGGCTAGCACTCTACCACTTGAGCCACAGTGCCACTCCGGCTTTTTTCTTTTTGCTTATGTGGTGCTGAGGAATCAAACCCAGGGCCTCAGGCATGCAAGGCAAGCGCTCTACCACTGAGCCATCTTCCCAGCCCCAGAATCTCACAGACTTTTCTACCTGGACTGGCGTTGAACCATGATCCTCAGATCTCAGCCTCCCAAGTAGCCAGCCAGAATTACAGGCATGAGCCACCAGCACCCAGCAAGAACCCTTTTAAATATCTCTCTAGGGAAAGGCCTGTCTATGAAGACATGAAAAACAGTAGCCATAATGAAAAGCATCACTGTTACAAAATAATTGTTGTGTTACTAATTTCATTACAAGAGAGAAACACAATGACTGTCTAATAGTTTTTAAATAACCACTTGAACATACTATCAACAAAATTAAAATTCATCAGAGGTAACAGATTAATGTCCTACAAATCGAGAACAACAAACTGCATTAGAAAATAAGCAAAGGATCTGATGAAATAACTTCCTGACAGGTAAGAGAAATGAATCTTAAAACATACAAAAGAAAATGCTTGAACTCATTTACACTAAGAGACACATTACATCTACACATTGATGGTGGGCCTACTTTATCATACTGGCAAATTAAATAAAAAGCTTAATTATAGACAATGTGGCTGAGGCAGAAACAGACAGTTTCTTATTGTGGATCAACTTAGCCTCCCACCCATAAACTCCATGCAGGGCAATCTGACAAAATCTATAACAATATAAGACATATTTACCTTTGACCTAACTATATCATCTTCTAAGAATTCAGCTGTATTCGTATCTGATTGTCTATAAAAATATATTTGTACAAAGTTACTTATTACAGTCTTATTTATATTGTCTGTCATAAGAGACTGTAAGTAACTCACAAGGGACCTCATAAGTAGATAACAATATAAACTTACAAACAATTTAGGTCCAGCCAGACAAGGCAAAATAAAATTGCACGTGGTACAAGTCAGGCAAGATTTCATGAAATCAAAGCAAGTGAGGCTGGGGAAATGCCTGAACAAATGTGTAGAGGCAATAGTTGGACCAGCAAAATGAGAGAGACACATCAAGAATTGATAGAGGAGAGACAAGGAGCTCTTCAGGGGGACAGATACTTGGATGAGGAGGGGGCTGGGGGTGTCGACAAAGCTCTAAGGTATTTCTGCCGAAATTACTTTTTCTGTTAATAGCACCAGGATAACCAAATGTTAAATGGCTAGACTTTTTTTTTTCTTTTTTTCCCCGGTCCTGGGGCTTTAATTTGGGGCCTGGGCTCTGTCCCTGAGCCTCTCTGTTCTCTAACACTTCGGCCACAGCAACACTTCCCGTTTTTTCTGTTTGTGTGTTACTGGGGAATCAAAACCAGGGCTTCATGGATGCTAGGCAAGCACTCTACCACTAAGCCACATCCCCAGCCTCCTGGCTGGACTCTTTGCTATTAAACAAACTACCAGATGTTTATTCTTTGCTCTAAGAAAGAGCCCAATGCCACAATGATAACATGGATTTTGATTCCTATTTACTAATTTTAATTGTTCTTTTACCCATTTGGTTACAGTGCCAATAAAACTGAATTTTACTTTCAGCTAAGAAATGTAATTTTTTAAATTTACCTTATATAAGTTGTGCAAGGCAGTTTCATGGTGCCATTTCTACACAGTGCATCCTGATTAATCTCACTCCTTCTATCACTTGACACCTGATTTCTTAAAACAATTTCAATAGCTTTCAATGTTCTAATTTCACAAGTGCAAATAAACTGTTTTATCATCATCACACTTATCGTCATTCATCATCGTTTGGCCTCTGCCTTAGCCCTGTCTGTTCCTGCTGATAATCACCTTATCAGTGCCTGTCTTACTTTCCTGTCATTCTGTATGTTGTTTAATGTGTATTAATTGCACTAAAGGGTTTCACAAAGATGTTCCAGAGGTACTTACATTACATTATAATCAAACAAATCTTCCTTTCTATTGCCTAATCTTTCCCTGTCCCTATATTCCCTACTGATCAACAGCTTTCATGGGGATTCCTTATATACAGTTCCTCATATATAGTTATACTGTGCTTCAAAATTATTCATTCTCCATCTTTATTTTTCCATCTCCCCTACCCTTCATCCTCCTATATGGTCCCATAGTTACAATCAAGTCTGTGTTAGGCATGCGTGCCAGTACCAGGGCTTAAGTTCAGGGCCTTGTGCTCTCATTCAGCTTTTGTTTCCCCCAGTACTCCACCATTCGAGCTGCTTCTTCAGTTTAGCTTTTTTGCTGGTTAATTGGAGATGGAGTCTCTCAGACTTCTCTGCCTAAGCTGGCTTTGAGTGTCAGTCCTCAGGTCTCAGCCTCCTGAGTAGCTAAGATTACAAACATGAACCACAGGCACACTGCTAGACTCATATTCTGTGTATGCGTGTATGTATGTGTGTTTTGGGGTAGGTATACACACATATATACATGTTCATGGATATGTATGTGCTTTAAATCTCAACTTGCACAATGAGCAAAAACATGCTATACTTGGATTTTTTTTTGTAGTGAAAAGCCACTGTGAAGTTTTATTGAAGGTTCATCTAAATCTGAGGAAAGTTCTGTACATGGGACAGTGAGGGGCTAGAAAATGGACTTTAAATATCTACAGCTGTGCACTCCAAAAGAAGTCAATCTGATGAATCAATTTTACCTCCCCAAAACCAAAACGGCCAACTGGGTTACTACCCCTCAGGTAGATGTTGTGATGATAAAGGGCCTAAGAACTATCCCTAAGCTTTTTTTTTTTTTGTCGGTCGTGGGGCTTGAACTCTGGGCCTGGGCGCTGTCCCTCAGCTCTTCAGCTCAAGGCGAGCGCTCTACCACTTGAGCTACAGCGCCACTTCCGGTTTTCTGGTGGTTTATTGGAGATAGAGTCTCACAGTCTCTCTTGCCCGGGCTGGCTTTGAACCGTGATCCTCAGATCTCAGCCTCCTGAGTAGCTAGGATTACAGGCGTGAGCCACCAGCGCCCGGCTTATCCCTAAGCTTTATCACTTCTAGCCACTTGAGTCACAGCTCAGTTAATTGGAGATAGGAGTCTCACAGACTTTCCTGCCTAGACTGGCTTTGAATGTGATCCTTAGATCTCAGCCTCCTAAGTAGCTAGGATCACAAGCATGTGCCACCAGTGCACAGCTCAGTACTTTTCTTTGTGTACACGTGTTATACTTGGATTTTTAAAATTTATTCTATTTTATTTTTATTTTTTTGCTAGTCCTTGGGGCTCAAACTCTGGGCTTGAGTGCTGTCCCTGAATTCCTTTTTGCTCAGGGCTAGCACTTTACCACTTGAGTCATAGCTCTACTTCCAGCGTTTTCTGTGATTAATTGGAGATAAGAATCCCATGAACTTTCCTTCCCTGGGCTGGCTTCGAACTGCAACACCCAGACGTCAGCCTTCTGAATCTCATTCAACGTGTTCTTCAGTTTCCTCAGTTTTTTCAACTATGAAATTTCGCTGTTGTTGTGCTCCTTTTCCTGGCTTGCTGTGATCTCTTCTGGGGAGATTGCAACTAGAAAGATCACGCTAACCGTCAACCCTGAGTTCCAGACTTTGAGCAGAAAGCCAGAAACCTTTGCCCTTTGATTTCACCACTCTAATTATCAGGCTCTTTGGCAGTCAGAAATATTGCTGACCTTTAGAGATAACAAACTCTCCTTAATTTCCCAGCTTTTCCTTTTATTTAGAAGTGCAGGTTTAGGCCAGTTTGCTTTAAGCTACTGCTAACAGCACCCTCATACACAGGACTATTTTAATTCTTTGAGGCATGTAGAAAACAGTTGTTTGGTATTCTTTCTAGTTCTTTGAGATGAGGAGAAAATGCTGGCTGTGGGCTCCCCAGGGGCCTGAGGACTTTAGATCCTTGAAAATGAAAAGATCAAGTGACTTTTTGGTTACTGTTGTAACCAGCAGAGAAACTGGCTTTCATTTAAATAGTGTTGTCTTGTTTCAACACGATTTTAGCTGGTTGGTTATTTCACCCTATCACAGCTCACATCTTAACCTAGAGTCTAATGTGTTTCAGGTTCTGGGCTGGGCCAGGATGTATAGTAAGGGTTTGTTTCATTGCTTTGCTTCTTGGACAATGGAAAGGTTTTTTTGTGCACGCACTGAGACTTGAACTCAGAGCCTGGGCCCTTTCACTTAGCTTATTCTCTCAAGGCTGGTGCTCTACCACGTGAGCCACAATTTACTTCCGGCTTTTTGGTGGCTAACCGGAGAGAAGAATCTCATGGAATTTTCTCCCAGAGCTGGCTTTGAACCTTGATCCTCAGAGCTCAGCTTCCAAAGTATCCAGGATTGTAGACATAAACCACCAGCACCTCACAAGAGGTTTTTCTAAAAAGCTGTTGCCTCAGATACATAGGCCTTCTGCCTTCCAAATGAGCCCCTGGTTGATCTGCCTGCCTGTCCTCACCTCTGCTGTCATTTCTGCCTCAGGTTAGCAGGATTTTCTGGTTCTCTCCATCCTCGGCCCACAAGCCTCGGCTAGCTAAGCTGGGTTCCCTTGCCCCAGTGCACTGTGCACACAGCAGCACACACACAGTGCTAGTAGATTCTCAAACGAGAACTCCCAAGGGAGCCAGTTGCTAGGAAGGAGAAGAATGAATCTTCTCATCAGTCCCAGAGGCACAAAAGAGATCGGAATTTATGATGGGGTTATATGGTTCCAAACTAGAACATCTTAAATCAAAACTTAAAATGCTGGACTTTGAGTCAGGAGTTTCTAGCAAGAGAACTTAATTAACCTCTGGACACATGGAAGGACTCTCCCTCCTCGAGTCTTTCAACATTTTCTTAGTAAGCACTCGAGTCTTTTATCACTATATATTTCCCTACCACCACACCATCACTGATCAGCCATCCCCAGATGCTTGGGGCCCATCCATACCTCCAGCGCTTTGCCACACACGATCCTCTTTTTCTAGCACACAATTCTCCCTCTTATTTGCTCAGGCTAGTTCATCTTCAGGTCTAGCCTGCTAATGCTGCATTATCTGGCCTATAAATGTTTTACTGGGGGCTGGGTTTTGCACTTTGACAACCTGAGTTCAAATGGCTGTGTCACTTTGGCCACCCATAAAATCTTGAACTTAACCTCTTAGAACTTCATTGTAGGGATGAAAAGAGATGATGTGACCCAAGTTGAAAGTGATTACTGAGCACAGCTGGCCTAGTCCTGCTTCCTAGGACATCCCAACAGCCAGGCAGCCCTGCCACACATAGCCACCCCCATCCCACCCTGTTCACGGTGGCTGTTCAGATGTCTGAAGTCAGAGAACCTGGTCTGTGCTGCTTGCTGTCTTGATACTCAGAGGCTGGCCTATCTATTGCCCAGGCCCCAGACATCATCACAGAGAGGGTTGGAATTTGAACTATCACAAGGCAAATACCCCATGCTAACAGACAGCCAAAGCTTCTGGCAAACTGCCCCAGGCAAAGGCAACAATTACTTCAACTAAGTACTTCATAAGAGTGTCAACCTGCAGTAGTCTCCCTGGGCCTGTACCTTATAAAAGCTGCTGCTCCCCTCAAGTGGCAACTGGGGGCCATACTGAAGAAGCTTAGACAACCCCAAATATATCCAACCACAGGTGGAGACCTCAGTTGCAGGCCAAGTGAGTGGAGACCATGTAATGCTTTGTGTGGCCTGTCCTGCACACTGGAAGAGGTTTACCAGCATCCTTGCCTCTACTAGTGATGCTGTCCACATGTGGTGACAACTAGAATTGTGTCCAGATGTGGACAACTGCTCCCTTAGAGAAAAGACTGCTCTAGCTAGTTCCTCCAGATCTGGGCCCACTGATCACTACCCTTGTCTCATCCTGGGTGTAGCTACTCACTGTAACAGTCTTCCCAACACCCCAAGGATTGTTGTCTAAGTTTTTAATCAATGCCATTCTCAGTCCTGGCTGCTCATTAGAAAACTATGGGAGCTTAAAACAAACAAAGAAACAAACTTATGTTGGGCACTGGTGGCTCAGATCTGAAATTCTAGCTACTCTGGAGGCTGAGATCTGAGGATTATGATTAGAAGCCACCCAGGCAGGAAAAGTCCATGGGACTCATTTCCAACTAACCAGCAAAAATCTAGAAGTAGAGCTGTGTCTCTAGTGGTAAAGCACCAGCCTTGAGCAAAAAAGCTCAGGGATAGCATCTCAGGTCCTGAGTTCACAGCCTTGAGCAAAAAAGCTCAGGGATAGCATCTCAGGTCCTGAGTTCACAGCCAGCACAATAAAATAAAATAAAATAAAAATTCAGATCACTGGGCCTCACCCCAAGAGGTGATGATTTTCACTGCTACAGGGCATTGTTTTAGAAAGATCTCTTTCTGGGCACGGGTGGCTCATGCCTGTAATCCTAGCTACTCAGGAGGCTGAGATCTGAGGATCGTGGTTCAAAGCCAGCCAGGGCAGGAAAAGTCGTGAAACTCTCACCTCCAATAAACCACCAGAAAACCAGAAGTGGCCCTGGGGCTCAAGTGGTAGTGGAGCACTAGCCTTGAGCTGAAGAGTTAAGGGACAGCACTCAGGCCCAGAGTTCAAGCCCCATGACCAACAACAACAACAACAACAACAACAACAAAAAAATATATATATATATGTATATATATGTATATCTGTTGGGCTGTGGCTCAGTGGTAGAGCGCTTGCCTTGCATGTATGAGGCCCTGTGTTCAATTCCTCAGCACCACATAAGCAGAAAAAGCTGGAAGTGGTGCTATGGCTCAAGTGGTAGCGTGCTAGCCTTGAGCTGAAGAGCTGAGAGACAGCACCCAGACCCAGAGTTCAGGCCCCAAAACTGACCAAAAAAAGAAAACCAAAAAAGATCTATTGATGGCTCTAACTTGCAGTACTGGGATGTTTCATTTGAACACAGGCACACGCACACACACACACCAGTAGTTAAAACCTAGTGAGTCAGGCAAAATGACTCCTAGGGGATTTATGAAGCTCCACAATCCTGACAATAAACCACCTTTGCACACTCCATTTCTTGCCTAGCAGATGACTTGACAGAAAGAATGGAATGGAACGGAACCCATCATCGAGCAGCTTCCGCATGGCCTTGCCAGCTGACAAACTGCTGTGTCTCAGGGCTTCCTGTGAGGGGGAGTGGCCTCTCCCAGCTTACCAATGGCGTAGCTGCTGGCTGCACATGGCTATGGATCACTTGAACCGTAACAGTACTGAATTTGAAATCTTATTTAATTTTCATTCATTTTTTTAAATGGCCACATGTGGTCACAGTACTAGAAAACCCAAAAAGTGTCGCCATCCCTAGAGAGTCCTAGAAATAAGGTTTTACCTCTTCTAAGTTATACAGAATAAACTTTATGGAAAATATATATCTGAAAAGATGTAAATCCAATAGTCTTTAGGTTATCAAGTAGGATGCTAGCAGTTTCCAATAAAGTCACAATTTAAGAGAAATTTTCAATGTGTAGAACCAGTTTCCTTGCATATTACAGGCACTTAGCTTGAAGGGGACATCACTGCCCTATTTTTAGAACACATCACTGTGTCTAATTGACCTAGTCACAAAATAACCATGAGTTTAGAAAGAATTTCACAGTGGAAGCTAGGCACTGGTGGCTCATGCCTGTAATCCTAGCTACTCAGGAGGCTGAGATCTAAGGATCATAGTTTGAAGCCAGCCTGGGCAGAAAGTCCATGAGACTCTTATCTCCAATAAAAGACCTAAAAGCTGGAAGTAGAGCTGTGGCTCAAGTGGTAGAGAGTCCTAGCCTTGAGCAGAAGAAGCTCAAGGCCCTTAGTTCAAGCCCCAGGACACGCACCCCACCCCACCCCCCATCCACACAGAGTGGAATTGATTTCTACTCTCAGCTGTTTATCAGACTATGACAACAATACACTCAGGAAAGCCAAAGTTAGGTGAGAATTTTCAAAGAAGTGACACTGATCAAGATGCATTATAACTATTTAAAGATAATAAACAAATTCAAAAATACATTCATCTTTACTTTCCTTCCATCCAAATCCAAAAATAATCCGAGTCTTGTCAACACGACAGGTCTGAGCCAACACATGCTGCAAAGCAACGTCATCTCTAAGGACAGGCTTTTTTCATATTGTCCAATTTCATAATGACCCCCCAATTGCACAAACTGCCTTCCCCACATTAATTCTCAGCATGCAGATACTCATAGAACTCAGTTCATACATCACAAAAGCCAGAAAACTGAAAGCTCACATTTGTTATCCTAGCTACTCAGGAAGCTTAGATGTGGGCAAATCAAGGTTTAAAAACCAGGCCAGACAGGAAAGTCCATGAGGTTCATAAACAACTAACCACCAAAAAGCAGGAAATGGAGCTGTAGCTCAAGTAGTAGAGTGTCAGCTTTGATCAGAAGAGCTAAGGAACAGTGCTCAGGCTCTGTAAATAGACACACACACACACACACCAGAAAAAATAGACACACACACACACACACAAATAAGCTCAATTCTACCCCTAACTGAAAAGGCAAAGGTTAGGAATTTCTGGATGCAAAAGAGAAAAAAAAAAAAAAAAGAGTTTACCTCAGGTTGGCACAAACTTCCTTGTCCACCACTAAGTAGACAAGGTGAGCCATATCACAGAGCTCTTCACAAAAGCTGGCACTTAACTGAGAGCTTACCATCACATGCTGGGCACTGTGCCTTATGTATCTCAGGGATATCACTGCCCTCTGAAGCAACTACTCTTACTGAAAGTTGATGTTCAGAGAGGTTAGGTGACTTGCCCCGAGTCACAGAGAAGTAACTGGGAGAGGGAAGTCGTACTTTAACTCCTTTGTTAACACTAAACACTAAACACATTGTGCCAGTGTTGGCTCCTAGGCTGAGCCATTCTCCTTGGGATCAGGCTGCAGCCCAGGGAGGAAATCTGAATTTGCAGGGTTCAGAAACCTGGGCCTATCCATTTCAAAGGGTACCATCCCCCAGTCCCCATTCCCCATCACCACCACCCCACCCCCAGGCTTGACTGAAAGGTGGAAAGAAGGGCCTTGGGGAAAACTTCCAGTCCTGCCAGCTTGGCCACACCTAAGAGAACAGCACAGATGCTCCCCGGGGGGGGGGGGGGCATTCCCAGAGGAGGGAGAGCTGAGCCAGGCAGCCGTGAGAGAAGTATGGGCACCTGCTTGTTTAACAGCCAAAGAGAGCAGGGCGTGAAGAGAAGCCAGGATGCAGGGAAGGATAAGGGTAATCTCCAGGTACCCATGCTAAAGGTCCAGAGAAGCACAGGAGCCCAAGAATCCTTCTCCATCCCAGCCCTAGTGCTTTCTAGTTGTGTGACACCCTGTTCCCTCCTCCAAACAAAATTCTGCTTTCTGGGCCTCAGTCTTCTCTAGTAGGGCACTGAAGCCCCCTTACTGGTCTGAGAAACTTTTTTTTTTTTGGCTAGTCCTGGCACTTAAACTCAGGGCCTGGGTACTGTCCCTGAGCTTCTTTTGCTAGCACTCTACCACTTGAGCCATAGCACCACTTCTGGCTTTTTCTGTGTATGTGGTTCTGAGGACTTGAACCTAGGGCTTCGTGCATGCTAGGCAAGCACTCTACACTAAGCCACATTCCCCGTCCACTGGGAATCAGATTTTATAGATTAATTATCTAACTATCTATGGTGCTGAGTGTGGAACCCAGAGCATTGCTTAAATCAGGCAACGTGCTCAACCCCTGAACTACACCAACAGCCACTGGACTTAATTTCAAGAAATCAAGTTAATGCTAGGAGCATAGGTTATTTGGTTATAACTTCTGATTTTTATAAAAGTATTGATAAGAATTTATTAGTTAAGGACTTAAGAGAGCTCTTGCTTGGCAAATAAGAGGTTCTGGTTTCAAAAAAAAATTAAAATTAGGGCTGGGGTTTGGCTCAAATGGTAGAACACTTGCCTAGCATGCACAGGCCCCGGGTTTCATTTAAAGTAATGGGGAAAAAATAACAGTGGTATCCATCTCAGGGAGGCTGTTGAGAAATAAGGCAGGTAATTATTTTAAGTGCCTAAGACAGGGCTAGTACTCAATAGGTACTTATTCTATGTCAGTTCTTTTTAATTATAAGCTATTTTTAACTCCCAGACGGGTGCTGCCGGCCATTAGGGCTTTATAGCTGGTCAAGAGGGGTGCTTATAGCTGGTCAAGAGGGGTGCATTCCATGTAACAAGGTTCACAGTAAAGATCCTCTGGACCCTTCGCCCTATCCCTAAGGCCGACCGACCCCAGCTTGGGGTGCACATCATGCACGTGCTCTGTGCTGCAGCCTGCATTACACAATCTGCATGTAGGGATGCTGGGGTGCTGGATCCCTGGGGTGCTGGCAGCCCAAGGCCCGCAAGAGTGCTCGGACCAGCGTTCTGAAAGGGCCAAGCGCAAGGACGAGTTGGGACAGGTTGGGGGAGGGGGAGGGTATTAGAGGAAAGAGCTCTGGGGGCGGCTACAGAGCTGGGGGCAATTGTGTTGGGGTGTGGGGGGTGACAAGGAAGACGATGGCTTCCGCGAGGGCAAGTGGTGGCCCCTCTTTCCAGGAAGTGGAAGCAACGGCAGGTGCAGGAACAAAACCAGCCAGCCAATGGCAGGGGTGCGGGTGTCAGTCCCTCTGCACTCGGTCCCCGAGCTTAGCTCCGGGAAGTGGAAGGATGGGGTAAGGGGGGATCTCAAACCATTCCCGGAACCAGAAGGAGGAATGGAAAGGGAGGTGCGGGTGCGGGGTGCGGGAGAGGCGTGCGAGGAGTGGGGTGCGGGGTGCGGGAGAGGTGTGCGAGGGGTGGGGTACGGGTGCAGGGTGCGTGTGCGGGGGCAGGTAGGGGTGACGGGGTGCGGATGCGGGGTGCGGGGGCAGGTAGGGGTGAGGGGTGCGCGTGCAGGTGCGGGGGCAGGTAGGGGTGACGGGATGCGGGGTGCGCGTGCGGGGGCAGGTAGGGGTGACGGGGTGCGGGTGCGGGGTGCAGGTCCCATCGGCCCGGTGCGTCGCAGGGCGCATCCTGGAAAGGGGGTGTAGGTCACGGAGTCGGGAACGCCCCCCCCCCAACCCTGCATCTCACCCCGGTGCTCCCCGCTGTGCTCACCGGGTAACTTCGGTCGCCCGAGTCCGGCCGCCTGACCTCGGTTCCCGGCTCCCCTCTGGGCTCGGCCTGGAGCAGCGCTCGCTTCCGCCGCCGGCTCCTCCTGCGCGGCGGGGATTGGCTCCTTAAAGGTACAGCACGTGGAGTCGCATCCGCCGACAGAAAAGATGGCCCCGCCCACACAAGGTACTGCTGTCGGCCACCAACTTGGAGATTTAACTCTTACCTCCAATTCTAATAAGGCTCTAGGCCAAGAAAGCAAAGTTAATATTCAGCATCGCCTAGCCCTGGCAACCTGTCGCCAACCACACAAGCCAAGGACAGCAGAAGCTCCTATTGGGTTTCTAGTAGCAAAATGGAATCAGGGGTGCACACGGTGGGGTGGGGTAGGGGGAGGGAGGGTGCCTGCAATGTAACCCCTGGAGCTAAGGTTCCTCAGAGAAGCCAAAATGGGGTAGTGTGGATACTGAGCGCCTGCATTGTGTCTGGCACTGTGGGCTTTAAACCCACCCAAGAGACTCAGGCAGGATCTCTGCTTGAGAGAGCTTAGGGTGAAAGAACTGGATGGATCCTGGGGCTGGGTAGCTCATGCCTGTAATTCTAGCTACTCAGAAGACTTATATCTGGGGATTGTTGTTCGCAGCCAGCCCAGACAGAAAAGTCCTTGAGATTCTTACCTCCACTTAACCACCAAAAAGCTGAAAGTGGAGCTGTGGCTCAAAAATGGTAGAACACTAGCCTTGAACTCAACACCCAGACCCTGAGTTCAAGCCGCAGAAACACCCACCACCACCACCAAACACACCAAAAAAAATAGGACAGATGTGTGTTCATGAGTTGTCTCATTTGCTCCTCTGAAGTGAACACTGTAGTTGGCTTCCTGTGGAGGTGAGGAACTGCTTAGGGAGCCCTCCTGGAGAACACAGAGCTGGAAATTCCAAGCCAGGATTGCCTGACTGTACAGCTTCTGGGCAGGGGGAGTTTAGCAGCTGGAATGGCCTTTCGCTGGTGAAACCTGCAAATGGTCCTTTCTTTCTCATATGAACAAGTAAACCTCACTGTAGTCTGGCCGCACTTTGGACTTTCATGTCTCAATTTAGACATCACTTTCCTAGTAAACCTTCTTTAATTAAGCCTTGGGCTTTTTCACACCATTGTGTGAGGATCTCTGTGTAGTGATGAGCAAAGAGAGACTATGACATTGTGACTTATGGCACACAGGTCTTCCTGTGGAACTGAGGCCTCCGCTTGCTTATTGGCTTCCCCCTATAGGCATTGGTGGGACCAGTGGCAACAAGACTCTCAGCCACTTAAAAATCCACCAGTACCTAGGTATGGTGATTCAAGCCTGGTATCCTAAGCACTCAAGAGGCGGAAGTAAGGAGATCCTGGGTTCATTGCCAGCACCCTAGCCATACCTCAAGACACTACATCCAAAATGTATTTTTTAAATCCTTCATAAAGTAGCCTCCTAGACTGTGTCTACCAATCCCTTCAGGCAGGTCTTGGTTTGCTGGGGGGAGAGGAGTGAGGGTTGTGTGCCACAACTGGAGTTTGAACTCAGGATGCTTTTTACTGGTTAACTAGAGATAAGAGGCTCTGCCTATGCTGGCTTAGAACTCCAGTCCTCATATGTCAGCCTTCTGAGTAGCTAGGATTACAGGTGTATGCCACTGGCACCCAGCTAGGTCTTGGGTTTTAAGAATGGGGCATGAACAAGAAGCCCCAGAAATGTGTGGCCACGGGACATCTCTGAGATTACTGGTGAACCCTCAAGCTGAAAACAAAGGTTGCCTCTGTCAGAGTGGCTAGAACTCAGAACCCAGAGTCTGGGACAATCTCACTGGCTTGGGTTGGAACATCCAACTCCCAGGCTTTAAGGGCTGCATCTGACTCATGTTAGGGGAAACTTCCCATGGTTTCAGTGACAATATCTGCATCAAAGGCTGTGTTGCTAGGCCTCCTCTGGCTTCTCTCCTCACTGCCAAACTAGCACCTATTCAAGCCAGCTGCCCACCATCTTCCTAGAAGATACAAGAAACAAAATGGAGCTGCCGTGGTGTCTCTACCAGGCACTCAGTCCAGTAATCCTGGGCCCTAGAAGCATTTACCAAACATGCTGAGGGCTGCATAAATAAATAAGGAGTGAAATCAATGAATGAATTCCTGGAAGGCCCCAGGTTGAAAGCCATTCATACACTTTACCTCATGTATTTGAATAGTTGCTTTATAAGTTTAAAAAAAAATTCCCTCATCAAATGCTTAAAAATGCCACTGGTGGGGGAAGCTCAGTGGTAGAATACTTGTCTAGCATGTATAGAGACTATGAATAGAATCCACCATAAAAGCAGAGGGAAAAAAACTCATTCAGCTTGCTGGGTGAGTGCTCAACCATTTCAGCCATGCCTTCAAGCCTTGTGTTTTGCTGATTCTTTTGGAGACAGAATCTTATGGACTTCAGTGCCCTGTCTGGCTTCAAACTGTAATTCTCTGTCTCGCAGCCTCCTGATTAGCTAGATCACATGCATTGGCTACCTGCACCCAGTTCCCTCCTAGTTTTATTATGTGGTCATACCTAGTTGATCCCTCAGGGTGACATCACCAGATGACTGACAAGAGACAAGCTGTAATTAGCGGGTTTTACAGTGGCAGAGGGGGCGAGGGAATACAGCCCAGCGCCCTCTGACTCAGTGATACTCCTGACAGCTGTCACTAAGGTGTCAGGGGGAGGTGGGTGGCCAGGAAACAGTCCCAGAGGCCCCCTCCTTGTCAGTCATCACATAGAAACTCCTTATCAGTGGGGAGACCTTGCCCTGACTCACGCAGAGGTTGGAAACCCGTTTCTGCCAGCAGCTGTGGCAGAACGCCCCAGGTCCTGTTACAAGTCTGCAGACGTCACCAGGATGTAGCTGTACACCTGTCAGAGCTGCAGGGTGTGTACCATGGCCACTGTTCAAAGCACATCAAATCACAGCCCTCACAACCACCCCCGGAGAGGTACTAAGCCTGTTTATTTATTTAGCATTTATTTATTTTTGTACCTGTACTGGGGCTTGAACTCAGTGCCTTGGTGCTGTCACTGAGCTTTTTCACTCAAAGTTGGTGCTCTACCACTTGAGCCATACCTCTACTTCCAGCTTTTTGGTAGTTAACTGGAGATAAGAGTCTCATAGACTTTCCTTCCCCGGCTGGCTTCAAACCCCATGTGAGCCACCAACACGTGGACTCTAACCCATTTTAGAGATAGAAGTGCTCATGGGCATAGGGCTTAACCAAAAGGTCCCACAGCCATCATGTGCTACCAGCCACTCACCCACTCATCAGACATTACTGAGAGCTGAGCACAATTTGATACTCTCTGGGTGACCACAGATGCACCTCTTGTCCTCTAGGATGTACAGGACAAGAAGTATAAGAAGAAAGTATTAGAAACTATTCCATCAAGGAATCAGACACTGTGACAAAACCACATGTGGGACATGCAGGGAAGAGAAATGAAATAGGAGAGAGGCGCTGTGCACACAGATGTTGGCAGGCAGCACAGAAGGCTCTAGTATTTGCATGGCAGCCTAAGCCAGCCACCAAGCCCTGTTCCCATTTCGCAACTCAGCTTTCACTGGCTTGCAGCACCTTTCCTTGCTTTTCCAGGCAAAATGAAATGCCCTGTCATCCACCCCCTATAGTTCATTGAATGTGAGGGTGTAGGATGGGCCTGGGATTCATGTAGCTGATTCTGGACTCCACTGGGCTGTGAAGTTTTTTCCTACATTCATGGTCGCAGGGTACAGTACAGTGAATGGCATGGAACAAGCAAATGTCAACTTTTCGTGAATGCCTGCTCTGTGCTCAGGGTCTATGAGTGTCATCTCACTGAAGCCTGTGAGAAGGTTCTATCATTAGCTTTTCTTTATTTAGAGGAAAAATCTGAGGCTCGGATGGGTTAAATATTGAGGTCCAGATACTGCCAAAATCCAAACAAGTTGTGTATGTCTGAACACAAAAGCTATGTTCTAGCCACTCAGCCACCTGTTCCTGTATGGAACAATGGAATTAGATGCAAAAAAAGGGTCTAACACTGCATTCAGCATCCATGGAAGAGTAACATTTTAAGGCCAAAAAATAACTTTGCAAATGACTTGAAATCTGCTTATTCATTGATTTGTGAATTAAGTACTTCTCAAGCTTCTACTTGTGCACAGGAGTCAAGCTAGGGAAAATACAATCTGACTCCTTTCTTTAAGGAGTAATAAATCATAAGATAATTTCTATACACATGAAAGAAGAATATCAATGCAAGAGTTAGGTAATAAGAACCTATCGCAAATCCACAGGTCCAAACAAGGTGTAATGGTATACATCTTTAATTCCAGGACACAGGTATACGAAGCAGGAGAATCACAAGTTTAAGGCAAGCCTGGGCTGCAGAGCAAGACCTATCCCTCAAAATAAACAGAGTTAGCACATTAAAATGTAGGGTATGACAACAGAAAGAAGGACTAATAACTTCTAAATTTGTCCTTTGAACGGTAAGGATTTATTTGTTGACCATTTTGGTTAAGCATGGGTTGGGGGATTGGGGGCAGGGAGGACTTGAGAGGATTGCACAGGTAGAAGTCTAGTAAGCGCAGAGTCTCCAAGTACCTGAATGGAAGTTGGAAGATAATGGAACTTGTCCAGAAAATTAACCTGGATCTTTATAAGAAGAGGCAAAGGAATCCTGGGCATTTGTGACTCATGCCTATAACCCTAGCTATTCCGGAAGCTGAAATCTGAGGATCATGGTTTGAAGCCAGCTCAGGCTTAAATGTCTGTGAAAATCTTACCTCCAATTAAACAGCATAAAAGCCTGAGCTATGGCTCAAATGGTAGAGTACTGGCCTTGAGCGAAAGAGCTAAGGGATGGTGCTCAGTCCCCAAGTTCAAGCCACGGGATTGGCACCAGAAAAAGAGAGGACGCAAAGGAGACTAAGACTCAGGTGGTTAGGACTCAAATGCTAATGACAGAAAAAGGTCCCTTTAAGGCAGATTTGAATCAAGGAGATGAATAAAAAAGGAACTGAGCATGTGGAGTGTTAGCAGATGGCCCAGGGAAAGCTGACTGCCAGTTTCATATTTGACTCATGTTCCTCATGGAGAAAGGACTTCCATTTGGTCTGGTTAGAATACCTCAAAGAGAGACACTGAGCTTAAGATAGGGAAAGAGCACTTGACAACTTAAATTTAGTTCAAGTTACCACCAGATCAAGAGAATTAACTGTCCAGGGTACCAATATGGTCTTAGAAATGTAGTCTGTGGGGGCTGAGAAGGTGGCTCAGTGGTAGAGCATTTGCCTAACATGCATGAGGCCCTGGGTTCAATTCCCCAGCACCACATAAGCAAAAAGAAAAAAGCTGGAAGTGGCTCTGTGGCTCAAGTGGTAGAGCGCTAGCCTTGAGCTGAAGAGCTGAGGGACAGTGCCCAGGCCCAGAGTTCAGGCCCCACGACCGGACCAAAAAAAAAAATGTAGTCTGCAATCTCTGAGAAATTATCCTAGCAAACTTTCATGAGAGGATCCCATTTCAAATTGAGATCAAGGGGTCCCAACACATAAAGCCGGGTGAGTTCTAAGAGCTGGTATGGATTTAACCAAAAAAAATTACACTGAAGGAATATGGATTACTGTTACTAATAGATCTGGACTGTTGGGATATTGTATGCAGATCCTTGACGATAATAGGCTTTGGAAAAACAAATTATATGATCTGTTCGTGAACAAGATAAAGAAATCTAGACTGCTAAATGTCACCACTTGGTAGGTTCATAGAAGGGTAAACAATGACTCAGTTGTATTTAATCTGACAGTATCAGGGTAAAAGCTATACTCTAATAATTCCTGTTCTGCGTCCTTGCAATTAAAAAAAAAGAATTTAGATGGACAATAGTCCTGACCTCTCATGATATTTTTTTGGGGGTCCAGTCATGGGCCTGAACTCTGGGCCTGGGTATATCTCAGCTGTCCCTCAGCTCTTCAGCTCAAGGCTAGTGCTCTACCACTTGAGCCACAATGCCACTTCCAGCTTTTTTTTTCTGAGTATGTGGTGCTGAGGAATCGAACCCAGAGCCTCATGCATGCAAGGCAAGCACTCTACCACTAAGCCACCTTCCTAGCCCCCTCTCATGATATTTTTAAAAATATATTTTGGGTGCTGAGGGTTGAACCCTATCCCTTATGTATGCTGAACATATGCTTACTGAGATATACCTCTGCCTCCTATCAAAATTTAGACCCAAAGCCAGATTGGTGGCTCACACCTGTAATCCTAGCTCCTCAGGAGGCTGAGATCTGAGGATCATGATTCAAAGCCAGCCTAAAACGGAAAATCTATGAGACTTTTATCTCCAATTAACTACCAAAAGTATGGAAATGGTGCTATGGCTCAAAGTTGTAGAGCACTAGCCTTTAACACAAAAGCCCAGGCCCTGAATTCAAGCCCCAGGACCACAGACACACAGACACAGACACACTCACACACCCACACACTTAAACGCAATGTAGCAGAGGAGAAACTTGGAATTCAAAATTGTTTTGATAATTTAGAAGATGGCAAAAACATTATGATGACATTTAACAGTCTCACCTCTAAGCTTTTAAATTTCAAATTGCATCACAGCATATGGTGGGCCAGATGCACCGCTTTCTGAACAATTCTATCCTGGAGAAAATAGGTTTCATCCTATGTTTGGGAGCTGGACTATGCTGAACCTATAAGTTCATCTAAATATATACAAAATAATTTTTTTTTTTTTGTCGGTCGTGGGACTTGAACTCTGGGCCTGGGTGCTGTCCCTCAGCTCTTCAGCTCAAGGCTAGCGCTCTACCACTTGAACTACAGTGCCACTTCCGGTTTTTTTCTAGTGGTTTATTAGAGATAGGAGTCTCACGGTCTTTCCTGCCCGGGCTGGCTTTGAACCGAGATCCTCAGATCTCAGCCTCCTGAGTAGCTAGGATTACAGGCGTGAGCCACCAGCGCCCGGCTACAAAATAATTTTTAAGTAAAATTTAACAACCTTTCATGGTAATAATTCCTAGGAAACTAAGTATAGTATAGAAAAAAATTCTTTTTTGATTTTTTAATTAAGTTTTTATTGTAAAATATAGAAAAGAAGTCTTTTAACCAGGCAAAAAACATTTACTACAAACTTGTAACAACCGCTCTGAGGGATAAAAAAGTAGAAAGCTTCCTTTCAAGTCAGAAATGAGACAATTGTAATCTAAATGTCAATAAGGCTTTCCAAAGAAGATAAGAAGAGTCATAGTGATGAGTGAGCAGCCAAGAAAAGCCAAAGCATTCGCAAAAAATAAAGAGGACAGTATTACAATGTAATTGTTAGGACAAATGGCACTTATGTAGAGATAGATTAAAAACAGCAGTAAGCCCGTTACCGGTGGCTCATGACCTGAATTCTAGCTCCAGGACTGTTACACATACATGTACACCTCCTCACCCCTAAAACAAAAACCCATAACAGCACAAAAACACCGTAGATATGACAGCAAGTGGCATGGTTCACACCTGTAATCCTAGTTACTCAAGAGACTGAGATCTGAGGAACAAGATTCAAAGCCAGCCCAAGCAGACAAATCTGAGACTCTTATTTACAATTCATCAGCAAAAAGTCAGAAGTAGAGATATGGCTCAAGTGGTAGATTACCAGCCATTAACAAAAAAGCAAGTAAGAGTATAAGGCTCTGTAAGCCCCAACAGTCAAGTCTGTCTGTCTGCCTGTCTGCCTGCCTCTGTCTTTGTCTCTGTCTGTCTCTCTGTCTTTCTGTCTTTCTGTCTCTCTCTCTCTCTCTCTCTCTCTCTCTCTCACACACACACACACACACACACACACAGATGTGATCCTCACATCAATGATCTTTCCGAGCACCGAGGAAAGGAGGGACAATTTAGTAAACAGTATTAGGACAACTGAGTGTCCATATAAAAAAATAAAGTAGTAAATAATAATGCCCTTAACACCTACCCCCAAAAAGCCAACTCAAGATGGGTTGAGTCTTTAGCTTAAGACTTCAAACTTTGCAAAGATGATATAAGAAGAATATCTCACTATCCTCATCAGTGCTTGACATAATCTGTTCTTCTAATTAAATAGTTGTGAGATGGTGACTGATTACCATCTCAATCTTCATGTCCAGGGTTACTGAGGAATGGCTCTTCCTGTATTTCTTTGCGGTTCACGTCTCTGTGTCTGTGAACTCACTGTGCAGGCCATTTCCCCATCCTCTAGCTGTTTTCATGGTCTGTAATTACATGTGTAGCAAGTGTCTTTCCTGTGTTTAATGGATTTGGATAAACAGACATTAATTTTGATGTAGTCAAGTTTATCTTTTATATCTGGTGCTTTTTAATGTCTTGTTGAGGAAATCCATTCCCACTTCCCTCTTGTCTGGAGAAGGAGAGATGGGGGAGAGAGATACAGGAAGACAGAGCTGAGTGAACAATGGTAGTCATTGGGGCTGAGCCAGCCCAAAGCCACAGGCAACTGTACAGAGAGGGAAACAGCTTTAGATGCACTTGGAACAGGCCTCGCCTAGATGAGACAGGCAGTTGTAGAGAACCGATCTCCTGTGCTTTCCTGAGCGTTCTCAGTGGGTCATTTTCATTTAAAAACATAGAGTAGCCAGGTGCCAGTGGCTCATGTCTGCCTGGAAACCTAGCTGAGATCTGAGGATTGTGGCTGGAAGCTAGGGCAGAAAAGTTCATTCAAAGATTCTATCCCCAATTAACCAGCTCTTCTGCCTCCCCACTGCCCCCCCCCACACTCCCCATCCCTGTGCCAAAACAAAGGCTGGACTGGAGGTCCCAGCCATGGCAAGCCAGTTAAGTGAGACTGCAAGGCTCTGAGTTCAAGCCCTAAAAGTATGAGCACTCAAAGAAATAAAGACACAGAGTGGCTGCCAGCATCAGTGAGTACATGTGTCATTATTTCTGTCATGTAACAATGAGCCTCAAAGCTGGGTAACTTGGTCAGAATCACATAGCCAGAGGCTGATAGAGGAGCAAATTCTCTAAATCCGTGCCATGCGGCACCATACCCCATGGTGTGGTGAGCATCTCCCTGGGCTTTGGGCCACACTCACACTTTGCAGGTTACCACGGAGACTTCACCAAAGGCACACGTGATACAGTGCACACTGGGGAAGCTCAGCAAATGCTCCTGAGGATCTCTCCTTAAGAAATATTGCCTGACATGGTGGCACATGCCTGTAATCCCTGCAGTCAGGAGGGAGAGGTAGGAGGATGGTGAGTTCAAGTTCAGCCTACTACAAAGGGTGACCCTAGGTCTCAAAACAGAAATAGAAAGAAACCTACCTCATTTTAGTGATGGCAGCTTCCCACCACCGTGGCTACATCGGAACACAGCCTTGGTTATGAATGGGTCTCCATGGAAACACAGCATCCACTGACTTCTGGCGCTGGAGGAGTCTGCTTGTGGTCCCTGAGAATTCAATGACCATTTCTGGACTTTATTCAGCACACTGGCCCAGAAGCCTTCTCAGGTAGTGCAGGGAACAGATGGGAATATGGGCTTCTGCGGGCTACATTCTGCCACTTACGGAACAGACATTCTGGGTCTTTGTTTACACTTCTATAAAATAGGGGTCATATAGTACTTATCCCTTACATTTGTTACAAGTGTTAATCCATTTTTAAATAAAGTCAATGTGAAAGCCAGATGTGGTGGACCATGTCTATAATCCTAACTACCTAGGTGGCTGAGATTGGGAGGATTGCAGTTTGAAGTTGCGTGGGGCAAAAAAGGATTGGGAGATTCCATCTAAATTAATTAAAACCTAGGTGCAGTGGTATGTCATCTCGGCTTTCCGGGAAACTTAAATAGGAAGATCACTGTCAAAGCTAGCAGGGGGGTGGGGAGCCTAGCAGAAAAATAAACTAAAGCTAAAAGGGTTTGGGGGCATGATTCAAGTGGTAGAGCAAGAAGGAAGCCTTGAATTCAAGTAGTGATGCTTCTTTTTTTTGTTGTTGGTTGTGGGGCCTGAACTCTGGGTCTGGGCACTGTCCCTCGGCTCTTCAGCTCAAGGCTAGCGCTCTACCACTCAAGCCACAGCACCACTTCTGGCTTTTTCTGCTCATGTGGTGCTGAGGAATCGAACCCAGGGCCTCATGCATGCAAAGCAAGCACTCTACCACTGAGCCACCTTCTCAGCCTGATTCTTAACAATAAATAAAGAAATAAATAAAATCATTGTTAGTTATGATTATTCCTCTCCCACTGAATCAGGAACTGCTGCCCAGTGCCCAACATTAGAGTGACCGATTAAATCTGGCTGGGGTGGAACTCATTCTCACTCATTTAGTACTGGACAGGGGTGGCCTGAGATCTCCCCAGACTGGGATGCTGGTCATACCCCGATACTGCAGTCACGCAATTCACACAGCCATTGGAGCAACGGTGGCTGGAGCCTAGATTTACACAGTTATTACAGCTTCCTGACAGCTCTGCGAGTATGAAATGATAGCGCTGAGGCCCAGAAAACAACAAAACCAGAGATGAGTCCCTATAATGACTTTTGAGCTCTCAATGGTCCAAGCTATTTGATTCATCCTGCTTGGCCTCTCTGTCTTAGTCCCTTTCCTATCACTGAAACAGAATACCTGGCATTAGGCTATTTATAAAGAAAAGAGGTTTAGGGGCTGGGAAGGTGGCTCAGTGGTAGAGCGCTTGCCTTGCATGCCTGAGGCCCTGGGTTTGATTCCTCAACACCACATAAGCAAAAAGAAAAAAGCCAGAAGTGACACTGTGGTTCAAGTGGTAGAGTGCTAGCCTTGAGCTGAAGAGCTGAGGGACAGCGCCCAGGCCCAGAGTTCAGGCCCCATGACTGGACCCTTCGCCCCCCAAAAAAAGAGGTTTAAAGGGAAGTAGGCATGTGAAAGACAAAGCAAGGATTTATTTTTAAAAATTTCTACTTATTAAAATTATTTTAATAAAATTTTATTTATTTTAAAAATTAGTGATTTATGTAAAATTAATTTATTTTAAAATTATTTTTGATTTATTTTTTAAATTATTATTATTTGGGTTTTGGTTTTTTTCTTTGAGACAAGGTCTTGCTGTATAGTCCAGCTAGCCTTAGCACTAATGATCCTTCTGACACAGCCTCTCCAAATGCTGGGATTACAGGTGCACACCACCACACCTGGTTTAGCAATACTCCTGCTAGAACAAATTTACTCCCAGAGGAAAGCATTAATCTCTCTCAACAACCTAATCACCTCTTTTTTAATTAATTAATTAAAATTTGCCAGTCCCAGGGCTTGAACTCAGGACCTGGGTGTTGTCCCTTTTGTCTTCAAGAGCCACTTCTGGCTTTTTTTTTTTGGAGAAGTTTATTGAACATAAGAGTTTCAGACTTTCTTGTCCAGGCTGGCTTTGAATTGCCAATCTTAGATCTCAGCCTCCTGAGTAGCTAAGATTCCAGGCGTGAGCCATGGGTGCCCGGCTCCCAATCACATCTTAATGGCTCGCGGCTTCTCCATGATCTTATATCAACAAGAGTTTCAGAAGGGAGGAGCTACACTTAACCACAGCACCCCAGCTCTTGGCAGGCTGAATTATTCTTTCAAAACTCATCTTGTAAAGGGAGCACAAGGTCAGGAGCTGCTTGTCTCAACAGCCTCTAAGGCTAACTTAAGGTGGTGTTATGAGTAATACTGGTCCAGATGCTGCCTCCAGAGGGGACAGCGCTTCTGCAGAGTGGGCTTTTGGCCGCAGGCTCAGCTGAGTCACTGATTAAGGCTGGGTACTTTAAGCTCAAATACCTTCCCCCCCCCTCATCCTTTGTGATTCATGTGGTTTCCATAAGTGACAGTTGTAAGAATCAAAATGGAATCACTTGTGCTAAAAGAAAAATAAACAGCGGGTCATAAAGGAAATATTCTCCAACACTTTCCCCTAACAGATAATACTACAAAAGACTGTCAGAACCACTGCCGAGGTCACCACAACCACACACACACACACACACACACACACACACACACACACTCTCCGAAACCAGGCATTACAGAACAGTCTAGTAATCCCACAACTAGGAAGGCAGAGGCAAGAGAATCTCAAGTTCAAGGGCAGCCTTGGCTGCATAGCAAGACTTTGTGTTAAAAAAGAAAAAAAAAGAACACATACATTTTTTGTGAGGATGTCCATCTAGAAACAGTTCCACCTCAGACTGGTGCCAAGGTTAGTGTTTCAAAAAAAGTCTGCGTGGTCCTTATTTTACCTTTAAAAACGTTGCCTGAGCTGGGCACTGGTAGCTCATGCTTATAAAATCCTCAGATCTATCTGAAGATGGAGGAGAGATCCAGGAGGCTGAGATTTGAGGATCAAGGTTCACAGCTAGCTCAGGTAGGAAAGTCTGTTACCCTCTTATCTCCAACTAAAACAACCAAAAAGCCAAGTGGAGGTTGATTCAAGTAATAGAGCCCCATCCTTGAGCAAAACTGCACCCAGGCTCTGAGTTCAAGCACTGGTACCAGCTTAGGGGGGAGAAAAGTTCCCTGGCCTCAATCTCTTTGAATAATGCTCCAGGTTACTATGGAAATGTATTCCCATTGCAGTACTTCTCTCTTCCCAAATAAACAGCATTATTCTTTGGAGATTCTCTCCTTGGTTGTTATTTTGGTTGACAAATATGAGCCAAGCTGTGGCATTTCAGAACACAGGGAGTAATTTCCATTTGCTGGGAATATGGCTGGGGTGGGTCATAGATTGTTCTCAGTGTGGCCAGCAAGAACTGGAGGCAAACCTGGTCAGTTACACACAGAGAACAAACAGTTCAGGAGACTAACCAGGTAATTACAACTCTGGTGTTCCATAGTCCTGGCTATGACTCACTTGTAAAACCCCTTCTGAGAGCAGGTTCGCTCACCCATAAATGAGAACCATAGTACCCTGGCAACTGAAAGGCCTAATGGACCTTGTCTATGTAAAAAAGATGAATAATGTAAGGACCAACACAGCTCAGTACTCACATTCTTCTTCCCCTCCCCCCCACTATTTTTTTTGGTATTACTGGGATTTGAACTCATAGCTTTGCCCTTGCAAGCAAGCACTCACCTTAGCCCTTTTTGCTTCCCTTAAATAGTCCCTTGACCCTATTAAACTTTAGATTCTGATCATCCTATCTCTACCACCCAAGTATCTGCAAGTACAGGCATATATTACCACACCTGACTATTATTGCTTTATAACTGTCGTGAGCCCACAGAAACAGCCTACACATCATTGTTCCAGGGAGAAAATACCCTCCTATAATCATCAAATGTAATAAATTAATGCACATAAGTTAATTATTAAGACTTTTTAAATCATATGGGCTTCCTCTATGTCAGTTACTCAGCTTCCCTGGGAATTCTAGGAGACATTTAAGAATTATGAGACACGGGGCTGGGAAGGTGGCTCAGTGGTGGAGCGCTTGCCTTGCATGCATAAGGAACCTGGGGTTGATTCTTCAGCACCACATAAGCAGAAAAAGCCGGAAGTGGCGCTGTGGCTCAAGTGGTAGAGTGCTAGCCTTGAGCTGAAGAGCTGAGGGACAGTGCCCAGGCCCAGAGTTCAGGCCCCAGGACCAACCAAAAAAAAAAATTATGAGATACATCTCATAAGCAACATCCCCTGAACCCAATCCTGAGACAAACAGCCTGAAGGGGCTTCAACTGAATGACAGCTCTGCATTCTTCAGGCAAGGTTGAAGTCATGACCAAGAAGGGCTCTGGTAAGAGGGGGCCACAGACAGGACTGCTAAGCTGATGAATAAACTTGGATTGAATCTTTGACAAGAAAGGAGGGGAAGATGCTATAAAGGAAATTATTAAATCTGTTGGCAAAACTAGAATAAGACTTGCAGATTCATTAATAATGCTACTTCTTCCTTAAACTGTCTGGCTTTGATATACTTCTGTGTTAATATAAGAAAATAAATTTGTTCTGGAGGATGGGACCCTGATTTTTTTTTTTTTTTGGCTGGTCATGGGGCTTGAACTCATGGCTTGGGTGCTGTCCCTCAGCTCTTCAGCTCAAGGCAAGCGCTCTACCATTTGAGCCACAGCGCCACTTCCAGTTTTCTGGTGACTTACTGGAGAGAAAGAGTCTCATGAACTTTCCTGCCCGAGCTGGCTTTGAACTGTGACCTGAGTAGCTAGGATTACAGGTATGACCTACCAGTGCCCAGCAGGACCCTGATTTTTAAGGTTAAAGAGACAATGTCTCAGAGGTGACTCAGAAAGTAGAGTGCCTGCATAGCAAGCCAGCAGGCCCTGAGTTCAATCCCCACTACAACAACAACAAAATCAGAGTCATACTGTCTCCAACTTAACCACTACTGAGTATTAAAATGTGCTTGGGGAATTTGCGTAGGTAAGCTATAGGTTGTTTCATTTCTGCTATTAGGCACACTTGAGCTATCTTAAAATAGAAAGATAAACATGAATAAAACACAGCTAAGAAACTATCCTTAGAAGAATTTTTTTTAATGCATACTTTCGATGGAGCTGTGACCTCCTGACGGGGTCCACCCGCCAAACTTCATTGAGAAATCATCTACTTCTTGGTCCAGTTCTCACAGCGCCATCTTATGGTCATCCTGGGAAAGCCAGCTTGACATCTTCAGGCTGTTTTAGAAGTGATTGACACAGAACCTTCCACACGTTTGCACAGATGAAGATGAATGGCACTGGATCCGATGCGGTACAGCTGGTGGAAAGGGATAAGGACGGGACTCCAATTATATTTTTTGACCAGCACTCACCTCATGAACCTAACTGTCTCCTGCTGGCAGACGGGAAAGTGTTCTAGCATTCAGATGCTGCCTGCAGGGGCTAGGTTCAGCTTCCCAGGAGAGGCGGAGCGCTCCTCATTGGCCAAAAGAGGGCAGTGTTTTATGTTTTCTCACATCCACCTTTGAACTGCTGAGTGGTTTCACTCAGCGGATCCCAGGGGCAGGATAAGGGTGGGAAGAAGGGAGACAAGGTCTACTTCATGTGTAGGTTCTGGTGGTATATTTATTTAAGATGTTTAATATCGAGTGTGGTGGTGTTCACCTGTAATCCCAGCACTTGGGATGCTGAAGCTGGAGGATTGCGAGTCCCAAGCCAGCCTGATCTACCACATGAGATTCTTTGTCTCAAAAAAAAAAAAAAAACCCAAACCTAAACCCTCCTAAGATGTTGCTACTTCATGCATCAAGCATTTTCCTCTGTGTGAACTTTGATTTCACAAAGCATTTCATTGTGTCATTACGCACCTTCATTACTGAGTTGTTTGGATTTTGTGTCTGAGGCTAGAGTCACATTTAGCTCCTCCAGTTCCCTGCTCGGCACTCACCCACTAACCGAGAACCTGGAGTCTGTCCGGCATGGTATGTGACTCACTCAGCACCTGTCACATGCCTGTCCTGGCCAGGGCATCACAGACACAGGTAGTCCTCACCCCCAGAGAGCTACCCAGCAGAGAGGCAGCCACCCAAGGAGAAAACACACAAGCTCCTGACACATGTTGGGAAGCAGAAGGCCCAGGTGTGGCGAAAGAGAATAAGATAGGGTAAGTGGGGAGTGCCAGGAAGGTCTCTCTGAATGACACCGAAGCTGAAAACTGAAGGTAAGAGGCAGGTGGAGGCAACAAACAGCCATGCAAAGGCCCTGGGGTGGGAACTGAAAGCTGGACAGGAGGAGGCCATGCGGTGGGAAAAGGAGGAGGGAAACAAAACATACACTCATGAAAATGTGGGTAGGAAGAGGCCCTGTGAGGCTCCTGTGCATTCTTTGGTGGATATTAATCAGGCGGAGACTTGGCAGAGTTGTGTCATGAGAGGTTGAAATCCAGAGCCTGTTTCACCCACACCAAGGGAGGTGGATCACAGTGACACAACCTTCCGTCATGCACCTTCCTCTCAGCTTAGGGACACCACGTGCTGATGAAGCAATCTGCATGCATAAGAAGATTAGCACCAGGCCCACTCACCATTAGACAAAGCGCTTCCTCAGTCACTGGCTACTCCCGCCTGGGTCTCCAGGCCCATCCCTGCCCAGAGCTGGGGCTTTCTAAACATGCTTTGTTTCTTTTTGCAGCTTTTAATGACTCAGCCTCTCAGGCTCTTCTCCTTGTCCCCCGCCTTCCTTCGATTTCAAGGCTGTGGCTGCTTGTGATGTTTGGATCACATGTCTGGACTCCCCACCTGCATTCCTGACCATGTGTGTGACATGCATGGGCCCAGGGTGGGGTATTTTGTGGGGATCTCCACAATCAGACACACAATTCCTATTGTGTCCGTTCCTCAAGGGATCATGGGAAGGAAGGGCTCCCATGGACTCTATATGTGAGACATTTTGTTCCAATTCAGCCAAGCAGTTTCTGAAAATTGTAGGGCTTACAACTGAGCAACACTGTGTATATAAATGGGCTTGTTAAAATGAAACCCTTCTGCCAGTGTCCGGAAACTCACACTTGCAATCCTAGCTTCTCAGGAGGCTGAGATCTGAGCATCACAGTTTGAAGCCAGCCTGGGTGGGAAAGACTGTGAGACTCTTATCTCCAATTAACTATCCACAAGAGGCAGAAGTAGAGGTATGGCTTAAGTGGTAGAGTGCTAGCTTAAGCCAAAAAGCACCCAGGCCCTAAGTTTAAGTCCCAGGACCAACAGAAAAGGAAAGGAAGGAAGGAAGGAAGGAAGGAAGGAAGGAAGGAAGGAAGGAAGGAAGGAAGGATGGGAAAGGGAGGGAGAGAAAAGAATACTCCTTCTTGTACCAATAATTGATACTAACAGAAAATTTTTTTAAAGTTGCAGGACTTTTCAGGACATTTACTATGTTGAAATGCACTGTAACTCTCCAGCAAAGAGTGATACACCTTTACTTTTATTCCAGGAGTGTCTGGCAGACTGGTGTTTGGAAGTCCATGCAGCAGGAAACAGCCACCACAGCCACCAAATGACACTTCAGAGTGGTCTCCTTTCCTCCCAGGTTCTCAGAGGGATGGCCTCAAACTTCCCAACTTACTGAGTGTGATGACACATACCTGGAATCCCAGCCATTGGGACTGAGAGGTTGAGGTAGGGATCATGAGCTGGAGGGATGGACCTACATAGTCAGACCATGTCTCAAGGCAACTATAGGAAGGGTACCTGTCTTGGGTACCTGACCTCCCCACTCCCACCTCAACCTTCCCAGCCACTCCCCAAAGCTGAGGAGAGTTCCCCTGAGTTTCACTGTATACAGATAGAAGGTGGGGTTGCATGGAAGGTCAACCTCTTTACAAGAAGGGAAGGCTTTTACCTCCTTTCCCTAAGTACTTAAGTATATGACTTTGTTTCTTTTTCTTTTTTGTAGGTCGTGGGGCTTGAACTCTGGGCTTGGGCACTATCCCTGCACTCTTCAGCTCAAGGTGAGCACTCTACGGCTTGAGCCACAGTGCTACTTCCAGTTTTCTAGCGTTTATTGGAGATAAGAGTCTCATTGACTTTCCTGCCTGGGCTGGCTTTGAACCTAGATCCTCAGATCTCAGCCTCCTGAGTAGCTAGGATTACAGGCGTGAGCCACCAGCACGCGGCTATGATTTTGTTTCTTTTGGGTTTTTTTTTTTTTTGGTCCATCATGGGGCTTGAGCCCAATTTTGTTTCTTAAAACTATCAAATACTAGCCTGAACATACTGGTTATGGAAAATGGGGAGAGCGCCGGGCGCCAGTGGCTCATGCCTGTAATCCTAGCTACTCAGGAGGCTGAGATCTGAGGATTGTGGTTCAAAGCCAGCCCGGGCAGGAAAGTCCATGAGACTCTTATCTCCAATTAACCACTAGAAAACCAGAAGTGGTTAGTTAGGGGAGATGCTGGCAGCTCAGGCCTGTAATCCCAGCTACATAGGAGGCTGAGTAGCTCACTGTGTGCCTGGTACCATATTAGGCTTCTTCAACACATTTAAAGCAAGCTAAAGTTTATGAAGACCCGCCGGGCCCGAAGCATCTGTGGCCATCATCTCCTTTCCCACAATTCCTTCATCTAGTAATTTTTTAAAATAACATTTCTTTTTTAAAAAATGCATAAAGCTAAGCTGGGAACTAGTAGCTCATGCCTGTTATCCTAACTACTCAAGAGACTGAGCTCTAAGGATCAGGTTCAAAGCTGGCCAGGATAGAAAAATATGAGATTCTTGTTTCCAATTAATCAACAAAAAGCCAGAAGTGAAGGTATGAGAATGAGCCTTGTGAGAAAAAGCCAAGTAGGAGCCAAGGCCCTGAGTTCAAGCCTCAGTCCTGGCACAAAATAATTATTATAAAAATAAATAAGGGGCTGGGAAGGTGGCTCAGTGGTAGAGCGCTGGCCTTGCATGCATGAGGCCCTGGGTTCGATTCCTCAGCACCACATAAGCAAAAAGAAAAAAGCTGGAAGTGGCGCTATGGTTCAAGTGGTAGAGCGCTAGCCTTGAGCTGAAGAGCTGAGGGACAGCGCCCAGGCCCAGAGTTCAGGCCCCACGACTGACCAAAAGTAAAATAAAATAAAAGTCTAACTTTGTGAAATGAACATGGACGTACAGAGTTGGGTCTTACTCCTCAGACTGTGCAATCTTATTGGAGTTCAGGCCCTGGGGGGTTCAATTTAGGATCTTGCTAGGCAAGCACTCTACCTTTGAGCCACTCTCTGGACCTTTGAACTTTGGTTATTTTTCAAATAGATCTTGAATGCCTGCCTTGGCTAAACTGCACCACAATCCTTCTGTTTGCACTTCCCACATAGCTGGAATGACATGTAGGGACCACTGTGCACAGCTTTTGTTTGAGATGCCGGCTCACAAACTTTGGCCTGGGTTGACTTCAAACTGTGATCCTCTCAATCTTTGCCTCCCCAGTCAGTAGATTATAGTCATGAGCCACCTCCCCTTGTGGGGTACATTTTTAATCCTTATAAGCAGTTTCTACATGCAGACTCCACAAATTAAAGGCTTATTTTACCATTTAACACTTAAGTTCTAAGCCAGTGGCTCATATCTGTATTTCTAGCTACCCAGGAGGCTGAGATCTGAGGATCACAGTTCAAAGCCAGCCCAGGTAAGAAAGCCCATAAAACTCTTAACTTCAATTAGCCACCAGATGTGGTGCTGTGGCCCAAGTGGTAGAGCACTAGCCTTGAGAAAAAAAAAAAAAAGGGACAGTATCCAGGTCCTGAATTCAAGTCCCATGACCAACAAAAAAAAAATTTTAAGCAAAAAAACTTAAGTTCACAGCATTAAAGTTATTTTGAAAACTGATTAGCTGAATTCGTTTATTCTACAGATGTTTCTAGGTCTCTGATGAGGTTGTTACCCTATAAAATTCCATCCTCAAGTTCAGCTTATGAAAGTTCTTACTCTTTTTATAAGTTCATTTAGGATTTCCTGATAAGAAACAGGCTGCCCAAATAAATCTGAATTATCTAAAAATCCATATTTATCTTCTGGTTTGTATTTACACTAGATAAAGCTGGTAATCTTGAATCCAACAAAAGCTATACAAAGGTTTTGGAGCTATTTACATTTTAAACTTCCTTTACAAATTTAATATAACTTACTCTTATAAAAGTTTTTCAATTGTCTATCAACAAAAAGTCACTTTTTTTTCCCCTTTGGTTCTGGGGCCTGAACTCTGGGCCTAGGCGCTGTCCCTCAGCTCTTCAGCTCAAGGCAAGCGCTCTACCTCTTGAAGCCACAGCGCCACTTCCGGCTTTTTCTGCTTATGTGGTACTGAGGAATCGAACCCAGGGCCTCATGCATGCAAGGCAAGCACTCTACCACTGGGCCACTTTCTCAGCCTAAAGTCACCTTTTTTATATTAAACACTTCTGAGTATTTAATATATAAAAATAAGAACCCTGCCTGGAGCCAGTGGCTCACACCTGTAATCCTAGCTACTTAGGAGGATGAGATCTGAGGATCATGGTTCAAAGCCAGCCTGGGCAGGGAAGTCCGTGAGAGTCTTAACTTCTAATAAACCACCAGAAAACAGGAAGTGGTGCTGTAGCTCAAGCGCTAGAGTGCCAGCCTTGAGCTGAAGATCTGAGGGACAGAGTTGAAGCCCCTTAACTGACAAAATCTTAGGATCTCAGTTCATAGAGCCAATCTGGGCAAGAAAGTCTATGAGACTCTCATCTCCAATTAACCACCAAAAAGCTGGAAGTGGAGCTATAGCTCAAATGATAGAGCACTAACCTTGAGCAACAAAGCTCAGAGACAGCGTACAGGCCATGAGTTTTGTTTTGTTTTTAAAAAGAACTCTGTTACCCTAGGGTCCTTAAAAATGTTCTAAAATTGTCCGTAGATTTCAAGTAAAGGCATGAATCTAAATGGATCTATCTAACTGCACATTTTACGTTAGTTATAAGAACATCCACTTAATGGGCTGGAAAAATCTCTCTGGCGTTGTAAGTTCATAAAATTCTAAACACAATACAGATTACATCTTTCATTACAAAAACAAGGTGTGGTGGTTGAGTCCCATAGGCATAGGTGCTACTTAATTCTGTCTTCCTCTAATTGGAAGACACTTCACCATCCTGCTAACTCTTCAGAGACCCAGTCAGGCCTGAGCTGAGAGATTCCCCTCAGGAAACCATGACCACTCACTGGGTCATCTCTACAATTCCTGGCTGCCTGGCCTGGATGCTAACTGCTGAGGATGTTCCTTGGTGATGTACGGAATTGTTGCCATGGCTACTGCCCCAACCCCATCACTCCCCATTGGTCCAAGGCTGGCTTTGAGGAACTCTCCAGGCCAAAGCCCACAGCACATCCTGACATTTCCTGTTTCTCTTGCTTTACCGATCTGCAGATCTGTTCTCTCTCCCAAATCTCGAAAATCTTTCAATTCTTGCAAAACTTTCTTTTCCCGGGGTCATGGGAATCTTGCAGACACCAGAACCACAGGGCTCTCTACAGGGGCTGCTCTACAGGGCCAGTCTAGCTGGCCACTGTGGCATTTAGTACAGTAAACTGGGCACTGTAAAATGGGTCTTGATGATGTCATTCAAAAAAAGTTAAATCTGATCTTAATTGATACCTATCCGGGTGTTTCCAGAATTACAGTGTGGGTGCACCCAGGGACAGCTGGCTATCCTATCCCAGTGATTTTGAGAAAACAGGAATTTCCCTTGCTTCCAGAGGACGGCAGGGGTCCCCTGCCACCCCAGGGGCCCTCTTGGAGAGGCCACTGGCCATTTCATCAGCTGTCAGACCACAGGAAAGGTGGCCAGAGGTCAGAGCAGCCGGTTCTTCTCGGATGTGAGTGGCTTTGCAGTGGCTGGTGTCTAAATTAGGCATGTCACTGTCCCTCACCAGAGTGACAAAAATAAGGACTCACTCCCAAGACCAGCGCAGTACCTTATTTCCTTGGGGATAGGAACCCCCCCCCCCATGTTCGATCTTCAGTTCCTCAGAGAAGTGAAAGTAAGCAAGCCCAGAGGAATCCGGTCATTCCTGTTATCGGCTGCCTTTATAAGTCAGTGAGCCTCACCCAGCCCAAGCCAGGACGCCAGGATGTCTCCAAGGAGCCGGGCTTCCCCAGTGCTGCTGCTGCTGCTGCTGCTGGCCCTCCAGAACACCCTGGCCCTCAGGCTCTGCTCCTTCAATGTGAGGTCCTTTGGGGAAAGCAAGAAGGACAATGGCAAGGCCATGGATGTCATTGTGAAGGTGAGCCCCCCCACTTGTTCCTGCTCCCCTCTTACGCCTTCCCCCTATCTGCAAGGCTCTGTGAGACTCAGGAATCATTTTTAAAAGTTTGTTCTTAAGGTGAAGGTAGCTGCTGGCTCAGAATGTGATCACATCGAGAATGGGAGCAATGACAAGGGTCAGTTTAGGAGGGGGGAGGGAGTCCTGTCAGGTCTTACAAACAGGACTGACAATGCTCTTCCCCTTCATAGGCATAAGTACATGTTGTAGGTTCTAGGTGGATGCTGGCTGTTTCTGATGGCTTTTGCTACCTCTGAGTGCTCATGTCAGGTACTATGTCATCCGAGGAGCTGGGTAGGCAGAGATAGTGAAGAGGATGCTGGGTGAGCATGGGGGAGGCAAGCCCTTCCTCTCTTCTTTCTTTCTTCTTCCCTCCCTCCCTCCAGCACCAGGGCTATTCTTTCTCTGCACCTGGTGATGCTGTCCTTGAGTCATATGACCCGTGTCTGGGGACACTGTGATCGGGAGATGCTCTGTCCTTTTGATGGTGGGAAATAAAATCTCTCCCAGGACACTGGCCGGCTGGTCACCCTGTGTGAGATGGGGCTCTGGGTTCTGATCCATCCATCAGCCGGGGGTCCTTTTGGTCTGCCTGGTGGGACAAGGGCAGCGAGCCCTTGGGTGAGCCACGCCCCAGCAGAACCAGCCATGGGGAGACGGGACGCAGTGAGGGCCAGCCTGCGCTGGTCTTGCTGAGATGGACTCTGGGTCACCCTGCCTGTTGGACAACACCCTAAGCCCTCCAGATGTTGTTTTCCCAGGACAGCTGTGCCAAGTCTGTGGGAGCCACTATGTCATGGCTAAGAGGGAGCTGTGCCAGGCAAGGAAACTATGTCCCAAGTCCCCACCTCTTTCCTGGTTTATTTAACCCACGGAGCACCCACAGTCCCCGGGCGGGCTCTTTGTTCTCAGTGACTCCATTCCCCCACTCAGCATGTCTGAGGACTGTGTCAGGACCGTGCCCCATGGCCTCAAAGCCGCAGGGACCATCCCCCGGCCCTGCCAGCAGCGCCAGTTCACACCACATGTCCTAGCGCCAGGCTTTCAACCCAGGCTGGCTTCTAAGGTCCATGGGCTGGGCACCTCTGGGAGGCCAGGGCCCCTACACACTGACTGAATAGTGGGGCTGGACAGCGTTCCCCCCTTTATAATGGAGAACACGGGCTCAGTGTAGCAGTGACAGGGGAAGAGTGGGGACCAAACCCAAGAACACAGGCCAGGTGCCTGCCTCACTCTGTCATTCCGGACTCATCACCATGGGCACACCGCTGCCCTCGGAGGCTGGAGCAGGAGAAGGCTGCCTTTCCCACCGAGGTGCTCCATTCCTGCTAAGTGCCATTGTGGAAATGCCAAACCCTGCCCCGGTGAGCGCCCATGTTCTCACAGGAACACCACACAGTCACCGAGGACACAGCTCATGCTCAGTGCTCCAGGGCCCTGGGGCTGGGGGTGGGGGGAAGTAGGGGGTGGTACATGTGTGAGGCCCAGAGAGTTTCCATTCATGGTAGTCTTTATTTGGGGGGGATGCTTGGTCCTTAATAAACAGCACCCATGTTGAGCTTTACCAGCACTCCAAATAGTATGCTCATTTTAAGACTAAGTTACTTGGAACTCAGAGAGGTGGTTCGGCAGCATGGAAGGGGCAGGGTAGAGACTCAGTACCATGGTCTTTTGTGGGTTTGTTGTTTTGATCGTGCTGAGGGTTGAACTCAGGGCCTTGCACTTGCTAGACAAGTAGTGTCTCACTTGAGCCTTTTGGACTTGAGGTTATTTTTCCTACTTATGCCTTCAGAGTATCTGAGATTATAGATATAGGCCACTGCACCTGGCTTGTTTGTTGTGATGGAATACTTTTTATTAGGCTGAACCTTAGATCTCTGCTCTCCAGGAGCTGGGATTACAGACATGAGGCACCATACCCATGCCAGGGTCTCCAGTCACATGCTCCCTGGTTAGAGGCACAAACTAGGGTTTCATTTGCCACCCTCTGCCCAAGAATTTTCTAGACCCAGCTAGTCTGTGTTCCCTTTTCCCAGGCCTGCTCGTGATACCCATCACCCAGATTCCATCAATTCTATGTGCAATGTGCACACAATGTGCACTGTACGATGTCATGTGCATAGTGCCTTAAACTTTCCCTTCCTTCTATGAACATGCAGAAATTTGGCCTTAGGGAAATCTCAGGTTCAGGGCCTTCTGGGCAGGGGGTGGGCGGGGAGGGAGAAGTTCATCCTTGGATCCTCCTACCCAGGAGATGGAGCCAGGAGAAATATTTTTCCCTTGGTCATCTAGCCTGAAATTGCGACCAGAGAAAATGTGTAGCAAGACTAGACTTGAAAACTGAATACTTCAGGACAGTGAAAGAAGAGTTCGCAACAGTATTCTGCTAGCGAAGCAAGGCTAAAACTGACTGATAAACATTACCACTGCTTACCGTGCCAGGGACTAGCTGAGATCAGTCCTTGGGATGCTGGCTGTTTTCTAAATTCACAGGGAAGGCATCTGGGGGCTCAGGAAGCTTGGGTGACCTCCTAAGGTCATGTGTTGATGAATGATAAAGTAAAGATGTGAACTCAAGGCCATGTGATTGAAAGCCAAGCACTGGTGGCTCATGCTATAATTCTAGCTACACCGGAGGCTCAGATTTGAGGATCTTGGTTGGAAGTCAGCCTGGGCAGAAAAGCCTATAAAACTCTTTTCTTCAATTAAGCACCAAAAAAGCCAGAAGTGACTGTGACTCAAGTGGTAGAGGACTAATCTGGAGCATAAAAGCTCAGGGACAGTGCCAGGCCCTGAGTTCAGAACTAGGACTGGTACAAAAAAAAGAAAAGAAAAAACATAGCCCATCCTTAGGACCAATAGGATTCTCATGATGATGCCACTTTGTAACTAAGTAATCACAGGGCTGGGGGTGTGAGGTTGCAGGTCCCCTGGACTTTTCTAGTCCTCTCTGACGCTTCTGAATTTCTCAGATTCTCTACAATAACCAATATTATTAGTGTACTGATACTGGGACTTAAGCTCAGGGCCTCACACTCTTGCTTTAGTTTACCACTTGAGCCACACCTTTACTTCTGGCTTTTTGATATGGGCCTCAGAGATTTGTCTTCCAGGGCTGGCTTCCACCCTCAGTCCTCAGATCTCAGCCTTCCGAGTGGCCAGCATTACAGGCATGAGCCACTGGCACCTGATTGCCAATATTATTTCATAATTAGAAACTAGCAACAAAACTCCTTTCAAGGTGCTGAGGATGGACCCGGGACCTCATATGCCTGCAGCCCACCGCCCACTCTGAGCTATACTTTCAGCTCCACAAAATGACTTGTAAACACTCAAGCAGGAAAGTCATTCTCACACTTTTCTTACAACGCCAGAAGAATAAATTTGGTTCTAGCACGGTCCTTCCTCTCCCCCTGTGCCCTGGCACTTGTGCCAGATGCTGTGGCAGAAGTTGAGGATAAAGCTGTGGGAAATGTGAAGGCCTTGTATGTGCTGGGACACTGGATGGGAAAGCCAATGCATGGCTAGATGAGAGGGAGGAGGGATACATGGGTAGATGAAGCTACCTGGCTAACGCCACGGGGATGGATGGCTGCCAATTGCATCCCCAGAATTCTGCCATTAGGAGCTTAAGCTATCGCTTATTACAGCACAGATTCTCTTGTGTAGGAATCATTCCTGTGTGGGAATTAGACCCGGGGCACGTGCAAGGGAAGTGAAAGCTAGCGGCAGCTGGAGGCAGGCTCCCATGTGCTTGGTAAGCAAGAACAGGACAAGAAACAGGAAGCTGAGGCCCGACTCGCTCACGGAAGTGAGCGCGAACCCATCCTCTCGATGCATTTGGCACTAAGGTGCTGCCCTTTGGTGTTGGAGGAAGGGCAATCACAAGGTCCTCTCGGTCTCCCTGGATGTTGAGAGTCTTGTTATTCCATGGTCCCTTAGTGTTCAGATTATTGACAGCCCCCCCACCCCAGGCCTCAGATGAATAAAGTACATAGCACAGATGGACCACATGATGTTTAGTTAGGAAAATCAGTGAGTCACTGGTAATAGCAACTTTGTTGTTGTTGTTGGAGTTTGGGATCAAACCCAGGACATTCTGGCAACTGGACAAGTACTGTACCAATCTCTACCGCTGAGCTAACCCCAGCCCTAAGAGCTATGTGCCAGGTACCATATTAGGTTTCCCCTACAAGACAACTCATTTAATCCATGTTCAAATCTACAAGTAAGGGCCATGTCCTAAGCAACTGTGGCCAACATGTCCTTTCCCACAATTCCTTCCTCATCAATTACTTTTATTTTTTCCTTTTAAAAACAGCATTCCAATTGCTTATAAATCCTTAATTTAAAAAGTGTAGCTTTCTGCCAGGCACTGGTGGCTCACCTAGTTCTACCACGCTTAGCTTCTTCCATCAAGATGGAATCTCCTGGCTTTTTTCCCTAGGGTGGCCTGGAACCATGATCCTACTGATTTCAGCCTTCTAAGTACCTAGGATTACAAGTATGAACCACCAGTGCCCAGCCTCTGAGGAAGCTTCATAAAGGCCGTACTCAGGGTCTGAGTGTTGTCCCTGAGCTTTTTTCTTTTGCCCCTCAAGGCTGACATGCTACCACTCAAGTCACAATTCTACTTCCAGCTTTTTGCTGGTTCATTGGAGATCAGAGTCTCCTGAACTTTCCTGCCTAGACTAGCTTTGAGCCACAATCCTCAGATCTTAGCCTCCCGAGTAGCTAGATTTACAGGCAGGAGCGAATGGTGCCCAGCTATTATTACTTGTAGGACTGTTGAAATGAAGAGGCAGGATGTGCAGGACTGGATTCAAGATTGCTTGGGATCAAATTCTGCCTTGGCTACTTTCTAGCTTCTAGGTGTCATGTAATGTACGTGATCTCTCCTGATCCTCAGCCTCCTTGTCTTTAAAATGGATATACACAAAAAAAAAATCAAGTGAGAATGACAAAATGCATTGGCCATCTTATGCACACCTGTAATCCCAGCTATTTGAGAAGCTGAGGCAGGAAAACTACTTGAGCCCAGAAGTTCAAGGTCAGCTTGGGAAACAGAGCAAGACCCTGTCTCAAACCACAATGACAATAATTACATCAGACATAATTAAAACACCTACCACAGGGAGGCCTTCATCTAATTCAGGCAAGAAACTGAATTATTTTTCACAAGCACTCAGTGCCACACTCTAAACATCATAAATGCACAATAAAAGGTTTTGTGACCTTTGATAAATGGCCTCAAACCCCTGGGAATTCTCTCTCCAGGTCATCAAGCGCTGTGACCTCATCCTCCTGATGGAGATCAAGGACAGCAGCAACAAGGTCTGCCCCATGCTGATGGAGAGGCTGAACGGGTAAGGAGGGGCCCCGGAGGGCTGAAGGCCCAGAGGAAGAGTACTGTAGAGCAAAGACGAACAGAAGGCAGTGTGAGCACCAGCAATAACCCCACCTCTCTTAGCCACAGTCCTAGGAACTTTCCATGGGCTCATTTAGTATGATATAGGAAAACTATATATATATATATATATATATATATATATATATTTATATGTATGTAATAATACATAATAGATAATATACATAACATATAATTCCATATATATGGAAATATCTATGGAAACCAGGTGAGAGGTTGGGGCAGAGAGAAATGAGACTAGCAGAGAAGAGGCTGAGCTAAGAAGTTCAATTAGAAAGAAAAGATTGGATGCAAACAAGAGTGAGTAAAATCGGGCTGGGAAGGTGGCTCAGCGGTAGAGTGCTTGCCTTGCATGCATGAGGCCCTGGGTTCGATTCCTCAGCACCATATAAGCAGAAAAAGCTGGAAGTGGCGCTGTGGCTCAAGTGGTTAGAGCACTAGCCTTGAGCTGAAGAGCTGAGGGACAGTGCCCAGGCCCAGAGTTCAGGTCCCACGACTGGCCAAAAAAAAAAAAAAAAGAGGGAGAAAAATCATCATGTATACCTGCAGGCTGAGATACGCAGCTGTTAAAAATCATGCCTACTACAGGTTAACTTAAAGCTAAATATTCCAGCATAAAAAGATGGCTGTGAGGGCTGGGAAGGTGGCTCAGTGGTAGAGCGCTTGCCTTGCATGCCTGAGGCCCTGGGTTGGATTCCTCAGCACCATATAAGCAAAAAGAAAAAAGCTGGAAGTGGCGCTGTGGCTCAAGTGGTAGAGCGCTACCCTTGAGCTGAAGAGCTGAGGGACAGCGCCCAGGCCCAGAGTTCAGGCTCCACGACCAGACCAACCCCCCCCCAAAAAAAAAAATTCAAGAAAGCAATGTCCTTAAATAGGTTCAGGTGACAGCTGTTGATATTGACAATTTCCATCTTTCTGCATGGGCAGCAGCCCCATGGCCTCCTCAGCTTTCCATCCCTGGGATAAACACCTGCAATAAACAGCTTATGGGAAGAAAGGTTTGGGCTCACGATCTGGGGGGTTTCAGTCCATGGCCGGTTGGCCCATCACTTTGAGGCCCGTGGTAAAACTGTGTATTGTGGAAGCAGCATGTGGCTAAGGAGGTATGTGAGGATCTTGGCACCCACAAAGGAGAAAGAGGAGACCAAGATCCTAATTTCCTCTTCAAGGAAAGCCCCCAGTGATCTCACTTCCTCCCACTAGACCCTCCACCACTTCCTTGGTCACCAGCCTGTAAAGCATAAGGCTTTTGGGGGACACATCAAACCCCAGCAACCACCCACCCGAGTACCCTCCAAAAGAGAGCTAAACTTGCATTGGTGCCTCCCACCACTGGGTGAGAATATTTGTGAGAGGATCAAGAGTCTGGGCAAAGGAAAGGAGGAGACACTAAGTAGCCCAAGTTGGTGTTGCCCTGACCTCCAGAGTGCTGGGCTTACAGATGGATGCCACCACACTTGGCAAAATATCTCCATGTGCCAGGCATCAGTGGCTCATGCCTGTAATCCTAGCTACTCAGGAGGCTGAGATCTGAGGATTGCAGTTCAAAGCCAGCCTGTGCAGGAAAGTCTAAGAGACTCTTACCTCCAATAAACCACTCAGAAAACCAAAAGTGGCACTGTAGCTCAATTGGTAGAGCACTTGCCTTGGGCTGAAATGCTGAGGGATAGTGCCCAGGCCCAGAGTTCAAGCCTAGAACTGACTAAATAAATAAAATCTCCATTTTAACAAGCTTCCTTGATGTGAAAGATTAAAGCAAGTGTTCTTTTTTGTTTTTTTGGGGTCTGGTTGTGGGGCCTGAACTCTTGGCCTGGGCGCTGTCCCTCAGCTCTTGGCTAGCACTCTACCACTTGAGTCACAGTGCCACTTCCGGCATTTTTCTTTTTGCTTATGTGGTGCTGAGGAATCAAACCCAGGGCCTCATGCATGCAAGGCAAATGCTCTACCACTGAGCCACCTTCCCAGCCCCTGAAGCAAGTGTTCTGCCACCAAGCTATACCTCCAGCTTGATGTGCTTTTAAAACCTCTATATAATGCTTATATTGTAGATAAATCATAAGATTAAGCAACAAGCTAGAGTACATAATATGGAATGTGTTTACTCAGTTACAGTTCTGTGTATGTATGTTGATACCGGTGCTCAAACTCAGGAGATGGGCACTATCCCTTAGCTTTGTTGCTCAATGATAGTGCTCTACCACTTGAGCCACAGTTCTACTTCTGGCTTTTTGGTTAATTGAAGATAACAGTCTTATGGACTTTCCCACTTGCTGGCTTTGAACCGCCATCCTCAGATCTTAGCTTCCTGCCTAGCTAGGATTACAAGCCTGAGCCATGGGTGCCCCGCTCAATTATGTTGTTTTTTTTTTTTTTAAAGAATTTTGTTATTATAAAGGTGATGTACAAAAGGATTACAGTTACATAAGTGAGGTAAAGAGTACATTTCTTTTTGGACAATGTTACCCTTTTCATTTCTCTCTCTCTCTAATTATGTTTTTAAGACTGTAAAAAGTCAAAGTTAATGCACCAAATGTGGGTGCCTATCCCAGAGTACACATTGACAAGGAACTGAAGAGTGTTTTTTCTATGTTTTCCAATGAGAATGTTGTATCTTTCCTTTTTCTTACAGAGTATCTCAAACATACTTAGAAACACAGAGAAGATTCTAATCTTTGGCAATGACAAGCAGTAACAGCTGGCTATGGCTAGCTTTCTAGCGTTAGGAAAACTCACTTGGTTTCATCAGTGGATAAGCAGCTTGGGCTCCCTGGGCCTGGGAGGGGACAGCTGGGAAAGCTGGCACACAGCAGGCACACAGCAGGATTTTGGTCTGGCCAGATTTCTGGGTCTGACCTTAGAAAGGTGGAAATGGAGGAAGTAGAGATGTGTGAATTGAACCACCTGGGTCTGGATCTTGGATTTCTTTGTGCCTCAATGTCCCCATGTGTAAAGTGGAGATAATGTAGTAGCATCTTTCTGGGCTTCCAGGAAAATTAAGCGAACCCCTGCCCAGAAGCATGAACCAAGCCTGGTGGGTGGCCATGGATCAGGCTTGCTAGTGGTACCTCTAACGACTGGAATGGCAGTTGATGGTCTGGGGACAATAAATGCCTCAGCTAAACTCCAGGCCAGGCATCCTGCTGATCAGTTTACATGTCTGGAACATTTACTCCCCAACAAAAGCTGAGGGGCAGATTCTGGGGGAACTGAGGCCCAGAGAGGAAGGATCTGCCCAAGCAATCCAGCCAGGCTTACCTCTGGACCTGCATCTCAGCTGACTCCAAGCCAGTTCTCTCTTCCAGCCTCTCCTGGAGTGTCCCCCTTCACTTTCCAGGAGTGTGGGGGGCTGAGGGGACAGGTGGGCTCCAGCCTCCATGGTCAATATAAGGTGTGCTCCCCAACCTTCCCAGACTCTTCTGAGGACTCCTGGTAGAGCTCGAACTCAGGCCTGTGTTCTGCCACTGAGCCGTTCCCCTCCAACCTCCCCCTACCACCCCTGCTGTCTTGTCCATCCCTAGGCAGGATATTTTCCAGCGGTCACCCCAAGCTCTGGGCCAATTCAGGCCCCACACACTAGTTCAGCAGGACCTCTTACCTTCACTCCCGGGGGCCCATGATATTTGAAGTCTCAGGAACTTCTGTGGAGTCTAAGTTGATCCTGAACCCCACTTCCCTTCCTTTCCCACTGTCCTCGAGGCTGCTTTGGTCATGCCCCAGATCCTTCTCCAGCAAATGTTAGGAATCAGGTCTCGCCCTGATGGAGTAGGGCTGGAAGAAGGTTTGGCGCAAGCGCAGTTTTCCCTCATGGAGGGAAGGGGCGGGGCCCAGGCCCCTTCATGGCTGAATCTCTAGTCCCTGGCCTATCAACAATATTGACTGGAAATCCTAGTTGCTAGTGTCAGGAATATAAGAAATTCTCTTGGAGGAGAACATGCTCTTCCATCTGGTAAATGCTCAAGAGGGGCAGAAAGACAAGGCGGCCTCTTAAACTTGACTCTTCCAGGAAGCTTGAACTACAACTCTGGTGAGAGCCAGAGAAGGGGTTTCTGAGTCTGCCTTAATTGTCAAAAGGTTCCATGGTTCCCACAGCAGCAGGCCAAAGCTTGTAGGGTTTGGGATAGGAAGATCTGGGTTCCAATAGCAGCTCTCTACTTTTTAAGTATATGTGTGTAGTTATAGTGCTAGTACCAGAGCTTGAACTTGGGGCCTCATGCTCTTACTCAACTTTTTCACTCAAGACTGGCCCTCTACTGTTTGAGCTGTACTTCCTGTCTTGCATTTTTCTGATTATTTGGAGATGAAGCCTCAAAGACTTTTCGACCCAGGCTGACTTCAAACCACAATCCTCTTGTGATTAGCCTCTTGAGTAGCTAGGATTACAGGTGTGAGTCCCTAGCACCTGTCTTCCAGTTTGTACTCTCAAATGTTAAAAGGGTTTAAAATTGCACCCAGCTTTATAGAACTAAAGGTTGGCATGGTGGTGCACACCAGTAATCTCAGCACTGGGGAGGCTACAGCAGGAGCATTATAAATTGGAGGTCAGCCTGGGCTACATAGTAAAATCTTGCTTCAGTGAAGGTGGGGGTGGGGAGGGAGAGAGGAAAGGAAAAAAGGTGAGAAGGAAAGAGGGCCGATCCCCCAAAGACTGACGATCTTGTTAGACATCTTAGTTCCATGCAATGATGGCTGGAACGAAGGTAGAATGAGTGGAAAGATCCACATGATGCCTTGGGAGCAGGAAAACGATAGGAGAGAGGGGACAGATGTAGCCCAGCAGGTTGATTGTTTAAGACACAATGTATATTATGTTTTCTAGAAATTCAAGGAGAGGCATTACATACAACTATGTGATTAGCTCCCGACTTGGAAGAAACACTTACAAAGAACAGTATGCCTTTCTCTACAAGTGAGTATAACCCGCTGGGGCACCGGCACCTGATGGCAAGTTAAAATATACTTCCATTCTTCAAAAACAGGGTCTGGTCTCTAACCAGGTCTCTATCAGCCAAAACAATTGCAGTTAAAATTGGGCCTGATGCAGTCTTAATCTTCAAATTGAAAAACTCCAACCACTTCCTTACATCTGCTTTTTGCCAGAGTCAGGAGTTGTTGGGTTTTTTTTTTTTTAACCCTTCATTGTCATGCCCTGCATAATTTTCTCTCCCTCTCTTCCCCCCACCCCACCTAAATGCCAGTATTGGGCTTGAATTCAGGACTTGGGTGCTGTCCCTTGGCTTTTTTGGTCAGAGCTGGCTTTCTACCACTTGAACCACAGCTCCACTTCTACTTTTTGGTGATTCATTAGAGATAGAGTCTCACGGACTTTCCTGCCCCAGCTGTCTCTGAACCTTGATCCTCAGATCTCAGCCTCCTGAGTAGTTGGGATTACAGGAATGAGCCACAAGCACCTGGCTCACGATTCCCTCTTGAACTTCCTAGTCCTGAAAGGTTCTGGCTGTGGAGAGCAGTTGACTCAGCCTTGATTGCCAGGCTAAAGTCCCTGTGTGCTCTAGAGTCAGAGCACCCTGGGAATCCAGTAAGAAACCTGGGGCTCAGCAAAGAGGACTTCCTTTATTCTCTTCTAGGGAAAAGCTGGTGACGGTGAAGGACAAGTACCTCTACCATGACTACCAGGATGGAGACGCAGATGTGTTTTCCAGGGAGCCCTTTGTGGTTTGGTTCCAGTCCCCGCACACTGGTGAGAACTGCAGGATGCCCTTGCCTTGCCCCAGCCACCCCGAGAACAGGCAGCGGCCTGGTATGCGCAGGCGCAGTGGTTTTAGGGTTCCTTCCACGTCTCTGGGGACGCACGAAGCGCCAGGTGACCCGGGCGCTTCTTCTCATTCTAGAGAGGAGAAGATGTAGTACTTCTTCCTTCTTCCTTCTTCCTCCTCCTCCTCCTCCTCTCCCACCTCCCTCTTCCTCCTTGCTATTTTTTTTTTTTTTTTGGAACTAGTTCTTGAACTCAGGGCCTGGGCACTGTCCCTGAGTATTTTTGTTTTTTTGCTCAAGGCTAGCACTCCCCTAATTTCAGCCACAGCTCCACTTCTAGGTTTTTGTTTTGATTTGTTTTGTTTTTAGGTGGTTAATTCGTGATAAGAGTTTCATGGCCTGTCCTGCCCCGGGCTGGCTTTGAACTGCAATCCTCAGATCTCAACCTCTTGAGTAGCTAGGATGACACACATGAGCCATCAGCACCTGGCTTAGATCTCTTAGTTTTAAGACTACTATTTTTGTTTGTCAGTATAGAAGAAGAAAAGTAAACCAGAATGGAACAGCCACTGTGCCAGCCAGGAACACACTGTGTACCAGCTTTCTCTTAGCCATGCAGGGCAAGTGGGAGCAGGCTTACAGACCTTAAGATCACTACAGTCTCAGCCATTGCTGGACCCTGGGAACCAGGGAATCACAGGACACAGGCCCCACCTGCTAGAAGGGAGAGCCAGTTTCCCCGGTGTTGAGGGAGGGGGGTCAGAAGTCTACCAGAGGAAGGAGTGACCACCTTCCTGTCCTGTCCTCAGCTGTCAAGGACTTTGTGATCGTTCCCCTGCACTCCACCCCGGACACATCTGTGAAAGAGATCGACGAGCTGGCTGATGTCCACACCGATGTGCAGCGCCGGTGGGAGACACAGGTGAGGACTTGCGTGTGGTCTGTTTCCTGTGGGGCAGAAACTAGTCCTGGAGGAAGAGAAGGTGGGGGTGGGGCAGGCCACCACCACGTCTCAGACTTATCTTAGGTCTTCTCCTCAGTCTTAAACATCCTTTGTGCCAAATCTGCCTGGACCACCCTGGTGGCCTTCAGAATTCATAGTTTGACCCATTTATAACGGATACCAATATTGCTGAGTGAGGAGCTGGCACTGGGCCCGGTGCCCAGCAATCCCACAGATGGCTTCTTTCATCAGATCCATTTTGCAGCTGAGAAGAATGAGGCCTAGATCTTTGGTAGGTTTTCTTTTTGGTGGTACCAAGGCTTGAACTCAAGGCATCAACCTTGTGCTGGGCCACTTGTGCCATACCTCGGAACCCTTAAGAGTAAGGCTCAAGCAGGGAGCTGGTAGTTTACACCTGTAATCCTAGCTACCCAGGAAGCTGAGATCTGAGGATTGCAGTTCAAAGCCAGCTTGGGCAGGAAAGTCCATGAGACTCTTATCTCCAGTTAACCACCAGAAAATGGGAAATAGAGTTGTGGTAGAGAGCCAGCCTTGACCTGAAAAGTTGAGGGATGGTGCCCAGGCCCTGAGTTCAAGCCCAGGACAGACAAATAAAGTGAGACACAGAGAAGCTAGGAATGCTTCAATGGCAAGTGATGGGAGCTTAGTGGAAAAGAGGAACAGTTGTTCCCCTACCCTCTCCACTATTTCCTCCTACAGAAGACAGGGCCAGCCCCATCAGCGAGGGTGAGGTGGTGAGGGAATCTGAGAAAGCTCCTAACAGCTACGGGAAGTGCTCCAGAGAGCTGGCCTTCCAAGTTCCCCTTTTCTCCTTTTGGGATGTGATTTTCATGCTCCTTGCCCTCCTCCCCAGTTCCGCTACTTGAGGTACAGAATGAGTCAAGGGTAAATATGTTGATCAGAGCTGGGGTACTAAGGAAATGAGGGGTGCATTTCATTGCTTCTTTGTGAATAGCAGGACAAGAGAAAGACTCATTCATTCAAAACATTTGCACAATCATTCATTCAAGCATCCACTGAGCATTGGGACTAGTGCCTGAACTTAGATGTCTCACACTCATTGGTTTTCTTGCTCATGGCTAGTACTCTACCACTTGAGCCACACCTCCAAGCTTCGTTTTCTCTTGGTTATTTGGAGATGGAGTCTCGCAGACTTTTCTGCCTGAGCCAGCTTCGAATCTCAGTCCTCCAGGTCTCAGCCTTCTGAGTAGCTTGAGCTACGGGTGCCAGCTGGGGTTTGACTCTTGATCTGATAATATAACATTGAACCGTCCACTTAATTTCCCTATCCTGTTTCTAGAGTTTAATGGTGCCTTCTATCACCTAGCATTTAATGTTGTGAGACACAGATTCATCGTTACCAAACATTTCATGCTGGCCGGAACACGTGCAGGCTTACCAGAGCGTGCCTGTATTAGCACAAGTCTGGTGTTGTCAGGTTAAGGTGACATCCTGTTGCTCTTGGCTGTGTCCATTTATCTCAGGGGATCACAGAGGTCAAGAAATCTTAAAGTCAGCAACCACTCCCACACAATGGCATAAACAAGGAAATCTAACACTTCCCCTCCATTGTTATACAGGAAAATTCTGGTCCAAGGGCCCTGTGGGGGAGGGGAGTACTTCCAAAACTGAACATGTCTGTTAGTGGTCTGGGAAGGTAATGGCTCCAGTGCCCTGTGGCTCCTCTCTCCCCTAGGATTCTCCCCGCTTCCTCCAAAGAATATATTCCTAAACCTCAAAACAATTAGACATCCAGGCATCAGTGTCTCAAGCCTGTAATTCTATCTACTCAGGAGGCTGAGACTTGGAGGATCAAGGTTCAGAGCCAGTCCAGGCAGAAAATTCCAAAAGGCTCTATCTCCAAATAACCAGCAAAATACTAGACTGGAGGTATGGTTCAAGTGGTATAGTACCAGCCAAGCAAGAACATAAGGCCCAGAGTTCAAGTCCTGGTACACACACACACAGACAGACACACATACAGAAGATGAGTAGGGGAGAGAGAGAGCGGTGCTGATTCATTTATACGTGTATAGAGCCTGCAGTACTTCTAGCCAGAGACAAAAGATGTGAAGGAAGATCTAAGCTGTCTTTCTGGGCCCCACCCACAAGCCTGCACTGAGCTGTAGAACTGTAGACAGGTGACTAAGACCAGGAGGGCTCTGTGAAACCACAGCGCCTCTACTACACGTCTGTACTCACTACCAGAACTCTCACTCAGTTTAAACTGTGGCCTCTTCTTTTAAAAGGGAGACTAAGGCAGATTCTCAAATTGATTTGCGAGGGCTGTCATACGGAAAGGCTACACGAATGAAAAGCACAAAGTTGTTTCCTCACAGTTCTAGAGACTCCCAAGTGCAAGATCCATGTGTGTGAACGCGATTGCTTCCCTCTGGGTCTCTTGGTCTTGTGGATGACCATCTTCTTCCACATCCCTGTCTCTCTGTTCTAATCTCCGCTCCATTTCATTCCGTTTCCTCCCATCCCCTTCTCCTTACTCTCTCTCCTTGATTCCTCTTTCCCTCTCTTCTACCTCTCTCCCTTCTTTTCTCCCTCTCTCCTTACCTTCCTCCCTCCCTCCTCCCCTACCTCCCCCTCCTCTTCTTCTTTCTCCCCTCCCTTTCTAATGTGGCCTTGGATATCAAATCTGAGGTCTTCAGATGGAATGTGCTGGGCTGGGTGAGGATGGCTCACCACTGTAATCCTAACTACTCAGGAGGCTGAGATCTGAAGGTTGCAGTTCAAAGCCAGCCCTGGCAAAGAGCCCCCATGAGACTCTTACCTTCAATTAATCACAGAAAAAGCCAGAAGTGGAGCTATGGCTCAAGTGGTAGAGTGTGAACCTTGAGCAAAAGGAGCTCAGGGACAGTGCCCAGGCTCAAAATTCAAGCCTCACTACGGCCCCCCCACTCCCACCCTCCCACCCCCTCCCCCACCCCCGCCACTCACACACAAAAGGAATGTAGCCAAGCACCAGTGGATCATGCCTACTCAGGAGGCTGAGATCTGAGGATCACAGTTCAAAGCCAGCCCAGGCAGGAACATCCATGAGACTCTTATCTCCAATAAACCACCAGAAAACTGGACATGGTGCTGTGGTTCAGTGGTAGAGTTGAAGAGTGCAGGGACAGCGCCCAGGCCCAGAGTTCAAGACCCACAACCGACCAAAAAAGAAAAAGTGCACTTCCCAGAGCCCCTCTTCTTTTTAAAAAATTAAAAATGCAATCTGCATGTGCATCTGATCATATAAAATACTATGTAGCAAAATGAACTCCAGGAAATAGAAACAAAAGGTTTTTTCTTTGTTACTGTTTTTGTTTTTGTCTTGTTTGTTCATTTATCTGTCTTTGGGAGGGTAATGTGGGGCTCAGAAATGGAGGGTTCATCAATTACAGCAGACAGATACACTAGATACTAGGTGGAAAATGAACTATGCAATTTGTAGGTGGGGACAGAAGGAAAAATGAGAGAGAGGGAAAAGATGACATTGTTCCCCCCCCAAAAAATGTACTCTTTACCTGACTTATATAACTGTAACCCCTTTATAATAACAATTAATTTTTTAAAATAAAGCATTGGGGAAAAAAAGAGAGGAAAACCACAATATGATTGGATTAGGGCCTAGCCACCTGACTTTATTTTACTTAATTACTGCTTTAAGAACCTATTTCCAACTACAGTCACATTCTAGCGTTCTGGAGAACTTACGGATTGGAGGGGGCACAGTGATGGCAGAGCATTCCCCCTTTCCCTGGATGTGGGGGACACTTATTGCTAGCAGCTCAAGCAGCACCCACCAGTGGACCGCTGACAGTTCCAACATCTACCTTCCAGAATTTCATTTTCATGGGTGACTTCAATGCCGGCTGCAGCTACGTCCCCAAAAAGGCTTGGAAGAACATTCGCCTGAGAACTGACCCCAGGTTTGTTTGGCTGATTGGAGACCAAGAAGACACCACAGTCAAGAAGAGCACCAACTGTGCCTACGACAGGTAGGTGGAAGACCCCTGGGGGGGGGGGAACCTGCTGCTAGTGGAGGGGGGAGGGGTGCATGGTAGAAAAGCCAGCTCACCCTCCAGGTGGCTCAGTGCATCCATTGATGGTTACTTGCTCCTTCATCAAGGAAAGTACCGATGGTTCACCCATCCCCTGCAAGGGACGGTATACTATGATGGAGAGTGTGCCATTAGAAACATTACTGAGATGAGTATCTTTCTGACTTGGGTGTTTTGTGGGTTTCCTTAGGGGACCACTTAAAAAGTGACAGCAGTCAGGCTAGAGTACTCATACTCCTAAGACTTCTGCTATATGTGCAAATGCATTCTTTATGTCATAGCTTTCATTGTACTTTAAATGTCTACTCATGCCTATAATCATAACTACTCCTGAGGCTCAGATCTGAGGATTGAGGTTAAAAGCTAGCCAGTCAGGCACTGATGGCTCCTGCCTGTAATCCTAGCTACTCAGCAGGCTGAGATCTGAGGATCACAGTTCGAAGCCAGTCCAGTTAGGAAAGTCCAAAAGACTCTTGTCTCTAAGAAACTACTCAGAAAAAGCCAGAAGTGGTGCTATGGCTCAAGTGGTAGAGCACTAGCCTTGAGCAAAACAGCTTAGGCATAGCGCCCAGACCCTGAGTTCAAGCTGCAGGACCAGCACAAAAAATATTAAAACGTCTGCTGTGGGGTTTTCAAGTACTTTCATCTTGAGCAAGGAGGGAAATGGAAGTTTCAGAAACATGTGATCACCAAGGGTGTCAACGATTGTCCCTGCAGGCAGGGAACCCCCTGGGAGCCTGGTCCTGGGTGGGGGCCGTGGGAGCTCAGCGGGCTGCTCTCCTCCCAGGCCCCCTGTGTGGCTTCCTTATTCCTCTTTGGGGACTTAGGGGCTGGAGTTTCCTTTTCAGTTGCTTTCACTCCAGCCTTTGAAAGAGGAAACTAGGGTGATAATTGACGAACCAGAACCTGGGGTCCCTACATCTCGTGTGTGTGTGTGTGTGTGTGTGTGTGTGTGTGTGTGTGTGTGTGTGTGTGTGGTGTGTGTATGTGTATGTGTGTGTGTGTGCGCGCGCACGTGTGTGTGTGTGTGTGTGTGTGTGTGTGTGGCCTGAGGCTTGAACTCAGGCCTGGGCACTGTCCTTTAGCTTTTATCTACTCAAGGCTAGAGCTCTCCCACTTGAGCTACACCTCCACTTCCAGCTTTTTGCTGATTAGAGATAAGAGTCTCTTGGACTTTTCTGTCCAGGCTGGCATTGATCCCTGATGCTCAGCTCTCAGCTTCCTGAGTAACTGGGATTATAGTCATGAGCCATCCATCTCATTCTGAAGGGTTTTGAGCCAAACTTAGAAGGAATGTCACTTGCAATCTTACCCAGGCCAGGTGTGTGACCTTGGACAGGTCACTGGCCCGACCGCACTGTTCTCTCTGACCTTTGAGATCCGACAGAGCAGGCAGTCACTAGGAGAGGGAGCCATGCAGTCCAGATGGGCTGGCAGAGTCAGTGAGGAAGAGGTTTCTTAAAGAAACCTGATTTTATACACATTTGCCAAAGGATGGTGGAATTGAATAGAATCTTTTAAAAGACTCTCTTCTTATTTGATGCTTTAAATGTTCTGGTTTCCATAACAACATGTATAACTTTTTTTCTGGTTTACAAATAAGGTTGTAAAAATAGATTTGGCCTTTGTTCTAGGTTCATATATTTATAGAATACCTCTGTGCCAAGCACTGCTGGGATGCATAAAGATCACAGAGACTCGCCTTGTATGCCTTGGCTCAGCTTGTGCAAACCTAATCCACACAGCTGACCGGTACACAGAGACAGCAGAGCTCTGAAACAGAACAGTACCTGTGTGGCTCTTTGCGCTCTGAGTCTGAAAAATTGCCTTTCATAAAGAGTTTACATTTGAGTTGAATAAAAATAAAAACAAAACCAATTTTTTAAAAAGCTGGGCACTGGTAGCTCATGCCTGTAATCCTAACTACTCAGGAGGCTAAGAGCTGAGGATCACAGTTCAAAGCCAGCCTAGTGAAGAAAATCTGCCAGACTCCTATCTCCAATTACCCACCAGAAAAACCGGAAGTGAAGCTATGGCTCAAAGTGGTAGAGTGCTAGTTTTGAGCTCAGGGACAGTGCCCAGGCCCTGAATTCAAGTTCTATGGCTGACAAAAAACAAAAACAACCAAGATGTGGTGTTAACAAACTCAGAAAGCTAGCCACCAGTCTGAATTTGAATAGATGAGCAGCTAGGCAGGGAGGGCAGTCTGCCTCACTTCCTGTTCAGGCAGAGGTCAGGACCACATAGGCTAGACCCGTCCCACCCACTGGACCCCATTTCCAACACTCAGTAGACTGCTGCATTCCTCCGGGGTGTCACACTGCGCAGACCCTGCTTTGGGGGTTTCTCCATGTGTTCCTACAAATCCATCCATGTGAAAGAAAGTGATTTTAAGAAAATATCCTAATACCATAGTAAGAAAGCAGCATTGTTTGTCATAAAGACAACTAAAAGGTCATTTAAAACTGCCCAGTGTTAAATTCTGCCTTAATTTTCTTGCCTACAAAATATTGGAAGTGGTGACTTGCTCTAGTTCTCTGAAGGAAGTAGGAAAGATAAGCTAGCATGTCCAATCCAAGCAGGAAACGCAGAAAAGAATCAAAGGAGCAGTGATCATCTTCGTATCTAGTCCATTGCTGCCTGGGGTTGTGTGCTTGTAGAAAACCTGTCCTTCAGAGGCTGAACAATGCAGCAGTGGTCCGCACTAGACACTGTGTGGAAAATGAACTACACAACTTGTGGGTGGGGATGAGAGGGAAAAACTGAGAGACAGCAAAGGAAGGAATGACATTGTCCAAAAAGAAATGTACTCTTGACTTGACTTATATAATTGTAACCCACAGCGCATCACCTTTATAATAACAATAAGAATTAAATATTAAGAAAACCTGTCCTTACACCAGGATGGTTTTGGAGATATAGGCACTGTCCTCTAGAGTCCCAACCTACAGCTAGGTGTGGACTTGGAGTGCCACACAAAAGGGCCAGGATGCTGTTAGTTGCAGACAACACACACACACACACACACACACACACACACACACACACACACACACACGTTTGACCTTGGAAACCCACAGTGTGGATTCACAGGTTTGTCTTCCTCCCTGTGATCCAGGATCGTGCTTCGAGGCCGAGACATTGTTGACTCTGTGGTTCCCAACTCAAATGGTGTCTTTGACTTCCAAAAAGCTTATGGATTATCTGAAGAGGAGGTAAGGCAGTCACCTTATCTTTCTTCCCTTTTCCTTCTCTCCTCCCTCCCTCCCACCTTCCTTCCCCTCCTTCTTTCCTTCTTTCCTTCCTTCCTTCCTTCTTTCCTTCCTTCCTTCCTTCCTTCCTTCCTTCCTTCCTTGCTTCCTTCCTTCCTTCCTTTCTTCCTTCCTTCCCTTCCTCCCCTTTTCTTTTTCTTTCTTTCTGTACTAGGGATTGGACTCAGGGCCTCTTACTCTTGCTTGGCTTTTTTTGCTCAAGATGGTACTCTACCACTTGAGCCATATCTCTACTTCTGGCTTTTTGCTGATTAATTGAGATAAGAGCCATATGGACTTTTGTGCATAGGCTGGCTTCCAACCTTGGTGCTCAGATCTCAGCCTTCTGAGTACTAGGATTCTAGACATAAGCCACCAGTACCCAGCCAGGCACCTTGCCTTCCATGCTACCATCTTGGAAAGGTAGGCTGGTGTTACTTTCTGAGTTCACCATGGAAGACACCACACTGAGCCACTGAACCTTCATTTGATAACCTGCTAATGTTCCTGACCAAGGAAACAAGTTGGATCAAGGATGATGCTCACTGGTTGGCTGGGTGATATCATGCATTCATCTTCCCTTTGTTTCTGAATTTTCTCATTCCTAAACTGATAGCTTGTCCGGGCATCTCCTGGCCTCTGAATCTACCTACCTTTTCTCCTTTCAGGCTCTGGAAGTTAGCGACCATTTTCCAGTTGAATTCAGACTACAGTCTTCAAGGGCCTTCACCAACAGCAAAAAGTCTGTTCCTTTGAAGAAGAGAAGAAAGGGGAATCTCTCCTAGATCCAAGGGCAGCTTTGCTAACCATTTCTTGCCTCTCAATAAATGGCTATAACAGGTATGAACTTCTCCTTGCATGCTCAGGAAATATAACTGGTCCAAATGCTTTCAACTTCCACTTGCATCAAATCTGCCTTGAGCCAAATCAGGAAGAAAAATCTTCTGTTATCCCTCCATGGCCCTGACGCCTGGAGCTAGAGCTGCCGCCACCATCACCACTGCCACATGGGAGATTGCAGGAGCACGATTATCGGCTGTCAATCTTCACAAGGAAATACTGTTTCTGGGAAATGAGCAGGAACAACAAGACCCCCGTAACGCTTCATGACTTGAACCATTTCCTGTTCTACGACTGCCCCTCCATGTCTGGAGTCAAGCCACCCTAGGCTCTCACAGAGGTGAAGAATGAAGATGAAGGCATCTTCCCCTGGTTTCCCTGCCTGGGATCCTCCTCCTCCAGTGCATCCAGCACAGTCACCACAATGCTGTACCATTCCTCATTTGCACCCCCAGCCCATAAGCTCTCAGGTCCCCCTTCCCTGGGCAGAGTGAGCTCAATCTTTGCCTAGCCACCAAAGTGTCGATTACCTGGCATCCATCTTGTGTTGTTTCCCAGCAGGATGGCTCTTCCCTGCTCGTTCGTGTCCATCCTCTCTTCTGGTCTTTACTCTGTGTGTTCTACACTACCTCAGAGCCTCAGCAGCTTAAGTGCTCCCACCCCCTGTCCCATGCCTCCCTTATAACATTTACTACCCTGCATTTGTCACCAGGAATCCTTATTGTTAGATCTCCTGAGGGGGTCCTGGGAGGTCAAAGGTCCCTCTGGCTGACTGGAAAGCAAGGATTAAAAGAAAAACCCTTTCCTGTAGTCCAGCACCATGGCACCATTTTTCCTGTATTCAAGGTGCCCATTTCTATGGAGCTTGTGCTCGCTCGCTCTCCCTCTCTCCCTCCCCACCCCCCCTCTCTGTCTTTCTTCCTCAAATTTGAACTCAGGGCCTCATGCTTCCTCGGCAGGTATGTTACTACTTGTCCCATACTCCCAGCCCCTATTTTGTAACTCTTGCTCTCTTCTTCTGATGCTCTCCCCTCATTCAAATAGTACATGAATATGTCTCAGTGCACACGCAGTGCTGAAGAAGGAAGAGAAGAAAGCATGGCCACGCCGGGCCCAGCCCCTAGTTTGTCTGAGAAGCAGCCCCTCTGCTTCCTCCAAGGGAGCCTGCATAAATGAGCGCCATGTGTAACCTTAAAAAATACAGAGTGTGGCATACCACAAGCATGTTCTGAGACTTTCTTTTCTCCCCTAAACATTGCAGCACTGAAATTAACCTCTGTGTGTCAGTCAGCTTTCTGCACTGACAAATACCTGGGGTAATCAAGTTAAAAGGAAGAAAGGTTTCATTTAGCTCATGGGGCCAGTTGGCCCCATTGCTTTATGGGCCAATAGTGAGGCAGAATGTCACGATGCAGAGTGGGTGATGGTGCATGTCCTGTTCACCCCACCAACCTGGGAAGCAGAGAGAGACCAGCAGCGATTAGGCCACACCTCCTGTGGGGGGCTTCCTCTAACTAGGCCGCATCTCTTAATTCCGCATCCTTCCAATTCCAGCATGGGCTGAGGGTCAAGTTTGTTTGTTTGTTTCCTTTTTTTAACTCAGAGACTGATTTTGAATGGAGATTCTGAGAACTCAGTCTCCTAAGTAGCCAGGATTATAGGCCTGAAACACCAGTGCCTGGTTTGAGATTTCTGTTTTCCAATTCTCTCCTGAGATTCTCTCCTGAGCAGATAGCAAAGCCCCTCTGTCAGCTCTCCTCTAAGGCTGGATGGACTCTTGGCTCCAGGCTCCATTCCACAAGGCTTCAAAGGGTCAAGCCAGCTATTCACAGATGGGCTTTTTCCTAGACAGAAAAGATTATTCTTGTACTCCTGAGCTTTACTAAACCCTCCATCAGCTGACATGTCTGAGTCAAACTGCTGGCCACTGGCCTCTAGACTGCTGAGTAGGGTTTTGAATTGGGGTCAACAAGTCCTAATGCTCTGTCCTGGAGGGAAAAAACAAAATGCTTCTGTCTTTGCCAGCAGCCCACACAGCATGACTGGCCTGTGCCAGTTTTCATTCTGGCAAACTCTGTGCGAGGGCACAGAATGGGCTCATCCTCAACCTAGTTGCAAACCTCCTGTATATCTTAGGTTGCCCACCCTAGCCCAGGCAAGGAACTGAGGTGGTCTTCAGGAAGGAGAGGATCCCTGGTCCATCAATTCACCTTTCTCAGCCATGACTTTTAGTCTAGAGAGTCTGAAGCTTCATGTGCACCAGAGTCCCTAGGGGCCCGTTCAAATTCAGATCTGTCTGCCTCCGCTGTTCATGTTTTCACAAACTTGGTGTAACTCATTTTACAGGGGAGGAAATTAAGAGTTCAAAGACGCATCGCCAAGGGGTGTCAGAAGTGCACTAAGAGTAGTGTGGTCTGATAGCACCACCTGGTGGCCTCTCTGAGAACTTCCCCCTTAGCCACCTGGGAAAATTAAGAAGGAAGCGGCCTGAGCCCCCTTGCAGTTAGGAATTACACATCCCACCCCACGTATGCCCAGAGTAACAGCCCACTCTCAATTAACACTTGTAAAGTGTTTAGGTTGCTTTGTCCAACACAAACATAGTGAGCCAACATGCAACTTAAAATCTTCTAGAAACTGCATTTAAAAAAAACAAAAAACAAATGAAATTTTCTCTTACAAATTTAAACCCAGTGACCAGCATACTGCAAAGCCCACCATGTATTTCTTATTTTTAGAAGTTATTTGTCCCAATATGGCTCGTTTCTATCTTGCCTGAGGCTGTGTTACACTAGCCCAGTGAAGTGGTCCCTGTGGTTGGTACCAGATACCTCACAAAGATGAAAATATTCACTATTTAGGACCCCCTGACTTAACCTATCTATCCAGGTGTGGTGGTTTCAATACATGATTTTTTTCTGGTCCTGGGGCTAGAACTCAGGGCCTGTGTACTATCCCTGAGTTCTCCCTCTTCCCCCCACAAAAAGCTGGTACTCTTCCACTTGAGCCACAACTCCACTTCTAGCTTTTTGGTAGTTAGTTGGAGATAAGACTTTCAAGGGCTTTCCTGCCTGGGCCAGCTCTGAACTGTGATCCTCATATCTCAGCCTCCTGAGTAGCTAGGATTATAGATGTGAGCCATCTGCGCCCAGCTATGATTCAATTTAATAATAGTTAATGAGATACTTCACATTGTTGTCAGACAAGCCTTGAAATGTACCTTTTTAAAAAATCATTCCAAGTGCCAAAGTGGGTCGATAAGACACGTGTGTTGTTAAATGTTCGATGACACACCAAGGTCCTAGCTACTGAATCAGTGAGTGCTTACAGCCGCCTCAGGAACACTCTACAGGTGGTCACTAGATACATGAAGAATCCCTCCATCCCTCCTTAGCTGGCTACCTGGAGAGAATTAAACCCCTGTATTGAATCTACCTCTTTTCTCCAGAATGGTACTAGCCCTACAGTGCCACCCTAGAATAGCAGAGAAAACAGCCACGCAGATCGTTTTTGGAGTGTCTGATATATGTTTGTAAAGCCTACACGGGGGCAGTTGTGTCTTCTAAGCAGCTAAGGCACATGGGGCTGATGAGATCATGATGTGTAATTCACGTGTCCAGAGCCAAGCACTGACGAAGCAAAAGATGTTTCATTTGTGCCCCAGAGGTGTCCTCTTGCTTCAACACAGTGCTTCTCACTCCATTCTGAGTGCTCCAAGATCTGCCCCCTTAGGCCCCAAGATTCCACCCTAGGCCTGGCTACATCAATATTTATTGCATTCAACCCAATGACCCCCAGAGAACCCAACAAGATGTTTGGTATTCAGTTAATCAAGTAGTCAGGCCTGGTAGCTCAGGCCTAGAACATCAGCTGCTCGGGAAGTAGAGGTGAGAGAGCATTGCAGTTTGAAGCTAGCAAAGGCAAAAAGTCAGACTGCATCTCAACCAATAAGCCGGGCGCAGTCATATACAACTGAGATCCCAGGTGCATGTCAAGGCCAGAGGTAGGAAGATTGGGTCCAAAGCTGGACTTAGGCAAAAACATGAATCTGAAGGAGGACTGTGGGTAAGGGTCTAATGGTAGAGTGGCTGCAAGTGTGAGGTCTTGAGTTCAAACCCTTCACTGCTAAACACTAAAAATAATCCCATCTGCTCTGGCATTCAAGGCAACCACGTGTGTTTCAGAAGAACCCATTTCCATGGGAGCCCCTTGCAAGTTCTCACTCAGAATGGTTGGCAAGGCTGACTAGAGAAAACCAGGCCAGTTGGTTGTATTTGAAGTTCTAAGGGTCTAAGGCCTCTGTGAGGTTGCAGGCGGAGGAACAGAGCAGTAGGGACCTGGAGATTTCCTCCAGGGGTGATCCTCTACGTGCTACTCTTTGTCTAGACTGAGGGTTTGCCCTTTTAGCCAGGCAGGGATGGTCTGCTTCAGCAAGGCCTACCACTAGCATTGTGGTCTGGCCAAGAGCTGCGCCCTTTGAGGATGATGATTTGGGCTCCTTCCATGCTGGGGCTTCTACACAATGAGATGCTACAGGCTCTGGGGGCCATCTTTTATGTGTCTGGGGTTTTGCTTGAGAACCCTTTCCAAGGAGAGAAGGAAACCTAGCAAGTTGGCCCCAGTAACGGAGAACTGGCAGCCAGAAGGGAGGTGTGATGGTTTTGTGTTCCTCCAAAAAGATACATCATCACGGCCACTGGCTCAGAGCATGCCCTGATTCGGAAAGAAAGTCATTGCAGACAAGAGGTCATATTGAGTGACATGAGTACCCTAATCCCACATGATTGGAAGATGGCATGTGAAGACCATGTTTAGTTTTATTATTTTGTGCCAGTACTAGGGCTTAAACTTAGGGCCCGGACACTGTCCCACAGACTGTTTGCTCAAGACTTGTACTCTGCCCCTTGAGCCACAGCTCCACTTCTGGCTTTTTTTGGTGGTTAATTGGAGATAAGGGTCTCATAGACTTTCTACGCTAAGCTGGCTGAGGACCCTAATCCTCAGCTCTCAGCCTCCTGAGTTGCTACGATTACAGGTGTGAGCCACCAGTGTCCAGTGCCCAGCAAAGACCACCATGTAGATGCAAGCTACGGAGTACTAGAGTTCCAGCAAGCCACCAGACGCCTCCATAACTGTCACAGGGGACACAGCCCTGATACCACGTTGATTTTTGAACCCCTTGCCTCTAAACCTGATATAGTGAACTTCTGTGATCTTATCCCAACCAGGTATAGTAGCCAGAGAAAATGAACACAGGAGGAGGCGATGTTGAGTTTGAGGTGGTGATTATGCCTAGAATTCATCCATAGGGCAACCAGTGGCTACACCAGGCTCTGGAACAGAGATGATCTTGCTGTAAGGGCATCTTTTCCTCTCTTCTTGGGCTTCTGGTTCCCACCTAGAAGTCATGTGACCAGGCAAGGTAGGGGGTGGGGGGAAACAGCCTCTCTTCTGACTGGCATGAGAGAGGGTATCCACAAAACATCACATGAGACCGTGGTAGAAAAATGACAACTTTGTTGGTGTAAGAAACTGAGGTTTCAGGGGTGTTTGTTACAGCAGCAAGGGAGCTTTGGCTAACCTCTAAGAAGTGAGAAAAGCAACAACTTGCAAAGGAAGCTACTTCTTAACTGTAAACTACACTAGGACCACACAAACCCGGCTAGGAATCCCTTCAACAAGATGCAGGGACATGAAGAAGAGGGAGAAATTTACTTCCCTTAGCATCTTGAGGACTTAGCAAGTCCCTCTCTTATCCAAGCCTGCTGATAGAGCTTTGAGAACCCCCCCACCCCCCCCCACCTGGGGTCCCCAGGAAAGGATCAGGCCCACACTTGCTAGTGAGGGTGGGGCTTGGGTAGTTTTGGAGCAGGAGTGGAGGTTTGTGCACAGAGACAAGAGCCCCAGGGAGCCGCCAGTACATCTTCCAGGCATGCTTGCCCTCCCTCCTACCCAACTCCTGTAGCCAAGGGGGCAGAGCTCAACCGAACGCAGAGCAAGGTGAGGCCGGCTAGCTCCGTCTTCCTCTAGAGAGTCCCGGTGGAGCCCCCAAAAAGGACAGCCACCGCCGCCCAGTTCACATGACCTGGTCTGTCCGCCGTGGAAAGTTGAAGGCGCCATTTGTGGTGTAGAATGACTTGGAGATGGGATGGACTCTGGCATAAGTTGGTGTCCTGAAGTTCTTCATGACAGGCCCTGAAACATAGCAGAGGCTGTGAGCGAGGCTCACCTCCTTCTGCCAGCACCCCCTCTCCCAAAGGCCTGCGGGGGTCGGGGGGGCAGCAGAGACACACTGCTATGACTAAACCCCAGAATGGCCACTGTCCTCTTAGTCTCCCACCCCTGCCTCAGTCTCCCCACATCTGTGATCCAATAACTAAAAGCTAATGCTGGGGCAGAGGTAGCTCAGGAACGCCAAGGCTCTCCGGGAACACCAGGCCCAGGATCATGCAGTGTTGCTCTTTCCAACGTTGTCTCACCCTAGCCCAGGCTCACTCATCTCTCACCATCTTCCAGCCATGGTCAAGACCTGGCCCATCCCACTGCTCCACATGGAAGACCTCCAGGTGTGCCCCAGGCTATACTAGCTCCTAGAGTGCCCATTGGCTGCAAAGCCTGCCTGTGGAGGCAATAGTAATACTGTTTGTAATATCGGTTACCATTTGTAGCCAGGCATTGGGCTCTTGCTGTCTTTCTATATGAAAGAGGTACTTTTTGCTGAGCATGTTGAAAGATAATGCCTGGAAACCTGTTTGCATCCTCTGGGAGGATGTAACTGGGGTAGGAGGAGATGCTCAGTCATTTGTTCCCCATCAGACACCCCCCCCTACACATCTCAAATTAGGGTTGTAAGGTAGCAGGCTTATAGAGTATTCTGGAGATTCGGGGAGCAACTGTAAGCTAAATAGAACTCTGGAGGACCCCAGTCTTCTTGTCGCTGCTGCAAAGTGGTGATGGCCCTACAGTCAAGAGTATCGAGTCAGCCCCCCCCCCATGTGACCCTGACCAGTGACTAGGCCGCTTGTCACACATAGAATGCCCGTTACCTCCAAATTCCAGATGATGACAAGTGACTTTTAGTATATGTTTCATGCATACTTAGGGGTTTTCTCTTACTGAAAAAAAAAAATATGTTACCTAATCTCAAGGGAGACAAGGCAGCTAGTGGTTCATGCTTGTAATCCTAGCTACCCAGGAGACTAAGATCTGAGGATCAAGGTTCGAAAATCTATCCAGGACAGGTGCTGGTGGCACATGCCTATAATCCTAATTAGGAGGCTGAGATCCAAGGATCAAGGTTCAAAGCCAGCCTGGGCAAAATAAATAAATAAACTCTAGGAGACCCTCTCTAACCATCAGAAAACTAGAAGTGGGGCTGTGGCTCAAAGTGGTAGAGCACTAGCCTTGAGCAAAAAAGCTCAAGGACAGTGCCCAGACCCTGAGTTCAAGCCCCATGACTGACCAAAAGCAAAAACAAACAAACAAAAACAGGCAGACAAATTCAAAAGACTAGTATTTCTAGTCAACCAGCAAAGGGCCAGAAGCAGAGACAAGGTTCAAGCAGAAGAACTCTAGCCTTGAGCAAAAATGCTAAATGAGAACGAAAGGCCCTGAGTTCAAGTCCCAGTACTTACACTAGAGATGAGAGATGAGACAGACAGAAACTTACGAGTCCTGTCATTTCACTTGCTAGGTCTGCTACCTACTGGAAGGCACAGACAGAGACCTGTGGGTGAGGGAGGAGAGGAAGACATCCTGTGGGGCCTACACTGAGACTTGCTCTGTGTAGTAGATGCTTCCCCGCTCACTACTCACAAGTCCCCTCCCCGACCACACACCTACCGGGGCAGTTCCCCTGTGCTCACAGTCCTGTCCTGATTTCTCATCTATAGTCCTGATTTGTTGTTGTTGTCAGTCCTGGGGCTTGAACTCAGGGACTGGGCACTGTTCCTGAGCTCGTTAGCTCAAGGCCAGTAGACTACCACTTTGAGTCACAAGCCCCACTTCAGATTTTCTGGTGATTAATTGGAGATAAGAATCGCACAGAGGGGCTGGGAAGGTGGCTTAGTGGTAGAGCGCTTGCCTAGCATGCATGAAGCCCTGGATCAATTCCTCAGTACCACATAAACAGAAAAAACTGGAAGCGGTGCTGTGGTTCAAGTGGTAGAGTGCTAGACTTGAGCAAAAGAAGCTCAAGGACAGTACCTAGGCCCTGAATTCAAAGCCACAGGAATGTCATGAACCATGATCCTCTGATTTCAGCCTTCTGAAGAACTAAGATTACAGGTGTGAGCCACCAGCACCTGGCTTTAGCCCTGATTCTTTAAGACTGTAGGACAGCAGTAGTAGCTGCCCCTCCCTGTTACAAGGTACGTGCTGCATGGGAGCCTGCCTTTCCACAAGGCCCCACTGGTTCCTGTGCACAGAAAAGTCTGAAAAGCATATCCCTCCCCCCACCCTTCCCTCAGTACTACGTCATGTAATCTACTTTTGTCTCCAGGAGCAAAAGGTGCCTGAGACATATCAGAGTTGTGTGTGTGTGTGTGCGCGCGCGTGTGCATGTGTGTGTGTGTGCATGTGTATGTGCGTGCGTGCATGTGTGTGTGCATGTGTATGTGCGTGCGTGCATGTGTGTGTGTGTGTGTGTGTGTGTGTGTGTGTGTGTGTCCATACTAGGGATTAAACTCAGGGCTTCCTGCTCTTGCTTGGCTTTTTCACTCAAGGCTGGTGCTTTATTACTTGAGCCACACCCTGACTTCCAGCTTTTTTGCTGGTTAATTGGAGACAAGTGTCTCATGGACTTGACTGCCCAAGCTGTATTCAAACTTCAGTTTACAAAGAAATCCTGGAGCCCAAAAGTTCTCTGGAATTGGGATAGAGTCGGTTGTATACTCTTATGGACTGGAAAAGCTACAGAATCTGCTGAGGACATGGTAAGAAATTCAGTCGGGCAAAGGGAGGGGCAAGTGAAGAGGACCAGACAGACGATGCTCGGGCCTACAAGTGAGAAGATTCCTGGCCTGTTTTGGGGGTGCTGAGCTAGTTCCATGCATTGAAAGAGAAATGATAAAGGAAGAGGCCAAGGTGGAGGGGACGGGGGGGGGGGGGGGGGGAGGCGCCTGAAATGGCAGGAGGGTTGTGGCCTTACCCACGTGCCAGCCATATTCCCAGGATGACAAGATGGGGTACTGGAACCTCTCCATTGGTGTCTGTTGGTATCTCTCTTTGAAGTATTGAGCTCGGCCTTGGCCGTCATAGGAGATGCCTTGGTACAGAAGCTTCAGAGTGCTGGAGGAGACTGGCTTCATGAGAAAGTCCTCTTGCTTTCTTTGCTCTGCTAGCTTGTGTGTGTCTTCTCTGGCCTGCCCAACCCTGTCTCCCTTGGGTGGGTGGCCTTGGACACTCCTTGGTTTGGGCAGCTGGTGCTGGATCCTCTGGGTTTCTGGTGGACCCGACTGTACCTTCTTGCAGCCGGGATGCACTGGGTCCACTGGCAAGGATGCGTTCAAGGGAACCTGCCAGGTGTGTCTCTTTGCCTTGGTCCTGTCTTTCAGGTACTGTTGGCCATAGCAGATTCTCCAGTTGGCCCTAATGGCAGCCTCCTTTTGGATTCGCTCCTGCCAACAGTTCTGGGCCTGGGTAATAATCAGATCCCTCATGGCTAGGGTGGGAAGAAAGAACAATGCTTCCTATAGCTCTGAGGCCTGTGTTTGAGGGCTAGTGTCTGTCTCCAAGGAAACGAGTAGCCAATGAGAGCCAGGTTGCTAAGGTTCTGCTGGAGTGGAGGGGCTGGGCTAGTGAGGGGACACACACGGGCAGGACTAATTAGGCTGGAATATGGTCACAACCTGCCATGGGTACTTGGCAGGGAAGGCCTGTCCCATACCAAGGGAACTGGGCCTGGGGTGTCACCTTCAAACCTAAAGATCCCTTAGCGCAAGGGGGTACAAGGAGCCACAGCCTCTAGCCCACAGAGTGGACCTTGATGTGCACCTATCATAATGCACCAGGAAGCCAGGAGGGTCCAAAAACAGACCCACTCTCCACCTGTGGGGAGGTCCATGGCTGAGGCTTTGCCATAGTAACTCTGCTGCAGTGATGCTCACTGCTCAGCTCTGCCACTGCTAACTCAACGGCCTCATCTAGACACAGATGGCAGCAGGTGTGTCCATTAATGTAGGGAGTGTGAAGTTCAATAGCGTTTGCAGTATTTGGAGCAGAATCTGGCCTAGTGGGCATGCTCCATCAACATCAGCTATGATTTGACAAGATGGAGGTGCACAGAGATATCACAATGAAATTCCCCTTGGACAGCTAAGCTAGGCTAATAATCATAATTGATAATTTTTTTGGGAGGGGGTCTGGCCGTGCAGCCTGAACTCTGGGCCTGGGCGCTGTCCCTCAGCTCTTCAGCTCAAGGCTAGCGCTCTACCACTTGAGCCACAGTGCCACTTCCAGCTTTTTTCTTTTTGCTTATGTGGTGCTGAGGAATTGAACCCATGGCCTCATGCATGTAAGGCAAGCACTCTACCACTGAGCCACCTTCCCAGCCCCCTGGAGTTCATTTCTATAAATATTATATGATCAGATGCACATAGGCATTGTGCTTTGTGTATTTCTCCTAAGAATATCCTCCTTTGATCTTACTGTGTGAATGCCTGGAATCCTGTATATTTTATCATGTCCCAATGTATTTTTATCTAGTTTCCACATGAAAGAAAACATGAGTCATTTGTCTCTCTAAGCTTGGGTTGCCTCACTTAACATGATTTGTTCTAGGTCCATCTATATATATATAATTGGTCATGGGGCTTGAAGTCTGGGCCTGGGCACTGTCCCCCAGTTCTTCAGCTCAAGGTTAGCACTCTACCACTTGAGCTACAGTGTCACTTCCAGTTTTCTGGTGGTTTATTGGAGATTAGAGTCTCATGGACTTTCCTGCCCAGGCTGGCTTTGAACCATGATCCTCAGATCTCATCCTCCTGAATAGATAGGATTACAGGCATGAGGCACTGGCACCCAGCTGATATCATATTTTTTTTAATCCACTCATCTATTGTAGGACATCTGGGCTGTTTCCATAGCTTGGCTTTGTGAATACTGCAGCAGAGAACATGGATGTGCAAATGTCTTAAGTATCCTCACTTGTAATGCTCTGGGTAGGTGCCCAGGAGTGGTATGGCTGTGTTCTAGGGAAGGTCTATGCTTGAAACCTTTTAAATTTGATACATGCTTGTCAGTTCTTGTTTTCTGAGCAATTGGAATCTTATTTGGAAAATAATTTCCTATGTCCTTATCTTCCAGAGTTTTCTCTATACTTAACTATATTAAATTTTAAGTTCTTACTTTTTCTTTGAGTCATTTGGAAGTGATTTTTGTAAAAGGTAAGATATAGGTCCAAGATTTAGTCTCTTGCAAGTGAATATCAAGTTTTCCCAGCATACCTTTTTAAAGAGATCATCTTTTCTCCAGTATATTTTTCTGGCTCATTTTATTTTATTTATTTTTGTTGTTGTTGTTGTCAGTCACGGGGCTTGAACTCTGGGTGCTGGCCTGGGTGCTGTCCCTGGGCACTGTCCCTCAGCTCTTCAGCTCAAGGCTAGCGCTTTACCACTTGACCCATAGCCTCACTTCTGGCTTTTTCTGTTTATGGGTGCTAGGAATTGAACCCATGGCTCATGCATGCAAAGCAAGCACTCCAGCAGAGCCACCTTTCCAGCCCTGCTCCTTTGATTTTTGAAGGTTTGTTTTATATCTTGCTACATTTAGAAGGTGTTTATCAGATCTAAGAAGGTTAGTTTCATTGTTGTTGTTGCTGTTTATTTGTTTTTTGTGCTGGTCCTAGGACTTAAACTCGGGGCCTGGACACTGTCCCTGAGCTTTTGTACTCAAGGATAGTGTTCTACAACTTGTGCCAGAGCTCCACTTCTGGCTTTTTTGGTGATTAATTGGAGATAAGAGTCTCATGAACCGTCCTGCCTGGGCTGGCTTTGAACCATGATCCATAGGCATGAGCTACTAGCACCTGATCTAGAAGGTTTTTGGTGGAGTCCGTAGGGTCTGAAGGAGATGATCATATCATCTTTAAGTAGGGGATAATTGGGCTTTTGTCTTCCCTATTTGAATTTTTTTCCTTCTTTCTTTCCTTCCTTCCTTTTCTTCCTCTTTCTCTTTCTCTTTTTCCTGCCTTATTTCTCTGGTGGAGAATTCCAATGCCATAAAAAAATTTTTTTTTGAGACAGTCTCATTGAGTGATCCTGGCTGATCTCGAACTCACAATCCCCTGCTTCAGCCTCTGAAATGACAGGCCCGGGCCACCATGCCCAGTTTATAGCCTCATTACTGGTGTGGAGATGTTTCAGGGCCCACTTTCAGTAGGTGGAGTCAGGCAGGCCGCAGACAGGGAGTTTTTACTGCACTCTCTCACTTATTGCAGAAATGTACAAGGAGGCTGTCTAATATCACTTTTCCGGATGGAAACAGAGGCTCAATAATGCTAAATGGTTGCCCTGGGATTGACCACAGTATCAGTCAAGACTTTCTCATTGGTGTGATCAAGATACCCAAGAGAGCAACTAAAGGGAGTAAAAACTTATTCTTTATTCTTTACCTCATAGCAGAGAGGAAGCAGAGAAGCTAGGAGGGACAAGGGTGAGATTCAGATACCAATGATAAGCCTCCAAGTAACCTACTTCTTTTTTGCTTTATGGTGCTGTCCCTGAGGCTTAAATTTAAGGCCTAAGCACCGTCCCTGAGCTTTTGTGCTCAAGGCTAGCACTCTACAACTGACAGCCCTACTTCTAGCGTTTAGGAGGTAAATTGGGAGTCTCATGGGCCTTCCTGCTGAGGCTGACTTCAAACTGTGATCCTCAGATCTGAGCCTCCTAAGTAAGCTAGGATTACAGGCATGAACCATCAACACCCAGCTTCCCTTCTTTTTATCTAGGCTCCACCTCCTGCTTTTACCACTCCACACTCCCCCCCAGCTCCCAACCATGCCATCACGCTATAAATTCACCAAGCAATCCTTCCATTGGTTAGGTCATCATCCTCAGGAACCAATCATCTCCCAAAAGCCCATGCATTGGCAACTGAGACCTCAGGAAATGAGCCGGTAGGGAATATTACATATTCAAATCATAACATGCTGCCCCCAGTCCCCAAAAGCCCAAATCTGTCTCATAATGGACAATGCATTCGATCCATCTCCAAGAGTCCCTGTGGTCTTAACGGTTTCAGAATGCTACCAAAGTCCAAGTTCAAAGTTTCCCTTAGAGATCCAAGGTAAACTCATAGCTGTGAGTCTGTGTAAAATCAAACCCAATTTATATTGGTTATATTTATATTGGTTATAGTGGTACAAAGTAAATATTCCCATTCCAAACAAGAAGAATGGATACATACAGAAAAGGATAGTACCAAGGCAACTCTGAAACCCAGCAAGACAATTGTGTGTGTGTGTGTGTGTGTGTGTGTGTGTGCGCGCGCGCGCGCGCGCGCGCGTGCGCACCAGTCACAGGGCTTGAATTCCTGGCCTGACTGCTATCTATACACTGTTTTGCTAAAGGCTAGCTAGTATTCTACCACTTGAGACACAGCTCTACTTCTTGCTTTCTTTGGTAGTTAACTGGAAATAAGAATCTCTTGGACTTTCTTTCCCCAGGGGCTGGCTTGGAACCATGATTCTCAGATCTCAGCCTATTGAGTAGCTAGGATTACAGGTATGCACCACCAGTACCTGACTCCACATGGCCTCTCTTTTGTGCTTATAAAAGGGACTTAAAAACTATTTGTGCTAAAAAGCACTGGCTCCTTTTGGTCTCTCTGCTGCCATTCTACAACTTTCCTCTGAGTCTTTCTCTCTTGCAATCACTCTCTTGCATGTCAGGAAGGACAAGACCAATCGATAACATCTTTAAGATGAGGGATGAAGCTACTTTCAAGGAAAGAAATATGAGAGCCTCCACAAAACAGATCATCCCCTCAGACAACAATGAGTTTCTTATCATGACCAGGCGCCGGGGCTGCTTGACCATTCCAAGATAGTAATCAACCAAACCATATATTTGCCTGGGCCTCTAATAATTATGCATACCTCTTGCTCCTTGCCCCAATTCTTTATCTAAATCTTTATAGTGTTAGTTCATGTCTGTATCTTTTTAAAAATATAATTTTATTATTACTGTTTTATGTGGCACTGAGGAATCAAACCCAGGGCTTCATGAATACGAGGCAAGCACTCTACCACCAAGTCACACTTGTATCTTGAAGATGGGCTGAAGTGCATTCTTTGCCTCTTCCACAGGTTTCCATGCCTTGTATAAATCTCCTTTCTCTGTGTTTCATGTTATTCACCTACTTGTTTGATGCAATTGGTGGGAATGGCCAGACCTGACATGGGGAGCCGCTGGAGATAGGCCTCTCCCCTAGAACTCTGTTACTTGCTGGCTTTGTTGCCTGCCTGCGGACATTCTGCGTTTCTGGCTTTTCTAACTTCCTTGGGTCTCAACTGTAGCTTAGGCTGCAGTTTTACTTATTGATTCAGGAGTTACAATCCTGCAGGAATCCTGACTGTGGTATACAGCACCTGGCCTCTCAGGCCTGTATTTGAAATCTGGGTAGAAGCCCTGTGATCCCTGTAACTCTGACAGTCTGTGTGGCTGAGTAACTGGCAGGGCCATGGCTGCAGCAGCCTCTGATTGCCTGCATGACGGAACTCTGGGATGGCTGAACATGGGGAAATGCTTCCCTAGCTGCTCAGTCCAAGCAGGGCACCCTTAGGTGATCTCTTTCCAAAAGTAGTCTTTAAAATAATGAGTTAAGCTGAGTGCCCATGACTCTTGCTTGTAATTCTAGCTATTCAGGAGTCTGAGATGTGCCTATCATGGTTCAAAGCTAGCCCAGGCAGGAAAGTCTGAGACTCCTAACTCCACTAAACTAACAACAAAGTTGGAAGTGGAGATAGGGCTCAAATGGTAGAGCCTTAGCTTTGAGCAAAATGTAAGTCTAGGCCAGAGCCCAGGCCCTGAGTTCAAGCCCCAGGACTGGCTGGCATATACACATACACACACACACACTAATAAGTTAAAAATATTTACACCCACCGGGCACCGGTTGCTCACGCCTGTAATCCTAGCTACTCAGGAGGCTGAGATCTGAGGACCACAGTTCAGAGTTCCAGGCAGGAAAGTCCTTGAGACTCTCATCTCCAATAAACCACCAGAAAACTGGAAGTGGCACTGTGGCTCAAGTGGTAGAGTGCTGAAGAGCTGAGGGACAGCGGCCAGGTCCAGAGTTTAAGCCCCACAACTGACACACACAAAAAAATCTTTACACCTCAAGCCTGCCATGGTGGGCTCTGAGATGCTCTCAAAAATCTTTCCTATTGTCCAATGCAAAGTACTTGGCTTTGTTCTAATGGCCCTAATCTCTTTAGCAACCACACACCTTTCTTAGCTCCAATTTTACATAGGTTTTCTGGCCCAACTCTTTCTTCTCTGCATTTTGCTCCTAGTTCTCATTCTAAATCTGGCCCTGCCCAGATTCCAAGATGGCTGCAAATTAGCTGTAGGAGGAATGGCTCAGGACAAGGACAGAGATACAAAATGAAGGAGTCTGGGATGCCTAGCCTTTATCCAATCATTTCCTCAAAGCCCATCAGCTGCCATCAAGCTCCCCAATAGATAAGTCTGTGTGGGGTGGGGTTAGAGGGAAGGTATTTCATATTCAAACCAATGTACACCATGTATTACAGACACAAAATTCCCCTGGACAGTAACAAGCACAGAGGGGGCTGCGAAGGTTAGGGCAGAGGAAAGCTCACCAGAGACTCCAGCAGCCCCATGGGCCAGTCTGTTTGTCCTCACAGCCTCTGCCTCTCTGACCAGGGGATCTGGTAAGGCCAGTAAGAAGCAGACTACTCAGGATGTGCTATGCACTCTTTGCTGTGTGTGAGCTCATTTATTCACTGAACAAACAGGAATTCTCTTCTTGATCCTGTGCTTGGCACCAGGAATCAAGGTAGACGAGAGTCAGCCTACTTGCTTTCTGGACCACAATTTCAGACCAGAAGTCAAAAGAAAATTATAGGGCTGGGAAGGTGGCTCAGTGATAGAGTGCTTGCCTTGCATGCTTGAGGCCCTGGGTTCAATTCCTCAGCACCACATAAGCAGAAAAAACCAGAAGTGGCGCTGTGCCTCAAGTGGTAGAGTGCTAATCTTGAGCTGAAGAGCTGAGGGACAGTGACCAGACCCAGAGTTCAGGCCCCACAACCAACCAAAAAAGAAAGAAAATTGTAATCAGGTGTAGGGTAGAGGGGAACATTCAGAGAATGCTTCCCAGAAGATGTGTCTTTGAACTAAGATCTAAACTAGGAATATGAGTTAGCCAGGCAGAGTTAGGGAACAATGATACAGCCATTTGCTTTGAATGGAGGTTCCCCCATAATCCCTACATTTTCCAGAGGGCACTGAGGTAGTCATTACCTGCACTGTCTCCACCAGTAGGTGGCAGTGTCGAGTCCAGAATCTAGATCTGAGCCCAGTTGTGAACCTCTGCTTTTCTCACAAGACCCCACATCAACTCTTCAGCTTGTAGCTGGGCCTAAAGTCCCTGGCCTCATAAGTCTGCCCAGACTTCCTTCACTGAGAACATCCTGAGCGGGTTCAGTCCACTGGATAGGATGGGTAGTGCCTGACTGGGCGAGGCAAGGCATCCTGGTGCCTGGGGAAGGCGGTAGTTAGGGCTGAGGGGAAGCCAAATGCAATAAAAAGGCTGGATTCTTTGTCTTGGGGAGATAAGCAAGTCCAAAGCTCAGAGCACCCTGGGATTCGTGCCATGCATCAGGCTCGTAAATTCCCATCCCCTGCCTGCCTTTCAGAACTCTCAGCAAGAGAAAAAGGGTGTGAGAGGTGGGTGTGTCTCTCCCCCCACCCCAAATTCCATGCACATGAGCTGGTGTCCGTGGGCTTGGGGATCCAGACAAAGCCCGTACAAAACAAAGAAGGATCCTTTTGTTGGGGGGAAAATATCCCTCCTACCAGAGAGGAAAATTGAATCCAGGTTTCCCTGAGGCTTTCTCTGCCTCCAGCATGACATTTATGAGCAGAAAAACCCTAAATAAGATAATTTTAGGGAAGGAGTCTTCATTCATGAACTAAGGACTATAAAACCCCTTCCTCCATGGTGGATGGGATCCTTGCAAGTCTATACTCGTGTGACTCTGTGGACCCAAGATTGAGGAGAAAGAGTGCTTTGGTTAATGTGTTTGTTCCCCATTTCCAAATTCAAGTTAGAGCATACATTTGGTCTCTAGCCTTTAGCCTGCTCATTTGTAAGGTTGAGCAGGTTTCCAAGGGAATTAAAACTTCTAGCTGCCCAATTTAGCTTACACCAAAGTCATCAAAATGTGGCTTCAAGGACCCAAGAGCACAAGGGTTTGCACACTCAACTGGAAGCCAAGACAAGTTAACACAATGTTTTCTTCCTGCCCTGGATGGCGAAGGGAAATCTGATGACCCAGAATGGGCCCTGGGGTTGGACGGGGCTGACCAGGCCTCCTCTGCCTCCATGTAACCTCCCCAGATCACCGGAGTCAAGCCCAATTAGCTCCTGCCAGGAAAGGGGCAAGGCTAACCAGTGCAAACCAGAAAAGACACAGCACCAGGCTGTCCTGGGGTCAAGTTTCAAAGGTTTCAAGGTGTTTTCCCAAACAACAGTGGTTTCCATAGCAGCCAAGCCCAGGTACAGATAAAAGTAGCCCTCAACCCACGGCCCAGTAGATGTCCCAGGCAGCTGTGGCCTTTAGAGAAGACTGGGCTCCACGTGAAGCCATCCCCAGGCCCATGCAGGAGGCCACCAGGTGCCAGCAGTCAGGACCCTGCCTTGGGCAAGGGGAATCAGCAACGGGTGCTGGTCCCAGAAGCAACAGAAAACACAGCAAGGTTCCTTCGGCTCAGCACTCAAGAGAGGTGGAGTGACTTCCTGAGGCTCCCACAGCGCATTGAAACTCTGATACCAATGTCAAATTCCATGCCGTGCACATACAAATACCACCGCCTCCAACCAACCCAGTGAGGCCTGGTGGAAAGATCAAGGCCCGTGCCCTGGGTGCCTGAATGGACCTGCCTGGCCCCACTCTGCCAGGAACCCTGGACAGTCCTTCAAGGGACTGTGTCCACCCGCAGCAGAAAACAAATCATCCTGATCCATAGCCAAGTGTCACAAGAAAGCAGGATTTTGCATCCCTGCCTGCCTTCTCTGTCCCCTACCCCAGACAGCAGGGCTTCATGGGGCTCTAGCAACCTCTTCCATGCCCTTGGTGGTGGGACCAGAGGCAGAACTCCTGCTCTGGGGTCCAAAAGGCAGGCTCTAGGACCTGTGTCCAAGCGAGCGCTGGGTCAACAGGGATTTGACTGTACCTGTTGGTTTTTGCCATCCTTCCAAATGGGGTCTGGGGATGCTGTGAGGAGGAGCCAGTGCCAGGAATATCCTAAGCTCTCAGCTGCCAGAAGCTCCTCTGGGCAGAGAGGAGAGGAGGGGCAGACAGCCTTGCTCATCAAGATGGTGGGAAGACTGGTGATAGGTTCCTGATCGACAAGGCTGAGACGGGACACAGACTGGGCTACCCAGTGAGAGCTGGTCTCAAAAGGAAAAGGCACAGCTGTGAAACTTGGGAGGGCTTCACCTGTGATGATGGTGTTGGGGCTGACAGAGCTGCCTCTGTCTGGTGCACTGGCCTCACCCTGCGAACAGAGGATAGGCTCAGTGTCACAGCAAGCGGCTTGCTCGCGTCATCACAGCCAGGGCTTAGGAGAGCTGGTTAGTGTTCAGACCATTGATCCAAAAAGACACCAGCCAGCTGGGTGCCACTGGTCATACCTCTGTACTCAGGAGGATGAGATGCACCTATTGTAGTTTGAAGTCAGCCCCAGCAGGAAGGCTCATGAAACTCTTATCTCCAATCAACTACCAAAAAAGCCACCAGTAGAGCTGCGGCTCGAGGGGTAGAGCGCTAGCTTTTCATCACAAAATGTTTAGAGACGGTGCCCAGTCCCTGAGTTTAAGCGCCAGGACTGGCATGCACATACATCACTAGAGAACACCAACAACTTTATGAAGCACACATTTTATTTAATAAGTTATACGATACAATTTACAGTCGGCATTTGATTCCAGTTTGGCTTCCATATCCCAGTTTACAACCTCGCAGTCCTTCCCTGGTGGGCTTTGGTGCCTGGCCTCAGAGCCGGGGTGGGCACCTCGCCCCTGCCCGATCTGGGACCACAACAGCCACCTGCTCAGGGCTCAGCAGCAAATCAGAATGTCTACCCATCAGACCACACGATGCCGCAGGGGGAAAGTCTTCCGTTGCTTTAACTTTGCCCTCAAGCCGGCTAGGGTCTGAGGGAAGCCTTGGAAAATGCCCTGCACCCGCTGTGGGAGGCCCACCTGTGAGCCGCTTCCCCAGCAGCCCCGGATGATGCCGGGTCGTTGTCAAAGCGTGACCACGGGCAGCTCCACAGCTGTGGCTGTTTTTGCCAAATGGTAAAGAGATCACCAATGAACCGCTCCCCCCCACCCCCCAGTTCCCTTTCAGGCCAAATGCCAGCGAGAAGTTCATTCTTTCCTATATTAAAAAAAATAATAATTGTTTTCCAGAAACAGCAACTCAGGAGGCTGGCTGGGATGTGTGCTCTGACAATGGACAGGGTTCATCACACAGAACCCATCTGAGATCTCTTATAGGCTTTGGTAAGACTTGCCAGGCTGCAGAACAGCTGGGGCATGTGTGTTAAAAAAAAAAAAAGGCTAGTGTGTTAGGAAGGATCTTTGGCAAGTGGCTGCTGCTTCCCCCTGCACACAACTTCCTTGGCTAAGGAATGGAGACACGGAAACAGACCTGGAAACAAAAGCAGACATACGGCTGCCAATAGTCCCTCTGACTGCAAGGGAATGATCAGCAGAAGCAGGGCAGAGGTATGGGGAAGCCATCTGTCACTGGCACACTCCACCCGTGAGGAAATGTCAGAAGGCCAGGGTGCATGATGATGGATCGGGCAGGGTACGAGGCAAGCGGGGGCGATGTGTCAGATGGCAACCACGGGACAGGCTTTGCTTCACAGAATCCAGGCCCTGGACTAGATCAGGCTGCTTTTAAGCCATCTCCTTTGCTAAAAGACAACCTAAATGAGGGCTCCTCTTTTCCTCTGCCTCTCGCCACCCCCGAGTCTTGTTTGAGAAATGTTCAAGAGAGAACCAGTAGTGTGGGCTAGCCAGCATCACTGTGGAAGTGGGTCTTGCTGGTATTCTTGTCTGTCTGCAGTGAATGTGCCAAGGGCCCATTTGGATGGGTCTGCATGGCTTGCAACTTTCCACCGCAGCCCTCAAGAGGCAAGTCTAGAACGGACTTTGGAAAGCACCTCGAATGGGCAATGTGTGGGGATGGGGTTTCAGAGCCACCAAGAGGCCGAGGACACTGTATAAAAACGAATTTACAAACAAGCCACAAAAGCAACCACAAGAATGATGCCCCCCCCGGGATTGCACACAAACTGGTTTAAGGCACTGTGACATGAAAGGGGCTGCCGGGAATGTGCTCCTCCCCCCACTTCACAGCCAGAACGTAATCCCCCCTCTCCTTGACCACGTATGTGACGTTATACTGCTGGTTGCCCACATGTTTCATGGAGACCTCTTCGCAGGGGGTGGTGGGCCCATGGACCCCGATCAGCAACATGTTGGAACCTGGAGGCAGAAGAAAACTCTGTTACTTGGTGTGACTGTATCAGGTGGACCGGGAGGGAGAGACTAGGAACTATTGGTTGAGCTCTTGCGATGATGCTGGGACCCCTTGGCAGGTGCCTGTGGTGGGGTTCAGATCCCTGCCCTGCCACTTCTTGCCTGGTTGACCTTGGATGTGGAGCTCACCTTTCCCCACCAGCAACCCTGGAGGACAACAGCGCCTCATGTGGCCACAGAAGTTACCAAGCTAAGCTCTTACTTAGCTCATAACAAGTGCTACAGCGTGTTGGCTGTTACGGTTTTTTCATTAATTCCTATGAGAAACTTAAAGAAGGCATTAGGATCCCCGCTTGGGATGAAGAGAAATTGACTTTTAGGAGATTAAATAACTGGCTTGGAGTCACTGGCCTGACAAGCTTTGTGAATGGATGGACGCATGGATGAATGGAGTAAAAGAGCTGGTTTTCCAACAGATGAATAAGTGAATAAACAAGGGAAGGAAGGAGCTGGGTTTCTAACCCTTATGTGTGGGATGCCAGAACTAGGCAACTGTGGCTACCGTTATGATACCCAAGTTCAAGTCACACTTTGAGCCATTACCTGAGAGAGAGAAGGGCCAGGGTAACCAATTCAGCTTTGCCATCGGTAATGAGGCCTTGTAACTTTCCTAACTCACTATGGGGGCCTCAGTGAAAGGATCGAGGCAACATGAGAGGCAAATCATTTTCAAATATTGAGGGCAGGGTAAGAAGCGTGGTTACTTCCAAATAGCTGGAAGATGTGTGTGTGTGTGTGTGTGTACACACATACACTGAAGAAAGTCTTGACCTGGGAGGTGAGGGCAGATGAGAGTCCCGGCCTTCCCTGGCCCGCACACCCACATCAGCCCAGCAGGTCTGAGTGCCTACCAGCTTTGCTGCAGTCCACCAGGAAGGAGCTCTTCTGGCCCACAAAGGCCTTTGAGAGCCCTGCCCCCTTGGAGGTCACCTTGCTGGCATCCGAGGACGACTTGGGGATGGCACTATAGCAGGTCTCTGTTGAGGATCTGGTCACAGATTCCACCAGGATAGATGAGGTCTCGTTGGCTGAGCCTGGGCTGACCAGACGCTGGCCTAGGATATGGGAAAAGGCAGGCATGAATGGCCACACTAAAGGCCTCAGCTAGAGGATGGCTGAGTGCCCCATGCACAAGTTCCCATGTCCCAACGCCTAGATACAAAAGCCACTGTGTCTGTAGCTCACATGCTCCTTTTCTTTTCTTTCTTTAGTGCTGGAGATTGAACCCAGGACCTTGCACATGTGAGACAAGAACTCTACCCACTGAGCTATGTCCTTAGTCCTGAGACATGGCTTCAGATAAACCTTGAACTTGCTATGCAGGCCCAGGTTGGCCACAAATATGCCATCCTCTTCCCTCTGATTCCCATGTGCTGGGATTACAGGCATGTGCTATCATGCTCAGCTTACTCATAATTTTTTTCCAAACTTCCTAGGGTATGATTTTCTGGGCCAATGGGCCAGTATGGCCTAGGCTGACAAGGCCTAGAAATTCCTCCCATCTAAAGACACACAATGCTGTAGAACTGACATCTTTTCACTAATGTAAACTGTTCATAGGAGTAGTACTAACATCTCAGAAGACAAAATAAAAAAATACCATGCTGGTTATGTATGCATGTGAGAATTCTTCTGAGTTTTCTAATTTTTCTGGGCTGAACTACGTATGAATCCTGGCTCATGGAAGAGATTTAGCACATATTTACGGAGATGGTCTTGGGTGAGGACTGTGAAGTCCTCTTTTACGTGTGTGTCATTTCCCAGGATTTTAAGGGAAGCATATACTTACAAATTGAATAGCACATTTTGATTATTTCAAAAGTGAAAGTTAGAAATGAAAGGATCTTATGAAGCAGTGGAGTGGGTTACTCTGACCAAAAAGTAATAAATGTACTCCTAAAACACCCCAGTGGAACCTCTTGGTGTCATTAACAGACATTTTAAGAAAATGGCAGAAAAATAAAACAGGCTCTGTTGCGGGGGGGGGGGGGGGGGAATTGGAGAGGAGAGGGGGGGGGGCAGGGAAGCTGACAGAGAGGGTTAATGAGGATGAACATGATTGAAGCAGTTGAGTTGGCATGTGTGAAAACAGAACTATGAAACCTATAGAAATTGTTTTAAGAAGGAAGAGTGGGAAGGCAGAGAGTGATAGAGTGGGTAAGGAAGGTATGTTGTCTGAGTGTATGGGAATGCCACAAACAGTGTTTGCTAATTAAAAAAAGATCAAGATTTTTTTTTTTTAGGTCCTAGTTAAACAAATACATAAGGTGACAAACATGCAAATGTTTCTTCTTTTTTTGTCAGAGACAGAACACCATCTAACATCTTTTGTGGGCGGATGGTACTGGAGTTTCAGCTCAGGGCCTTGAGTTTACTAGGAGGGCACCAAGCCACACCTCCAGGCCTCTTTTGTACTGGTATTCTTTGCAATGGGGTCTTAATTCCTGCTTGTACTGCCGTCTGCCTGGTTAGCTGGGATGACAGGCATCTGCCACTGTGCTAGCTATGGGTTCAAGAGGGGAGGTTTTTGTGAACTTTTCTGCCCAGGCTTCATACCATGATCCTCCCATCTCAGCCTTCCAAGTAGCTAGGATTGCAGGTATAAGCCACTGGTAACTGGTTTAGTATTCTTTCTCAGTTTACACATCCTCACTCTGGGAATATATTACTACAAGTTTTGAACAGTGCGGCTTCTGACATGCCATTTTTTTCCCCCATTCAAGTTTCAAAGTAGATTCAACATATCAAAAATCAGCTGTAGTTTCTACTGTTGTTAATTCGATAAGACCAGTTCCATGGGGTAGAGTAAAAATCCCTCAGGTGGCTCATGGTTACCTGTCACTTTGGCCTTGAAGGGACTGCCCATGATGTGGTTGGGCCCACCATATTTGACACTGATCAGGTAGTTTCCAGGGGCCATGGGTGTGTACATGACCTTGTACCCTTCTGGGGTTTCCTGGCAATCCATTTTGACCTTAGATGGGCCTTCAATGGTGACGGATAAGGTCCCTGGGCCTGCCCGGGTGGTGTTGATGAAGAATTCAGACTGGATGCCTGGGAGAGAGAAGATGGAATGCATGTGGATGGTTTAAAGGGAGCAGGGGAATGACTGGGTGGCGGCTTGAGGGAGAGGAAGCAGTGGAGTTGCACACTCACGCACTTACACACACACACACACACACACACAATCCCTTCATGGGGCACTTGCCTTGGTGGCATGGGAACCCACTTGCACTAACTCTGAGCTAGTGGGGGCTGTGGGGTGGTAACTCCCTTTCCCGGCCTGGGGCAGGAGTATTGCTGACATTTCGCCCACCGGCACTGGGTGCTTGAACACTCTGTTCTCTGCTCTGAGCATGAGCTGTGCAGAGGGCGGGGACTCTGAATCAGCCTGAAGTCTGGCCTCAGCCGCCAGGGCCCGGCTTTGTTTCCCGGTGCAGGGAGGCGTGGGCCCTCTGCCCTTTCCCTTCTCCTCTGGCTGGAGCGAGAGAAGCCGAGCATCTCCTCCCGTCCTCCTCAGACTCCTCATCCCATGCTGAGGCTGAGGCCAGGCTCGGGGACCTGCCAGCCCACCCACTGTGCCATGAATACCAGCTTGGAGAGCAAGAACAAACAGCGGCTCCTGCTGAGCACACAGCCATGCAAGGCTGCATGGGATCCTTCTGCAGTGGGTCCGGGTTCACAAACAAAGGGAAGTTAGGCTGCCAATCATGTTACACCACTAGAAAGTGGTGCGCCATGAGGCCCTGCTGCCTGACGCAGCTCCACTACTGGATAGACAATGGGGTTACTTGGCAGCCCCGACACCTGACTGCAGACATCTTGCCTGGTGACAGAAGGAAAGACAAAAGAGGGTGCTGACCTATGACCACAGAGGTGCCCCATAAAAGTTCCCAATCCAGACCAGAGGGGAAGGAGGAGATCAGATGGGCTGGGCTGCTGGGTGGTGTCCTCAGCAGTGTCCTCTAGGGGGCGCCCCTGACACAGCCTCTCCACCCAGCGCTGCCAGAGAGCCTGAGCCACCAACCAACCCAGCTGGGACATATTTTGGTTTAATTATAGCTCCTGGGCCAGAGAAAGAATTATTGTTCTGGTTATCAATAAAACAAAGGAGCTGCTATGTGTGACCCTCAAACACAATCCAGCTGTTTCTGGAGGCTCTTGAGGCTGTAATCCCAAAGGTCTCTCCCCACGGTCTGGGTCTAGTCACAACCTCTAATCAATGCAGTGGGGAACCCCCCCCCAGCAGTGGCTGAGAGGCTGGGGGATGGGAGGGCGGGAGGGGGGGGGGAAAGCAGCCAGGGGGCCAGGAAGCGGCTGTGAGATGGCGATAAGGAGGTATTTTTTACAAAGTGAAGTTGAAAAGACCTGGCTATAGTAGAAAGACACTCCACCCTCTTTAATAAGCTTCATTCACTATGACCTGGATAGCTTGGGGAGGCCGAGACCAGGTTCCTGGAGCAAAATGGGGGATTACAGGATGAGAGCCACCTAGCGGTCAACTTTCATGTGCTCTAAACAAGCCTATTACTCCCACTTCACAGAAAAGAAAGTAGAGGCACAGAGAGGTCACCTAACTCATCCAGTGTCACACCGTTAGGCTCAGCAGAAACAGGACTTAGAAGTAAGTGTCCAACTTGGAGCTAAGGAGAGAGAAAACCCACAAGGGCAGCTTCAAGCTGCAACGAGTGCTCAGACAGCACAGCCCATCATCCGTAAGCACAGCAGGCCGCCCTGCCCTCACCCCCCAGACTGCTCCAAACTGTCTGGAACTCCCAGGTCTAACTCCTGCCCTCTCCCCTGGAGCAGTCCTGCCTCGAATTCTCCACATTCTCTGCTTCTAGATCTGCAGAAGAGACCATTTAAAGATGGAGCCAAGACATACAGCAAACCCACCCAGAAAAACACAGGGTCATTTGCTTTGTTCCAAAGGTCAGGACGCCGAGCCCTCCGGTGGCCAAGCCTTTCCCTTCTCGTTGCGTTCAGGCCGCAGCTGTGTCATCTCTGGATGAAGAGTTGGGAACAAAGCCTGGGAGCAGGAGGGCTAGAAAAACACGGCGCCCTGCCCCTGACAAGAGCAATATTTACACAGGGTTGAGCCGGCCTGGAGCTCCAGCAAGAATAGCACTCGCGGCACAGAGCAGACACCCAAGCTTCTGAGGTGTGCAAACGGCCATGAGGCAGTGAGGAAGCTTCTGCTGGAGAAGGGCTGGGCCAGTGCCAGCCGGCAGGAGGGTCACATGGCTCTGGCCAGCCTGGGGGGCCCCAAGACCACCTCAGGGGCAGGGCTGGAGGCTTGCCTATGCTATACTGTCAGAACCCCAGTAAGCCCTCCATGGATCCCCAGGTCTCCCCTGTACCCCAGAAACCTCTATAAGCAGCTGGGACATGTGTCCTGGGTTAGCACACCCCACAAAGCAGGCAGGGGTACACGAGGGCAAGCAGCTGCTTAGGAAAGGGGTAAAGCTCAGGGGCTAAGGATTCAGGCTTCAAGGTCATCATGCCCTGCTTGATCCCTGGTTCTAGCTCTTCTAGTTGAATGACCCACCTCTGTGTCTCACTCTCCCCATTTGTACAGTGATCATCACCCAGGGCTCTCCGCAAAGGGTAAGCAGCTGGGCCAGCACGGGAGGAAGCCAACGTGAATGTACCTGGGAAGGCTGGCAGCACCAATGTCACCCTTCTCCTTGAGAGGGTGGGGTTCCCCAAGGCCTCTGCTTTGGCCAGACTCCCTGGTAGCTGGCCAGACACTCCTGAAGCAGGGTGGGGCTCATTGGCTACAAGGAAACTGGCTCTCTAGAGCTGGGTGCCAGGTGATCATGGCCACTCATCCCCTGGTGGTCTGCTCCATTCCACCCATCGTAGGGTAAAGGATGAAAGGGGCATGCAGGTGTGAGGCAGCTCCCAAAGAGAGTCCCAAGGAACTCCAAATGCAAGCCACGTGCATGCCTGGACTTGCCCTGCAGAGACGCCAAATTCCCACATTAGCATCCTCCAAAACAGAGACGCAGTGGACCGCAGCCATGTCTGTGCCCTAGCTGATTCGGCCGGAGCTTTAGGTTCAAGGCATGCACTCACAGCAGCCATTGAAAGGACAGCTCGGGGCTCTGACATGGAAAGTCCCTAAAGATGTCCACTCAAAGAAAGCAAGCTGCATCCTGGCCCGTTGATGCAATAAGAAGACTTCTGCAAAATCCAAGCCCTCAGAGTGTCTCTGTCTGCCGGTGGAGAAGCAGCTGGCCAACCTGGCCGAGAAGAGAGATGGGAAACAGGTGGAGGGAAAGGAGGCCTTTCTCAACCTGCGAGCAGTGTTTATTCCTATACGGCACACAGGAGTGCTGGGCTTCAGTTACCTACCACTCCCCTGCCCTTGTCTTCCCAGTCGGAAGGGCAAAGACTGGAACCACACTTGAAGAGATCCAAAAAGCAGTAGGAAATGTGGGTCAATCCAGCCTGTTCTCTGTGGGGAGCAGAGAACACAAGGAGGAGGAGGAGACAGCCGAGACAGGTCTTTGATGGTTTGTGGGAGACAGAGGACCAGAAAGAATAGATGAGAAGAAGAAGAGAGCTCCCAGGAGGCTTGCAAGATGCATTATGAGTTCTGTGCAGGCAAAGAAAACTCCCAGAATAAATGCCACTGGGCTGCGCCCGGCCACTAGGGAAGAGGAGGTTGGTGAAGGAAGGCCTGGGATCACAGCACACAGACCTGGCCACCAGGGGTCAAACCTCATCTCCCAAGTGGTTGGTTGGTAGGGGCCTCCACCTGGCTTTGCCTTGGAGCCAGCTCAGGTAAAGATGCCGGGCCGTGCTGTTACCTGTGGTGCCCCCCTCGAGGCCTGTGCCATAGGCAGACACCAGGGCAGGATTCCCCGCTTGTCCGGGCTCCCCGACGCGCACTTTGAAGGGGCTTCCAACCACGTGGCTCCTGTTGAACTTCACATCGATGGTGTGGACGCCGTTCTCGTGGGGGATGAAGCGCACGGCGTACTTGTCTGAGGAAAGGAGCAGAGGCCCAGGGTGAAACCAGGCGAACGGACAGCGAGGAGTTAGGTGAGGACAGAGGATCGCGGGCCAGCGCAAGCCTGGCACCGCAGGCATGGATTTCCAAACCAGCTGGGCTTCACTGTGTGTCCCTACTCACATCTCAAATTCCGCTTCCCACTCTTCCCCAGGGCCTCAGAACTTTCTTTATGAAGAGCTCGCTGCTCACAACATTTCCCTGTTTGGAAACTTGAAGGGGAACAAAATGGTTCCAGCTGGCATCCGAGCTCCTTTCCGAAGCTCAATGTGAGCGCCTGTTCTCCAAGGGCAGCAGCCAGGTTCTCTAGCGGTGTGTTCTGGGTCACAAGGAAGCAGGCACGTTGGCTGTCCGTGCTCTGTTTACCACGTGACCATGCCAGCCTAGGGGGCAGAGCCGTGCCCTCCTCCTCCTCCATCTCCTCCTCCTCACCAGCCTCTCAGCCCCTCCCTGCCTCCTTGGACCCCTCATCTCCTTCAGAAACTAAGACTTACACCCTCTCTTCAGGCTCTCTCTATAAAGTCATCTCAGTATTGCCCTTCCCCCTAAGTTGACTTCCCACCACCCCAAGCTGACTCCTCTCTTAAAGCCAATGTGCTTCAGGGAGGTAGAGCTCACCCTAACATCTAGGTGTGCTTCCTGGACATTGGCTGGGGGAAAATCTTTGTTTCCCTAAGCCTAAATCAGTGCAGGGCATTTCCTGAGCCACAGGAAGTGATTCTGGAACGGGCATATGTCCAAGTTCATTGAGATGGGATGCAAAGTTTTCCTGTTGACTGTGGTGTGAAGATGGAATATCAGGTGCTACTGCAGCTGTGTTGCCACCAAGAGGAAAGGCCAGCCTCAGACTAAGGCCCACAAAGCAGAAGAAAGAGTAAAGGCCTTGGCAAAGTGAATGTTCCAAAGTGACAAACAAATCAAATCCTTGCCAAAAAGCCTTCTTAGGCCCTAAGGTTTCTAGTCCTATGAATGACTAGTCCAATTCAGTTTAAGTTGGGTATTCAGTAATTAAAAACCCATAGCACTCTAATTGTGGAACACTGATGATCTTAGACAACAGAGATTCAAATACTGCATGAGGACACAAACACCAGCTTTACTTACTGCTGAGAACAATTAAAAAAACAACCACCACCACTGTGATGCCTCCTCCGAGATTCTCCTGACCTCACCAAGGCACGGCCTAGTTCTCTGCTGCTCTGACATATTCCCCATCGACTTCTCTGCAGTCCTGTGGCGGTTGCCTGTCTCCAGTTATTGTCCATTTCTGGCTTTGTTCTTGCTAGATTTGTGTTGTTTTGTTTGAGACAGGTTTTCTCAATAGGGCCCAAGCTAGCCTGGAATTCATGATCTTCCTCTGCCTCATCCTCCCCCATTGCTTGGATCACAGGTGTGTGCTGCCCTGAGCAGCTCTGTGAAGGCAGGAATCATGGGTTCTCCTGTCTCACCTTCCCGCCAAGTCTCTGACAAGTAATGCACGTCCAATGGCAGAATGGAGAACATGATCAAGTTTCTGGGTATCAAGAAAGGACTGGGAAAAAAAAAAATCTAGATTCTATCTGAGTGCTGGTAGTTAAAGCCTGTAATCCTAACTACTCAGGAGGCTGAGATCTGAGGATTGTGGTGTGAAGCTAGTTCAGGCAGAAAAGTCCGTGAGACTCTTATTTCCAATGAATCACCAGGGGGAAAAAAATGTAAAATCTAGATTCTATTTTTTTGGGGGGTGGGGGGTGGGGGTGGAGAAGGGTAGGTCATGGGACTTGAATTCAGGGCCTGTGCTGTCTCTGAACTCTTTTTGCTCAAGGCTAGGACTCTTCTAATCTTCCAGTGGTTCATTAAAATATGGTAGTCTCAAGGACTTTCCTGCCTAGGTGGGCTTCAAACCATGATCCTCAGAGCTCAGCCTCCTGAGTAGCTAGGATTCCAGTTGTGAGCTACTAGCACTCAGCTCTAGATTCTATTTTTACAGGTGAACAACTAGCTGCCTTTCTCTCAGACTACATAAAGTAAGATCAAAATGGACCTAGTTATGTCATAAAGTCAATAATGTAATAAAAACCTGAGATAAATGCAGCGAGGAATGTATGCAAAAGGAAAAACTAACAGAAAGTAAGGCAGAAATAAAAAGAGGAGAAGGGGGCGGGGGAGGAGGAGCAGCATTGTATGTCCAAGTTCAGAGGCGCCATATTCCAGGCAAACATCTCTCTCCTAATTGATAAACAGTGTGTGGCAGCACGCTCACTGGCACTCGTGAGTGCCTCCCCTGGGAGGCACAGCTGCGGGAAGTTCTGCCGGAAGTGCTGGTGCTGGCCCCGCCACACTCCCACACCGGCCCGTGCTTACCAGGCTCCAGCTCAGACACATGGCATTCCTCCACAGCTCCTGAGGGGCTATGCACCTTTGCGTCGATCTTGCCCTTTGCGCCATTCAACCTTATAGCAAAGGATGCTGGCTGGTTCACTTTTAATCCCGATTCCTGAGAATTCAATGTATTAGACAGGTTATGGCGCTTGGTGTTCCCGTCCAGTGCCAAACACTGACTGGGCCTGGGAGTCTGGGGTCCCATTGCACATTCCCAGTACAAAATATATGCATGTCTGCACAGACAGACTCATCTGCAGTTGTATTCTCAAACGACCATGACTCAGACAAAAAGATAGGGCTGGAGACTTGAGATACTCAAGTCAAGAGGGTTAGAGTCAGAGCTTCTCAAATAAGATCCATGCAGGCTAGAAAAAACAGGTGAAAAACTACAAGCCCAGTTTTATGAGGTGTTGTAGTCAGGACTATGAAGTCACTACATTCACCACACACACATTACTGTTGTCCAATCTCAAGGATAGCAATGGACAAAACTTCAAATATAACAAGCTTTGCATGCAAGGCTAGATCTTGGTTTACTACTGCTTCTTAGAACTAAAACTAAGTTGTTGCTGGGAGCTGTGGCTCACGTCTGTAATCCTAGCTACTCAGGAGGCTAAGACCTAAGGATCCCAGTGTAAAGTCAGCCCAGCCATACAAATCTGACAATCTATAATTTAACCAGCAAAAAGTTACAAGTGGAGGTGTGGCTCAAGCGGGAGAGCATCAGTCTCGATTGAAAAAGCCAAGGGAGACAACCCAGAGTATAAGGCCCTGAGTTCAAGACTCAGTGTTGGCACAGAAACACGCAAAAAAAAAAAATGAATCCCTGAGTCTCAGTTTCCACATCCGTAAAATCGAAGTCATAAGGGAATCTATCTTAGAGGCCAAAGGAAATTGCGCAAGTGAAACAGACTACAGCCTGACTCATAAAGAGTCGCAAAATGCCAGTTTACTGTCAAGAATTTATATGCTTTTTGGGGATGGGAAGGTGGCTCAATGGTAGAGCGCTTGCCTTGCATGCCTGAGGCCCTGGGTTCAATTCCTCAGCACCACATAAGCAAAAAGAAAAAAGCCAAAGTGGCGCTGTGGCTCAAGTGGTAGAGCGCTAGCCTTGAGCTGAAGAGCTGAGGGACAGCGCCCAGGCCCAGCGTTCAGGCCCCATGACCGGA
>NW_012267228.1:23865586-23929245 GCF_000151885.1 Dipodomys ordii
AGTGGTAGAGCGCTCGCCTTGAGCTGAAGAGCTGAGGGACAGCGCCCAGGCCCAGAGTTCAAGCCCCACAGCCGACAAAAAAAAAAAAAAAAAAAATCAGTTATTTTTATACCCCCCCTTTTTTCTTGAACTCAGTGGCATTGTATGTGTCAGACAGGTACTCTATCACTTGAGTGATGTCCTTTGCTCTTATTTTTATACTATTTTTACTGTTATAGATAGCATTTATACTCACTGCTACTTGAAATTAAGATCACCAGTATATTGTCACCAAATCTCATGATTTAATGTATTCATGAAGCCAGGTGAACCAGTGGCTCATACCTGTAGTCCTAGCTACTCAGGAGGATGAGATCTGAGGATTATGGTTCCAAACTAGCCCCTTAAAAAAAAAACAAAGCACCAAACCCAAAACCCAGAAGTGGAGCTGTGGCTCAGATAGTACAGCACCAGCCTTGCGTGAAAAGTGAAAGGACAGTGTAGGCCCAGTACAGACTCAAAAAAAAAAAAACAAAAAAAACATGCCAACATTGCTATTTTACGTATTTGGTAACTACAAAAACAATACTTTAACATAATCTGTGTAGATGTATCTTACGACTTATTTTAAAATCAAATGTATTCTTCTTATGTGTTCCAACACACTGCCTGAGAACAGTCCTCTTAGGTGTTAGCTCTAGATGCCAAAGGGTCTTTGGCACAGAAAAGGTGAAGCATTCTGGCTCCAGGGAGTCTGCTCCCTTGAGGCGACCGAACGGGCCACAGGCCGTGGGGGCAGAGTGTGGCTGGCCCGTGGATACAAAAGCAGCTTTAAAAAAAAAGACACAGCAGTCCAGGCATCCTCAGATCTGAGGATCACATTTCCAAACCAGCCTGGACAGGAAAGTCTGAAAGACTCTTATCTCCAATTAATCACCAAAAAAAGCCAGAAGTGGAGCATGGTTCAAGTGGTAGAGCACCAGCTTGAGAAAAAAAGCTAAAGAACAGCATCAGGCCTTGAGTTCCAAGTCCCATAGTGGCATGCACACGCATGCACACAGACACCAGACACACAGACACACACAAAAGTAAAGAAAAGAAAAAAAAAATAGCAGAGAGGCCAAGAGGTGATATAAGAATTCCTGGAGGGGAGGAGGGAATGGGGAGGGAAAGTAGGAGAAAAATGAGGGAAGGGGTAACATGTTTGACAAGAAATGTACTTATTACCTAACTTATGTAACTGTAACCCCTCTGTACATCACCTTGACAAAAAAAAGAATTCCTGGCTCTTTTAAGGCCCAGCTGTTTACTGTCATTGGATTTCTAGAAGGTTTTTCCACATGCCCCCACCCTCCATACACATGATTTAGTTACTTTAGCTAGCTCATTCTATTCTTCGAAACATGACAATTTCTAAACACAGAAAATGTCCTCAATCGAGCCTTGAGTACATACCAGGTTCTTGGGCAATATAAGACACACCGCATGACCCGTTTTTATGGTCATCAAATGTAATCTCGGCCTTACTGGGACCCTCAACAGCAATGGAGAGGCCCCCAGCGCCTGCTTCCCGGGTCCAGATGCTGAACTCGGCTGAGAGCAAAGAAACACCCGGTTAGTAGTGAGCATGCCCAGGAGAGGCCCTGCGTCTTCTTGCTCAAGCCTGCAATGCCAGGTTCAGCCCCTTGCCAGCACATTCTTCTTCCTTGAACCCCCAGCGGGATCCAAGCAAGGGCCATCACTGTGGCTTCCTTAGCACCATCAAGGTTATAAGTTCATAGAATTTTGGAACACACCCAGACCAAGCCAGAAAAAGAATGAGAATGCTCAGGTTATTCACCACAGACCTAACCACCAGCAGCCGCCATAGGAATGGACCCTTGCAAATTGGTTTTGCAGCATTCTAGCACATTCTCTCAAGATACTTTGGAAGCAGCCATTTCTCTGCTTTCCCTTAAGAGATTCAGATGCACACTAACGAGTTACAGGCTCCAAGAACTCCCTCCCTGTAAGCCTGTCTAGCTTTGGGTAAGTGAGGATTCCCAAACTTAGCCACAGAAGCCATGAAGTGTTCCCTACCAATGCCAATTCCAAGTCTTCTCTGTAGAGCAGGGCAGAGGAATGCTAGTGCCCAGAGCACTAGACTCAGCTCACTCTTTTCCAGTGAGAACCTGAAGAACACTCACCCGGGACTCCTGCTTCTCCTCTCTCCAGGCCAGGGCCTCCTGCGCGTACCTTGTGGGCACCCCCTTCACCAAGGGGCCCCACAGTGAACTGGAAGGGACTGCCCGTTACGTGCTGCCCACGGTACTTGACGCTGACCGTGTGAACACCCATCTCCTGGGGCACGAATCTGACGCAGTGTGAGTTCTTCCCCATAGACACAATCTCTGCCTCAGTCACACGGCCAGAGGGGCTGGTGACATGGGCTGACATGTCACTGCTGTTGATTTCTGAAAGGGAATGGGAGGTTGGGAGAAATAGAAAGGTTAGGGCGAGGGCCTGAAGCAGGGCCGAGGACATGCAGGACAAAGCAGCAGAAGGTGAGCAGGTGCAGCATGGTGGATGTAGAGAGCTCGGATTCCCTTCTCTTGGGGCAGGGGTCAGGGTGGAGGGGCAAGGTCTTCCAAGGCTTCCCAGTGCAGATGGCCTTCTGAAGGCTCTGACACTTCTTGCCCCTCTGAGAATTTCTATAGCCTTCCTGGCTGAAGCCAAACTGGCAGCTCAGAACTGGAAGTTTCAGCATGTAATAAAAACCCACAGTAGTCCAGGAGGTGTTTCCAGGACAAAGGTGACAAGGCCATTTGCCATGCTTAGACAGGCTCTTCTGTCTGGGTATGCAAGGGTAGAAAGCACAAGAGTCTTCACCCTTGATTGCTCTGAATCTAGGGCATTCCTTTCAGGCAACAAGACAAGATGCATTTTGTGACAAAGGTGAACACATGACAGTCACACTGGCAAAAGGGGAAACCATGCAGGAGCAAGACCAAAGATCAGAGGCCACACTCAGAAAAGCAGTGCCTTGGGCCACCAGCACAGGAACCCAGACCACAGCTATGCTACTGGCTGCTCACATCATGCCAACAATTGTGCCTCTAGTGACATGGAGAAGGGCCGGTGGCACTGAGCACTGCCATCACCTAGAGCCTGAATGAAACTGCAGGCTGCGGCCCTACAGGAGCTGAGCTGAGAAGCTCGAGACTGAGCCCTGAGGACAGAGAAAGGCAGAGTTGGTTAGAGACAGGTCACGCTATCCTAAGGACCAAACTTGTATGTCCCTTCAAACTTCTCACGTTGAACACTAAGTCCCAGTGTGAAAGTTGTAAAAGATGAGGCATTTGGAGAACTCCTGGGCTTAGATGGCGTCCCTCGTGATGAGATTAGTGTTCCTTTCTGCTGTCCATGCATACGTACAAGATATCACTTGCAACCTGCAAGGGGGCCCTCACCAGAGCCTGACCATGCAAGTCCCACCCAGGCTCCCCCGGCCTGTGACACATAAATGGCTATCGGTTGGTGTTTATGTTACTTTGCTAAAGCAGCCCAAACTGATGCATAGAAGCCACATAGCCTGGGGGACTAAGGACAACATCTGGCATCTGGTGAGGTGTCCACCCTTCTAACTGATGACAGAGCTCCAGGTGGGTGATAAAGGGGCAAACGACCTCTCCCAGAGTCATCTGAAAACAAGTAACTAAAAAGAGTGACAAAATAGTGGAGAGCCAGAAGAGGCTCAAGATAAAGGACACGTGTTCACACTGCAAAGAAACAAGTAAATTGAACATTGGCAAAATGAATAACATGCCTACATCATTACAATTCCCAAAAATGAAATTAAAAATGAGATTTTTTCCTACCAGATTGGCCAAAGGGATAGTCCCGTCTGAAATGTACCAGTCAGCAACCCAAGCCCCAGGCCATCAGTATTCCCTCCACTCTGAGGCACATGAGCGCCTTTTGTAATCACACACAATCCATACAGCTCTTTTGAAAGTAATATTGCCACCGGGTGTGGTGGCTCATGTCTGTAATCCTAGCTATTCAGGAGGCTGAGATCTGAGGATTGTAGTTTAAAGCCTCCCCAGGCAGGAAAGGTCAGGAAAGGTTCACAAGACTCTTATCTCTAATAAACCATTCAGAAAACTAGAAGTGGTGCTGTGGCTCAAGTGGTAGAGCACTAGCCTTGAGCTGAAGAGCTGAGGGACAGCATCCAGGCCCAGTGCCCAGGCCCAGAGTTCAAGTCCCATGACCAAGCAAAAAGAAAGAAGGAAAGAAGGAAAGAAAGAAAGAAAGAGTGAGAGAGAGAGAAGAGAAAGAAAGAAAGAAATTGATATTGCCTTGACTTTAAAATTATGTTACCACATTGTTACCACATTCACTCGTGATTCTATGTTGATGTGTCGTATAAAATCCCACCAGCAAAGCCAAGCACTGGGGTTCACACTTAAAATCCTAGATTCTCAGGAGGCTGAGGATCTTGGTTTGAAGCCAGCCCCAGATAGGAAAATCCATGAGACATTTCCAATTAAGCATCAAAAAGCTGAAAATGGAGGTATAGCTCAAGTGATAGGATGCCAGCCTTGAGCAAAAAAGCTAAGGGGCAGTACCCAGGCTCTGAGTTCCAGCCCTAGTGTTAGGGGGAGAAATATATATATGTATGTATGTATATCCCCTAAAAGAGGAAAGCAAATGGATAATGGATGGTGTGGTGGTGGGAGGTAGGCATACCAAAAAAAAAAAAAAAAAAGTCACACCCAAGGATCATTTAAGATTAGACTTCTCAGTAGAATATGTATAACTCTGGAGCACACGCCAGCTGGAGGCAGAGAAGCCTCAAAACTTTCACCAACAGTGAATTCTTTGTAGGAGGATCCCCCATAGGAAGAACTCAGGCCAAATTTCAGACAGACTGGGTGGCTTGTTAACTGCAGCAACGTGAGGAGCGATTCATCGCCAAAGGGTTCCATGTGGCCCACCCAGATTTGCAGCACAGCCCTCGTTCTCATTTTAGGAATAAAAGAACCAAGTGGAAACATTAGAAGGCTACTTCTGGGCTACCACCTCTTAACTATTTCCAGATAATTGCATTAACAGGGAAGGGTCTCTCAATGACATTCTTCTATTCAACAAATATACAATAGGAAATCAAAAGGCAATCTATGTTTTTTGCTCCCCCAAGTAACATAATAAAGCTACTTTCACTTAGCAGAAGAAAAAAAATAAAGGTTTATTTTTCTTAAATAGATCTCTGTGCACATACACATCAAAGAAAATTGTTGGAAAGGTCAGCAGAGCCTGCTTGGATAAACGTGCTCTAGGCCTGTCCCTCAGGCTCCCCAGCCCCCTGCACTCACCTGGGATTTTCAGATTCAGATCACAGATGCTCCCAACAGTGGCCATAGATGGAGCCCGGCTGGTCCGAGTGATGCTCTCCTTGACTCTTCCCTCACCACTGATCTTCACAGTAAAGGGACTCCCTATAAGACCGGCAAAGAGCCTGTAAGCAGCCCAAAGGCCATGGCCTGGTATAGACATAAACCCAAGAATCCCAGAGAGAGGGCAGAGGGGAACACATACCAGGCACATGCTCATCAGCAAATTTGGTGGAGACGATATAAACCCCTGGCACCGTGGGGAAGTAGGAGACCTTGCACGTGCCATCCTCCAGGTCCTCTGTCTGGATGTCCACCTTGCTGGGGCCCTCCACTGCCAAGGAGATGCCACCGTAACCTGCAACAAAGCAATCCCAGCTGCTCTGCCACCACGTCTCGGGGATGGAGGAACTCCATCCATGAATGTAGAAGGGGCATCTGACCCTTGAAATTCACTACTTCCACCTACTTGTAGCCTGGGCAGAGGAGCAGGCAAAAGGCTCAAAGAAGTCTTGTAGTGAGATAACGTACAGAACATGGCTTTGATAAGAGAGCTCTTCCCTGGAGGACATGTGCCGGTCTCCTGTGGAGCAAGTCCTGTGCAACCCACAGGACTTCCAGGACAGCAGGTGCTGCCTCAAAGGCTGGCCCCAGCCAAGAGCCAGAGAAGCTGAATTTCAACAGCCTCCATCTGCTGAGGGCAGGACATCAGAGAGCTTTTGCAATGTGAAGAATCAACTAGGAACCTCCAATTTATTGGGATCAGAAATTCTACCACTCTGTGTCCCAAAGTCCAGCAATCTGGCTATCACTCCAGAAGGCAGAGGACGTGGCATAGCTCTGTGGAGCCCAACTTAACTTATCTGAGTAAGGGACAGGAAGGGAGGCTTTATCTCCCAGAAAGCACTTCTCAGATGAAGAGAATCTTGGTCAGCTGTCCTAACATTCCTTGCTTAGGACCAGTCCAGGAGACCCGGGAAGCTGAGATTAATGGTGATGTAGACAACAAAACAAGGGTCTGTAGCCCCTGTAAGCTTTGGATTCTTCATCTATAAAACAAAACCTACTCTCTTCATGGTCACAAGGCTTAAATGGTAACATAGGTAGATGGTAAAAAAACAGGAAGGATGCTCAGAGAGAAAGAGGTGTTGGTACAAGGGGAAGATGAAGCAGTCTTGAGTGAAGCCAGTTCCTATAGGCATTGGGCATTTGGCCTTGAACCACCCACAGACCTGCATCTCTTGTGTCCACGATGAAGTCAGACATTTCAAAAGTACGGCCTTCTGATAGGCCTCGGCCATAGACTTTGGCTCTGCGTGCATCTCCGATCTCAGACTGAACCACCATAATAGACACCGGGCTGTTGGCCACATGGTTGCCATTCTTCTTGATGCTGACCAGGTGTTCACCCACCTCCCGGGGGATGAAGGAGATGCCTAGATGAGAACACAGATGGTTGGTGAGAGAAGATAAAGGAGACAAAGTGGGGGAAAGGGAAATAACATACTCGCCCAAATGAAAAATGACTTCTTTCGAACAACTCAGGGTGCAAGAATGTCTATAATAACATGGCAGAAATGTGCTTGGACTTTTTTTTTTGTGGGGGGGTGGTTGATTGTGGGGCTTGAACTCAGGCCTGGGAGCTGTCCCTGAGCTTTTCTGCTCAAGGCTAGTGCTCTACCACTTTGAGCTACAGCTACTCTTCCAGTTTTCTGGTGGATAATTGGAGATAAGAGTCTCATGGACTTTCCTGCCCAGGCTTTGAACTGTGATCTTCAGAGCTCATCCTCCTGAGCAGCTAGGATGAGCCACCAGCACACGGCTTGTGCTTGAACTTTTATCACATACATGTGTTTATCATATCATACTCCAAGGTGCCACCAATTTCCCAAGGAAGGCCCTTAGGATCCAGTCTCCCACTCATGCAGACACCCTAACTCACCAATGTGGTTGTTGGGCAACCTCTTCAGCAGGCAGGGCTCGTCGCGCCCAGACGGGGCCTTGATGCTGGCAGTCAGCGTGCTGAGGTCCGTCTCGCTGATGTCCAGCAGGAAGTCAGCAGCGGAGCCCAGCTTCACCTGGGAGCAGCGCCTGCTGTCATCTGGGAAACAGTCCCCAACATGTCTTCTGTTACATGGGCTCACCCCAGTCCCCAGAGAGCTTATTCCAGACAGAGTCAAGAGTTCATTATTAATAAGTGATAAAATATATGCCTTTGACAATGAGCAGACCAGACCAACAAGAATGATCAGTACTTGCTTCTGATTCAAGGGAAGGCTAGGAGCCCAGCAGCAACTAGAGATGTGATTTTTTTTTTTTGGGAGGGGGAAAGAGTCAGTTATGGGGCTTGAACTCTGGGCCCAGGCTCTGTCCCTTAGCTCTACAGCTCAAGGCTGGCACTCTACCACTTGAGCCACAGCACCACTTCTGGTTTTCTGAGTGGTTTATTGGAGATAAGTCTCACGGACTTTTCCTGCCCAGGCTGGCTTTGAACCGTAATCCTCAGATATTAGCCTCCTGAGAGGCTAGGATTACAGATGTGAGCCACTGGCGCCTGGGTAGTGATGTGAATTTTAATGGACCACTTTATAGTTTTTCCGTTTTGTTTCTTTGAGACAGTCTCAAAGACTGTATGCCCCATGCTGTCCTCAGAGATCTTCTTGCCTCAGTTTCTGAATGCTGGGATCATATATATATGCCACCATACCATGACTCTGTGTGTGTGTGTGCATGCTCACACACACATGGCACGTGCTGCTTCTGGTGTATGAAGTTAGAGTCTGGGCACTGTTCCTAAGCTGTTTTTGCTCAAGATTAGCATTCTACCCACTTGAGCCACAACTCTACTTTCAACTTCTTGGTGGTTGACTGAAGATAAGTCTGGCTTCAAACCATGATCTTCAAATCTCAGCCTCTGAGTAGCTAGGATTATAAGAATGAGCCACCAATGCCTGGCTCATGAACCAATTTGTGGGGAGGGAGGGTAGTACTGGGGATTAAACACCTTGCACTTTCTAGGCAGGTGTGATGCTACTCAAGCCTTATCTCCCACCACTTTCGACTGGTTATTTTTGAGGTAGGGTCTCATTTTATGTCCAGGCCACCTTAGTAGTCGTAATCTGAGCTTCCCTGTGTTGCTGGGGATGAGGATGAGGATGGCAGTGGCTACCACTGTGCCTAGCCACTGTGCTTTCCCCATAGCTGGGATAACTGTGATACCCAGCCATTGAATGAGATGGAGTCTCATAAACTTTTAGGCCTGGGCTGTCCTCAAACTGCAATCCTCTAAATCTCTGCCTGCCAAGTAGCTAAGATTACAGGCTTGAGCTACTGCCCTAGCTCTTGGAGCACTTGTTTTTTTTTTTGGGTCCAGTCGTGGGGCCTGAACTCTGGGCCTGGGCGCTGTCCCTCAGCTCTTCAGCTCAAGGCTAGCGCTCTACTACTTGAGCCACAATGCCACTTTCGTTTCGGCTTATGTGGTGCTGAGGAATCCAACCCCGGGCCTCATGCATGTAAGGCAAGCACTCTACCACTGAGCCACCTTCCCAGCCTTCCTGGAGCACTTTCTAAAGGCAGGGGCAAGAACCTCCCCATTTATGTCCATGCCCTTGATTTTCCAAGTAAGTGCTCATCCCATTCAATTCAGTGCAGTTAGCAGCTTCAGGCAGATCAAAATTTGTCAGAGGCAGGAAGCTCACTCGCTTTGTGCATCTTCCTTCGAAGCATTGAGGACAAGGTCTAACCCATCGGGCAGCAGAGCGCGAGGCAGGAGCTTCGCAATGGAAGGCCTGCCTCTGATGCCCAGAATACCACCTGGGAAGTTGGCTAAACTGTTGCCTTACCTACAAAATGGACAGCATGAACCTGTCTAGTAGTGACAGGCTGAGCTTTGAGCTCAGATACTCAGAGACTACTGAAATACCTCTATCTGGACACATGCTGTCCAAATGGTAGCTGCTCTGTCCCCGCCCCCCCCATCCTCCCCCCCAGGTTATCAGTTATGGGAGAAATTTAGCCAGGAACTCACATCCTGGTGCCTCCTAAAGATAATGTAAAATGTAAACTCAATCAGGTGTCAGACAGACAGACACCTGACATCCATCCCACAGGGAAGCCCTAACAGGCAGGCACCCCCACCTGTGATCTTGGCTGTGAAGGGGCTGCCAGGAATGTGCTTGTCATTGTACTTGACCAGAATGCTGTAGTCGCCTGGCAGCGTGGGCAAATAGGTCACTGTGCATGTCCCGTCTTTGTTATCAATGCAGCTGATTTCCGCCTTGGAAGGCCCCTCGATAGCCAGGTCCAGACCGCCTGCAAGTGGAAACAGGGAGGAAGGGCAGTTACCACACAGGTTACAACTTCTCCACAGCAGCCCCAGAAATAACACATGCACACCCCATGTGAATCTCAGGAAAGGGGCCTAGATCAGAGCAGAGCTGTCTACAGAAGTTACCTTACTGTTTGAATTGTTGCCCTCACATAACCCTAGCATTTCAGGATGTGGAGGAGGAGAAGGACACAGCCCTACATGATTATCCCATACACAGAAGAGCCAGAAACAGACTGTCACTGTTGGTCCAGCTCAATCTCACTACAGAAACCCCATTAGAACCCAAGGTCTAACTGGACATGGTAGTTTATAGCTATAATCCCAGCACTGAGACAGGAAGCCTGGGGAGTTGAAGGCCAGCCTAGGCTACAAAGCAAGAACTTGTGAAGTAGAAGGAAGAGGAAGAGGAGGAAAAGGAAAAGAAGGAGGATGAGGAGGAAAGGAAAAGAGGAAGAGGAAGACAAGAAGGAAAAGGAGAAGGAGTAGAAGGAGAAGGAGAAGAAGGAGGAGGAGGAGAAGGAAGAGGAGGAGAAAGAGAAGGAGAAGAAGATAATAATGATGGTGATAGTTCATGTCTATAATCCTACCTATTCAGAGGCTCACATCTGGAGAATCAAAGTTCCAGGCCACCCAGGTAAAATGTTTCATGAAACCTCTTCTCAACACATAGCTGGGCAGAGTGGTATAGACCAGTCTTCCCAACTATACCAGAGGCTGAAACCATGAGGACTGTGGTTCCAGGCCAGCATGGGAGTCTTATGAACTCACCAGATTCCACTTTAACAGAACAAACTGGGTATCATCTCTGCTACAGCAGGAGGCAAGTATAAAAGAGGAGGATCTTGGAGTAGGGCTAAGCCCAGAAAAAAAGCAAAGACCCCTTCCCCCTCAAAATAAGCAGCACAAATAAAGTGCTGGAGGGATGTCTCAGTAGTAATGCACCTGTCTATCAATGGACCCGAACATTATTGGGCCACTAATAGCTCACGTGAGGTCCTGTGGATTCATGTGAATAAAGAAAAAAGAAAACATTCTAAACCAAAGCACACTTAAATTCTCACTTAGTCACATAAAGTATTTTATTGTACAAACTGGACTTCATTCAAAATACAAGACTTCAAAAATTTCGGTTATGGGTAGAAGACAGAACAGCTTTATAGAAGACAAGACTTATATGAGAAGAAAATATGACAAATACTACTATGTAATAGTTTGGGGTTTTTTGTTTGTCTTTGAGACTAGTCTAGATACGGTGTAGAGAATGACCTTAACTCCAGAGTTCAAGTTATCCTCCTGTCTCAGACTCTCAAGTCGCTGTGACTTCAGGTACTCACCACCACATCCAGTTTTAACAGTTTTAACCCTGCCCTCCTATATCTCCCAAATGAAAGCCACAAATGTATAAGCCAGAGCCACACAATACCTTCTCCTGCATCCTCGGTGACGATGGTGAAGGTGGCAGTTTTGTTGGCAACTCCATACACCAGGCCTGGACCGTAGGCAGAAACACTGCCACTGTTGGGGTAGTTCACGTAGAACTGGAGAGGGCTCTCTGCATTTGCCAACGACACAAACAAAACCGGGGCTCATTAAGTGGAGACAGAGTACCTGGGACCAGGTAGGACCTTAATGTGACTCTATCAGCAGACAGGCTTGGCACCTCCTGAGCAGAGACAGAAGACAAAACCCTACAAAACACCTGAGGGTTCTACTCAGTATCATTCCTTCACGGATTTGTCACCCAAGAAAAGAGGCTGATCCAGACTGGAGGGAGAGAGAATCCAACTCAACCTGGCAAGTAAGGACCAATGGACCACCACAACAGGAAACACATCTGGAAAGATCTTTTTGTTTCTGTCTCCTGATCTAGGGAATCCATCTCTAGTAATGGACCCTCCTCCACCCCCAAGGATCTCCATCCCCACCCCACCCCACTCCTGGCCTGAAATGAACACTTTAATTCCCACAGCATTTATATGCAAATTGGGAAAGGCCCCGGTCCCACAGGTGGGTCATTAACAAGAAGGAGGGATCTCTGTGTGAACTGGAGAGATCCTCCATAATGTGTTGCATTAAAGAGAAAATGTATGATGTCATTCCTTTTGAAATAAAACAAAACAAAATGAAACAAAATTGTATGCATGTTAGTAGGTTTAGAAATATCTAAAAGATGTGTATTCATGTTGTTAGTGGAAAGACCATATTAGAAGTTTTCTGTTCTCTATACATCTACACACCATTTTTGCTTGAAGCAAATTATTACATATGCATATGAATAGAAACTAAAGCAAATGGAAGTATTTGCAACTCCTATCACAAAGAACTAATGTAGCTAATATTGAAATTGAACTTAATTACTGACAGGACATAAAGGTTGACAATCAAATAGAAAAACTGGCCAAGGATTACCAATGTTCAGGTCACAGAAAAAAAACGCACAGCTCTGAAAGGTCTAGGAAGTTGCTCAATCTCATTCACAAGAGAAATGCAAATAAAGCAACTCCGAGGCACTGTGTTTCTCATTCATCAGACTGGCAAAGATCCAAAAATCTGACGGCAAAAGCCACTGGCTAGGCTGTGGAATGGCAGCGCCCTCATCTGCTACTGGGATTGGGGATGGAAAAGCCCCCAGCAACGGCAACATAGGCACTCACGCTGTGGCACAGGAACACACTGCAAGATGCTGGATATAAAAGACAAGACTAGTAAAAGGAGGGAAGAAATGAAAGGTCCCATGGGAAACGATAGGCAATGACTCATCCATGGCAGTGGGTGTGGGGGGAGACTATGACGTATAGATAAATCTTTCATGTGGACTTGCAAAGCATTCCTGGACATCCTGACATATAATAAGAGTAAGGATGAATGTGTAGAGTACAATACTATCTATAAAAGGGGGCTGACTTTAAATAAAAACAAATAAAATGTCATTTTCATGTAGTCTTAAAAATAGTCTGAAATCAAACATTAAAAACTAACAACAGTCAGCTTTAAGGACATGGTTGATGGAAGGATGGAAGACACAAGTAATATGTTACTTACCCAAGATATTAAATTTTAAAAAAAATTCAATAATCATGAAAAAAGAGCAAGATTAAGACTGTGCTGGATTCTGGCCAAGAAGCAGGAGGTGTGTTTTCTTGTCCAGCCAGTGCCATCCATCTTCTTCTCACTACATCTTCTGCTCCATCCACCCATACCCCGCATTCCCTATCCCACAGGGCTCTGCAGGCCAAGCTGGAAAGTCCCTTGCTGCGCCTCACATTTTTCTTCTAGCCTGACCTTTGGCCACACTCAGCATAATGACAAAGACAAATAACCACAGGCCTGAGAATCTGCACCATGACCCAGGATGCTGAGCTGTCTTATTTCCTTGGGAGAATGGTAGCATAGGCCACAGGTCCACACCTGTTTGCTTTGGCAAGGATGTCATACAGAAAACCCACTGCTGCACAGTGGCTGGCTAGTACCTCTGCCAGCCCCTGGACTGGGGAGTCCTGTGGGCTTCTCGGCCTGACATACCAGGGATATGGCTGCCCATGTACTTGATGTGCATCTCGTGGAGCCCAACCTCAGTGGGGGCATATCTGACGGTGACAGTTCCATCCTTGTTGTCCACAATCTCAGGTGTGGCTGTCTTCCCAGAAGGCATGTGGACCTCTCCTGTGGAACACAGGGACACAGGGTAAGAAGCCCTTGAGCACCTTTCCAGGAGAAGCTGAATGGGGCACACAGATGCCCTCATAACCAAAGTCTTCAGACCCAAGAACACACACATGCTGCCTAAAATATCCCACAGTGGGAAAACAAGACACCTGCTTGCTCTTTCTGGTTCCATTTAGCTCCTATAAAATGCAATAGACAACTCATAATAAAGGGGTTCTACAAGTGGCAAATTACAAACTCAGGTGAGACTTGAGAAGACCAGTATGATAAGTAGAACATCAACCAGAAGAGAAGCAGGCATTAAAAAGCAAGAGGAGAGCAAGTAACACTGGTACGACAGACTTCAGTGTCAAACTGCATTTGAAAAGGGAGGTGAATAAAAGAGGGGGGAGGGTATAATAGGAGCTACTAATCAAAAGAAATTACAGGCTTTCAAGATACAAATGAATGTGTCTTCAGAGAAACACATTCTGAAATCTTAGGGTTTTATGCAAGAAGCAGGAGCATGGAGCTAAAGTGTTCAGGTCCAGGGTTTGGTGAAGCCCCTGATACCATTCTGGGTAACTATGGCAAGGGAGATGAAAATGGTTTTCACCATGGCTTACCTGTTATTTCTCCTTTCCTGACCGCAAAGGGAATGACCAAGTCGAAAGGCTTAAATCCCAGGCCGTTCATGTCACTCACTGGGACATAGGCCTCCTCAGTCACCTAAAAACAGGAAGCCATGGTCACTGGGGAAAGTGGACAACAGCGAGGGTTTGTGCAATTACAGGGACAGTGCTGCTGGGAATTCTGCAAGCCAGTGAGGCCGAGATGTGGGGGTGGGCTTTAGCTAACTGGCCCTGGGCCCAAAGGAAAAAAAGAAGTCCCACGGATAAATGCTAGCATTCACCCAGCAATCTGCTTGTAAAATTCCCAGCAGTACCCATGGGTAAGTAGGGGAGTGAGAGACAGCAATGTCTGAGTCCCAAAAGGCTCCACCTGGAAAGGTTTAGTTGCTTGTGGCCTGGAAAAGAAGGTGCATTTTAAGTGGCAGAGAGTAGCAGCAGTGGCTTTGCCCCTGGACATTAAACCTAAATGTGCAAGAGGCAGCTCAGAGGCAGGAGGAGGCCTGAGGACAGCTGTCCATTTTGCTCTTTACACATGGAGGTAAACTGCACCCAGCGTGATCAGACATGATGGCTGGTGATTCATGGAGCGCGGATGGTGACGCAAAGGTGAATCTTACAGAAAAGCATGATCATAGTGATGGATTGATGGGGGGGGCAGAGAGGGGGGAGTCACACCAATGGCCAAAACACCCAGAGGGCTTAAGCAAACCCCATAAGCAGGTGGTAGCTTTTCTGAAATGAAGGCTGAATGAACACAGAAATGCAAGAGGTAGGGGTAAACCCAAAAGAGGTACCCAGGGCTTGAATCCAGGGGAACATGCATTTACCGGTGCCTCCTCCATGGCTGTCACTTCCCCATCCGTGGCCTGGTCAGTGGCAAATGGTGATTAGTTGGGAATTCACATTGGAGGGATATTGCTACTTAACAGAGTATAAATCCAGGAGCTGCCTCCTCCCCCACTGCTTTTTGGATATTCTTATGACTCTTATGGAGGGAAGCTGGTATCCTGTCATTAATGTCAAGTGCACATGTCCTTTGAACCACGATTCCATTTCTAGTGAGTAAGAATCATACTGGAGCCATCTGTGGTCATGAAGTGACCGAATGTCCATCTGTGAGAGGCCAGGCCTAGTAAGTCACGGTAGGCCTGTGGGGGTGGAGGGCGCCAGGCAGCTTGTCTGAAGAGATGCTAGTCTCATGGCTTCATAGACAAGGCTATCTGTAGCTTATGGAGTGTAGGGAGCAAGTTGTGAAGCAACATCTATGTTGGGACCAAAGTGTGTGCCAGCAGAGAGAAGCTGCCCACAATCACCTCTGTAGCTTGGAGTCAGGAAAAGAAGTGGCTGTTCATTTGATAAATAAGTATCTCCAGGTTCTAAAGTTCTAATAAACTCATTAAAAATTTTTTCTTAAACTAGTTGGGGACATGACTCAAATGGTAGAGTGCTTGATTATCCTGGGTTCATTCACCCTAATACACACAGAGACACACAGACACACACACACACACACACACACCCTTAAACTACATGCTCCTGATCCAACTGAGTGAAGGACTCATCTATCACCACCCCTCCTCAACATAATAAAGAACAAGAAATGTGGGTGAGGGGTGGGCAATCATGTAAAGAGGCCATGGTGCACAGCTTAACCCTCAAGGTGTGCTGTGGTGTCTGTAGTGACCATGCTGCCCAATTTAAGACAGCCCTCATCTCGGAGTCTAGATCTTACAAGAGCTGGGCTGTGGCTTTCCAGTGGCAAGGTCGTTAAGCTGCTCACCCATGATGCCACAACCCACACGTGTGATGTCCCTAACAAGCCAGCCTGCAGTCTTCTTGATCCTTTTTGCCGACCAGAGCAGCTAGGTACAGCACATCCATGAAGTATGTTTGCTTTGTGTCTGCTCAAGGGCTGGGGACATTTATTCTTGAGAGTCTGGATCCCTGCTGAGCTGCTAAAATGGTCCCTAATATTTTCACCCTGATTTTTTCAGCACTAGGGCTCTCTCATCCCCAGCCCAGCAAACCAGCAGAACTAAGACATCCATGATAGAAGATAGTTGTCTAAATACAGCCAATCAGAGGAACCCCAGTATAATATAAAAAGATCCTGAAAACTGAGGCTGGGCCCTTCCCCTGCCCAGCCCCACCTCCAAAAAAATCATCTTTAAAGTTACAACTAGGACCCTTCTCCTCTCTGTAAACAGGACATTAACTTTCTTGCTGCCCTCTTTTCTCCCCGTGGAGAATAAAAACACTCCCAAATGGACAACATCCAAAGCTGACAAGTGTTTACATTCTTGAGATACAAAAGAGCCAGCAGATCTCTGGCATGATGTTTATAGATAAACAAATGTCAGGAGAAGAAGAAAAAAGCTACAACAGATTATAGACTTGTTGGAAGCAAGTCCTTTGGGCTTCTGTTTGGAAGGCTTTGTGCCCTCTTCCATTGATGTACAATGTGAAATAATTAAAAAGTATTTTGTTGGCTGTGGGTTGGGCTAGACCAGCATGGACTAAGGAACCCATGGTCAAGGATGGCTGCCCCTTTGCATCAAAGGACGCGGGGAAGAAGCCGACAAGGTACCTGGTGTCTGTCTAGACCAGGCATGCCTCATTTGTAACGAGCCCAACCGTGCTTGATTCTGAAGGTTACCTGAGGTAATTCTTCTATGGTACTAACCCTTCTGCTAGATGAACCTTAAAAACCAGAGCAAAAAAAGCCGAGTTCCAGTGACTCCTGCCTGTAATCCTAGCAACTCAGGAAGCTGAGATCTGAGGATCACAGTTCAAAGGCAGCTCAGGCAGGAAAGACCATGAGACTCTTATCTCCAATAAACAACCAGAAAACTGGAAGTGGTGCTATGGCTCAAGTGGTAGAGCACTAGCCTTGAGCTGAAGAGCTGAGGGAGAACTCCCAGGCCCAGAGTTCAGGCCCCATGACCAACAACAAAAAAAGACTGATAATTCAGTAGCCCAGACACCCACATGATGGTTCCCTTCTATTCCAGATTTTTCAGCTTCAAAAGAGAAGGCTCTTCCCACTCTGTGTAAAATCTGAGTCTTTCCCCAACAGGACTGGAGGTATTTTGAATCCTAAAATACCAACAGTCAAGCCTGAAGACAAGAGAGCATCAGGATCTCTCTCTTCTAGCCCTGGAGACAGGAAGAAGAAGAAGAAAGAACTATCAGGATAAAAACTGTCCAATTCCCTTTGCTAAAGAGTGAAAGTGGCTGAGTACTGGTGGCTCACGCCTGTAATCCTAGCTACTCAGGAGGCTGAGATCTGAGGATCGAGGTTCGAAGCCAGTCCTGGCAGGAAAGTCCATGAGGCTCTAATCTCTAATAAACCACCAGAAAGCTGGAAGTGGAGCTGTGGCTCAAAGTGGTAGAGAACCAGACGAGCAAAAAAGCTCAGGTTAAACCCCAAAACTAACAACAACAAAAGAGTAGAAGTGTACAATTCTACAGAGTGTCTCTTTCGGAATTGAGGGTAGGCCAAGATATTGTCCAAGTCCCTAAGTTTGATAGATAACTTGGTGGACGAAGAAATCTCCCTAAAACACTTAGTGCTAAAGGGTTTCTGTGTTCCTAGTGATCACACTGAGGGCTCTCCAAGGTCAAGTCTGTGTGCAAGATGTCCCAGTCAGGATTTAACATATGGCTGGCTGTAGGTGTACTTTCTAGCAACAACAGGCTCTGGAGAAAAGAGTGCTTACCATGACAGTAAAGGGGCTGTTAGGAATATCCACGCCTCCAAAGCGCACATAGATCACGTAGGTGCCTGGCTTGGCAGCTGTATAGAAAATATCATAGGTGCCATCTTCATTTTCGATGACATCAGCCTCAGCCTCAGTCCCGTCTGGGGTCAGAATTGTGCAGGTCACTTTCCCCTTCCCAGCAGTCTTGGCGTCCACCACAAAACCTACTTCCTCGCCAGTTTTTACAATAGGGGCGATGCCAGGACCTGGAGAAAAAGGGTTCAAGAGTGAAGAGAAGCATTGGTCATGGGTGGACACTTTCCCAGAGACCAAAGAAGAAATCACATTTGTGTGGGCTGTGTGTATCTACAACTATTTGACACTGGTGCCAGATAGGTGAACAGTCCCTCAGCCACTGGCAAACAGTACTGATCAAGGGCTTCAAATGAATGTCAGCTCTGACTGTCTGCATCCAATGATAAGGGGATGAAGGGCAACTCATTGGTAGACATATTGAGCACTTACTTAAAGGCCAGATACCCATAAGGGCCAGGAAGCAAACCACACCCCCCCACACACACACCACATACACACACTTCAAATGCTTCTAGTCTAGCAGAGCAGATAGAGGTGGGCCAGCACCATGACTGACAGCTCTACCTGACACCAGAAAGAAGAGGAGGGACAATATTATAGAAAAATCCATTTTTGTTTTTCCAGGAGTATCCTGCTGCTCATTGATCCCAAGGTCCTAAGAATTCTTATCTCAGGGTGGCTGAGCATTGGGGCACAAACCTGTAATCTCAACTCCTAGGGAGGCAGAGATGGGAAGATCATAATTTGAAAGCAGTCTAGGGAACAATCTAGTGGGATCCCATCTCTTTTTTTTTTATAGTTTATTTATTGCACTCAATTATCATTTTTTTTCTGGATGTGGGGCCTGAACTGTGGGCCAGGGCGCTGTCCCTCAGCTTTTCAGCTCAAGGCTAGTGCTCTACCACTTGAGCCACAGCGCCACTTCAGCTTTTTCTGCTTATTTGGTGCTGAGGAATCGAACCCAGGACCTTATGCATGCAAGGCAAGTGCTCTACCACTGAGCCACCTTCCCAGCCCTGGGATCCCATCTCAAAAACAGAAGGAAAACAAAAACAAACAAACTAAAGCTGGGCCCCAGTGGCTTATTCCTGTTGTAATCCTAGCTCCTCAGGAAGCTGAGATTTGAAGATCAAGGTCCAAAGTCATTCTGTGCAGAAAATCTGTGAGACTCTCATTTCTAATTAACCACCAAAAAACTGGAAGTACATCTGTTTCTCAAGTGGTAGAGTGCCAGTCTTGAGTGAAAAAGCTAAGGGACAGAACACAGGCCCTGAACTCAAGCCCCAATACACACACACACACAGAAAGAAATTTAAAAAGGGTAGCGGTGTGGCTCAAGTAGAATGCTTGCCTAGCAAGTGCACGGCAGAGTACAAAATCCTATTAGTGACAAAAACAGGAAAAAAGGAAAAGAACTTCTTTCTTTGGTTGTCACACGGACAGAGCTTCCTGAAAAGAACAAAAATATCTCAACCCCGAAGCATGTGTGCTCTAGGACAGGGGAGTATTGTGCTCTCTTCCCGAAAACCACCAGACTCTATCTTCTCTGACTTGTGACCTCTTTATAAATAAATCAGAAGGCACAGAAAAGTATGTAGGAAAATAACATTGGCCCAAATGAGGAAAGTGTGTAGGCATAATGGGGAAATGAGAAGTGCTAAGAATGTTGCTCACACAGTGAGGAGAGGAAAAGACAAGCTAGTCTGTGCAAGGCCCTGGACGATAAAGCAAAAAGGTGTAGTCACCAGGCACCACCAGGTCAGGACATTACAAGGGGAGGAAGCAAGGAGGCCTTGCTCATGATAGCATGCCCTTGGGTCAGCAAGTACCCGCAGGCTGTCAGATCACTGCATCGACCACAAGAAGTAAGGTGGTCCAGCCAGTATGTCTCAAGTTTTGCCATGGGTGAGACAAAAAGAGCCAACATAAGCAACTCATAAACCTTGTACGGAAAGCCAGTAGATGGCTTCCACGCAGGATGGGATGGAAGAACGAAGCCATCCCATTTAGTTTCCTTATTTTACAAGAACCAAATCCATTTCTTTCAGAGAAGGGGAATCATATTTTGAAATGGGATTGAGCAGCCAACACTGAGCAGCAGGAGATGTTCTTAGAAGTGGAAAGGCTATGGGGCTGGGAAGGTGGCTCAGTGGTAGAGCGCTTGCCTTGCGTGCATGAAACCCTGGGTTCCATTCCTCAGCACCACATAAGCAGAAAAAAACTGGAAGTGGTGCTGTGGCTCAAGTGGTAGAGTGCTAGCCTTACGCTGAAGAGCTGAGGGACAGAGCCCAAGCCCAGAGTTCAGGCCCCACGACCAACAACTACAACAAAAAAGTGGACAGGCTAGCCAGGCATTGGTGGCTCAAGGCTGTAATACTAGCTACTCAGCAGGATAAGATCTGAGGATCAAGGTTCAAAGCCAGCTCAGTAAAGTTTGTGAGACTCTTCTCTCCAATCAGCCATGAGAAAACTGGAAGTGGTGCTGTGGCTCAAATCAATAGAGAACTAGTCTTGAGCTAATGAGCTCAGAGCTCAGGGACAGCACCCAGGCCCCGAGTTCAAGCCCTATGACCTACCAAAATAAAAAAAAAAAATCAATAAAATAAATGAAAGTCTAGTGGCAGCCATGTCTGAGAAACTGAATGAATGTTGAGGCTTAAATATTTGTGAGCTCCTGAGAGGAAACCCCCAAATCCCTTCATGTATGTTTCTAATGCTGACCTGAAATTCTCTTAAATGAGTCCTGATTAAGTGAAACACCTACTGTTCTCATGGGAATCCCCATCAAACCTGGACCTCAACAAATGTACCCACTTCAAAAGTAATAAAATAGTTCTCAAGTACCTGGTCCCATACTCAGCACTTTTCTTGCCTGACTGCATCTAATCTTGCAATAACCCTGTCAAAAGTCTACAATCCTTGGAAGAACTTCTGGAATTTGAATGTTGCTCAAAAAATAAGAAAGAAAGAAAGAAAGAAAGAAAGAAAGAAAGAAAGAAAGAAAGAAAGAAAGAAAGATCTGAAGGTGGCAGTTCAAAGCCAACTCAAGCAGAAAAGTTGGTGAGACTCTTATTTCTAATAACTGTTCAGAAAAAGCCAGAAGTGGGCTGGGATGAAACTCAGTGGCAAAGTGATTGTCTAGCAAGTACACCATTCTGGATTCGACCCCCAGTACCAGAAAAGACCAACAAAACAAAACAAAAAAGAAAAAACCCAAATATCAAAAAAGAAAATTGTTTAGAAAAAAACAGAAGTGACACCATGGCTCAAGTGGTAGAGTACTAGCCTTGAGCACAAAAGAGGCTCAGGGACAGTGCCAAGGCCCTGAGTTTAAGCCCCAGGGAAAGAAAGAAGGAAGGAAGAGAAGGGGAAGGAGGGAGGAGAAAGACAAAAGAAAGAAAGAAAGAGAGGGAGAGAGAGAGAGAGAAAGAAAGAAAGAGATAGAAGAGAGGAAGGAAGGAAGGAAGGAAGGAAGGAAGGAAGGAAGGAAGGAAGGAAGGAAGGAAGGAAGGAAAAGAAAAGTTTCTATGACTGGGCCTAATTAAAACAGGAGAACTTAGCTAGGTGCTGGTGGCTCATGCATGTAATCCTAGCTACTCAGGAGGCTGAGATCTGAAGATCACAGTTTGAAGTCAGACTGAGCTGAAAAGTCCTCATGAGACTCTTTAAGCCTCCAATTAATCGCTCAAAAACCAGTAGTGGAAGGGGCTGGGAAGATGGCTCGGTGGTAGAGTTCTTGCCTCACATGCATGAGGGCCCTGTGTTCAATTCCTCAGCACCACATAAGCAGAAAAAGCCGGAAGCGGTGCTATGGCTCAAGTGGTAGAGCGCTAGCCTTGAGCCTTGAACTGAAGAGCTAAGGGACAGTGCCCAGGCCCAGAGTTCAGGCACCATGACCGACAAAAACAAAAAAACAAAAACCAGTAGTGGAGCTGTGTTTCAAAGTGGTAGAGCACTAGCCTTGAGCAAAAGAGCTCAGGGACAGCACCCAGGCCCTGAATTTAAGCTCCCAATGGACAAACAAACAATGAAGAACTTGCCCAGATCACAGACATTACATGGGACAGACCGACTCCAAAGCCACTCTCCTGACCTTGCTGTTACCCTGAACTCACCTGTGGCTAGACACTTGCTGGCATCACCTGTCTGTGTGGCCCGGATGCGGTAAGGAGAGAATGGGATGTTGTCTCCACCATAGGTGACCCCAATCATGTAGCGCCCGGTCTTGTCAGGGATGTAGGTGACAGCATATGTGCCATCTTTATTGTCATGGACCATGGCTCTTTTGGGTTTTCCCTCTTGGTCCTGTGAATCACAGAGAAATGCTAGATAGGATGCTGTGCTCAACATGCAAGAAACATCTGTGCAAAGCTTGATGTATTATGTCATTAATTGGCACCTCTAGCAGAAAGAGACAGAAGCGATGGCTCAGTATGCTCTTGCTTTGTCTTATAGGGAGAGGAGAGGGTCACTGATCATACCGTGATGGTCTGTTAAATGAATGAAATGTTGTGGCTCTAAACACACTGAGTACGTAGAGTAAGGGGCAAGAGCTCAGCTCACAACCTACCATATCTGCACTCTCTTTTTCCTATACCAGCAAGACCCTCATTCTTAGCCAGGTGCCCCTGCTGCCAGAACACAAGGCTCTATGTCCCAGCCTCATTTCCATCTAGGAGTTGTGTGATGTGAGATTAATTTTGATCATAAGATAGTAGTGGAAGGCTATGAGGAGGTGCTCATAGAATTGATAAATTGGCTAAGCTGAGGTCTTTTGCTCTCTCTTCTTTCTTTCCTTCCTTTCTTTTCTTTCTTTCCTTCCTTTTTTCTTTCTTTCTCTTTCTGGCCTGCCATGTAGATATGATGGCCAGAGTTCTGGTAGGCTCACAGACCATGAGGACATTAAAGGCAGAGCCAGCCACACATGGATAAAGTCCCAGGCAGATGGAGTCTTCTTCCTTGGTGACCCAAGGACTTCGTGGCTTACCTCTGAGTGTTTTTATCAAGAGAGGATAATCCCATGTGTTTGGTATACTGCAGTACTTAGTGCCAATTGGTCCCATGGGTGACTTAAAACATTAAAAAAATAAAAACATAGAAAGAGACATAATAACACTCACTACAAAGTGGTGCCTAGAGATACATCTGTAAGCCTCTCAGGTGAGCAGATTTCTTGTCTCACTGAAATACTAAGTGGAACTTATATGGGGTTGAAATTGGTTATTATTAAGGTCCTTATTCTTATTCCTGACCTGGAAATCAGGTCTTACTAATAAGGTTTGAATCCAGAAAAGAACTCAAGAGTTACCGTTATCTGCACAGCAAGCAAGCCTTCCCCAGCGTCTCTGGCATCAATTGCAAACTCCACAGGCAGGCTGGCAGGCACCCCATAGGAACTGAGGCCAGGGCCACTGGCAGTCACCTTGCTGGCATCGTACGTGGGCAGGACCTTGACCTTAAAGGGACTTGATGGACACATACACACCCAGGTGAGTAATGATACCAATCAATCCAACTCTTACAGAGATTGGGACCAAATGCAGGATTTCTACAGCAGGCCAGACAGGAGGTTTGATCAAAGGGACATAATTCTTGTAGAAATATAGAGTAATGAGATAGAAGCCACCAAATAACAATCAGCCCAAACATGAGTGCATCTCATGAGTTATAACTAGTTTGGGGAAAAGGGCTTTCATATTAGTTACACTCATTTAATGCACATTTGTTATGCTAATGGTCACCAACATGGAAAGAATATGAGTTCAGTTTTCATGTTTTATCACAATGCATTCTCTATTTATTTGTAGTCTGTATTTTGTATGTTTCTATGATACATGATATATTAGTAAAGAAGCAGACAAAGGTGGGTTTTGTTTTTTGTTTTGTGGGATTCTGTCAATTGTGGGGCTTGAACTCTGGGCCTGGGCCCTGTCCCTCAGCTCTTCAGCTCAAGGTGAGCACTCTACCACTTGAGCCACAGTGCCACTTCCAGTTTTCTGGTGGTTTATTGGAGATGAGAGTCTCATGGGCTTTCCTGCCTGGGCTGGCTTTGAACTGTGATCCTCAGATCTCAGCCATTACAGGTGTGAGCTACCAGAGCCCAGCTGACAAAGGTGATTTTTAAATTAAAAATTTCTACATACCTGGAAATATAGGTATATAAATATCCAAACAAAACGTGCATGTTGAGGGTATGGTAACTTTTCTATCACTGGGGATATGGTTTTTAAAACAAACAAACAAAAAACTTTGGAGGTGTTTCAGAGGTGAAGAGTTCATGCAATATATTATTATTAACCGGTAATAAGGCTTCTATCCAACATCTTTTGAGGATTCTATGGTCAACTATAATCTCAAGGTAAGGGAAACACCTTTGTCTTAATCAGAAGGTGACTTGCAGGGTCACCAAAAGGAAATCTCTGGAAAATACATGCCCTAACTTCTTAATTTCGGCTTTCTCCCTTTTCTCCCCACATCCTCTTCAGCTCCCCTTTAAATCAAACATGGATAAAAGGAGACAACAGGATAGGAATCCAAGGACCAGGAAGTATTTGCTGATTGGGTGAATGAATGGTGGGTGAGAGGAAGAAGCAGCACCGGAGAAGAGTGGTGCTTGCCATTCCTATAGGCCGTGGGCTTCAGGCCAGTTTGGACCCTTTCCTCAGGGGCAGGGTGCTTACCTCCGAGGGATCTCTTCATCAGCATATTTAACAGAGATCATGTAAGGCCCCTCCTGAGAGGGGGTGTAAGTCACTGTGTGTGTGCCATCGCCATTGTCCACCATGTTCACTGGCTCCACCAGGCCTGAGGACAGAGATGAGAGGTTTTGAGCGGCTTCTTGGCCTCCCCTTCACTCCACCCTTGGCTGAGTTTGAAAAAGGATCACAACCATCCCTGAAAGCTATTGGTTTTCACTGATGAGTAACACAAGGCAAGCAGGCCATAATCACAGGCCTAAGAAATCACAGGATCCACAACTCCTGGTTGCAGAAATGACCCCAAGAAACACCTTTAGCTTTTTGTTGGCGAAAGTACACTCGGTCTGCCCTAGGGTGTAATTAAGGAGACTGCCCATGCTTGCTCCTTGAGGGCGTATGGTAAGGATGCTGCTGCAGACACCCTATAACTTTTCAAGCTGGTTAGGCATGCTTGGGATGTGGCAATTTCACTCTACAGCTGAGAAAATGCCAAAGACTCCAGAAGCCTGAAGAGCAAAAATTAACCCATCGGCTGGACAGTTAAGGTAGCCACAGTTAGACAAAGACCACCACGGTGCCAACATGCCAGGGTACGGGTACAGGGCAAGGGAGGGTGTCAATTTCCTGAAGTGAGGTGGCCCTCAACAGGATGCCAGCAGGGGTGAGGGATTATGTGGAAGCACAATCAAGGTATGTACTGTGTTGATCAGATCCCAGATTCCAGCTCAGAATACGATTCTCAGGGATGCGTAAACAGTAGGGTAAGTTAATCAAGCATGGTGGCAGAGACAAACTGATTTTAGAGGAGAAGCCAGCAAGAGACATTCACATTACATAATTTAAAGCAGCAGCCAATAGGAAATCCGAACCTGTCTCCATAAAGTCACCCCTTGGGTCATCTTTAAAGAACTCTGACATGGCTTTCGAGGGGCTGTGCCATGACTGGGAATCCATCTCATCAGCTAAAATTAAAAAGCGGTTACCGAAAAGTCCTCCATAATAGAGGTCAATGACCAAGTAAAGCTTTCACACACATGAATGGTATATACACATGCATACACAACATGTACCCCCCCCACACACGCACACGCACACGCACACACATCTTTGATGATCAGAAGGTTCACAGAATGAGATTCCAGCCCCATGACCTCATTTTACCCAAACCACTTCTGCTCTGAGCTTCAAAGGGCATAACCTCATGCTGAACCCCATTAAGGACATTAAGGAGAAGGTTCCTCTTTAAAGGAGGAAGCTCTATTTGTCATTTCTGGAAGCCAACAACACATTGAGGGGGTGGGAGGGGAAAGTTCAGATTACTTAAAAAACTAGGCACACTGTGCCTCAGCTGGGAAGAAAGGCACATCTTAAATGCTAGAAGAAATGTGATTGCTCACCAAAAAAGGCAGGTCTCAACAAACTTCAGAGCTCTGTCCCCAAATGGCCTCCTAGCCACTGCAAACCTGAATTTCAGGGTGCCAAAAGGGCAGAATGGCTGCCCATAACCTACTTCCCAAGAGATCTTTTCTCTCCAGGGAGTTGTGACAATGACAGCCTTGGCATTTCCAAGATTCTAGTAGGTTCCACATGAGCACCCAGGCATGGCAAAGAGAGTCAAGACTTCTAAACCCCAGAACCCATACACAGCTGGACTTCCCTGACCTCCACAACGCACTAGGTAGAGAGTCAGCCAAACCAGCATCACATGGGAAGTCCCCACACACTTGTTCAGCTAGCTACTTAAAAGCAGTAAAACTTAGCTGGAAATGTGGATTCGTGGTAGAGTGCTTGCCTAGCATGCATGAAGCTCTGGGTTTGATTCCTCAGTACCACATAAACAGTAAAATCTGGACATGGTGCTGTGGCAAGTGGTAGAGTGCCAGCCTTGAGCAAAAGAAGCTCAGGGACAGTGCCCAGGCCCTGAGTTCAAGCCCTATGACTGGCCAAAAAAAAAAAAAAATCAAAAGAAATTTAGGGCCATATTATTAAAAGAGAGGGAGAGAAAGGCTTCTGGAGAAATAACAGGCCTACTCCCTTTTAAACAGGACCTTCTACTGGTTACCTAGACTATAGAGCAACAAGTAGTTTAAGAATTTAAGATCATGATTGAGCTCAAAAGTAAAGCACCAGTTTTGGGTTGGAGCCTAGGGTAAATGGATATTGCAAGAGAGGCAGGGCACACATACTCACCTCGTGGGCCCAGGACCCTTACTTCCAGTGGGGCCAGGCCGGCTTTGCTACTATCTACTGTGAAGAACTGTGGAACACAGGCTCGGACACCAGAGCCCAGCCCAGGGCCAGCAAGCTTGACCTTGCTGGGATCCACGACATCTTTCACAGGAACCCTGAAGGGACTACCTGGAAAAGAAGTTAAGAGCTTTTTGAGAACATAGCAGTTGGTACTGGCCCTGTGCACACCTAGAATTATATTCTTTTCTTTTTCTTTGTTTGATCCAAGCCTGGGACTCAGACTCAGTACCTAATGCTTTTGTTCATTGATGCTAAATGCTCTACTAACTGAGTCACACCTCCAAAATCTATACTTACTTTTTTTTTTTTTGATCAGTTGTGGGGCTTGAACTCAGAACGGGGCGCTGTCCCTGAGCCTCTTTGTGCTTAACATTAGTGCTCTCTACCACTTGAGCCACAGGGCTATTTCCAGTTTTTTGAGTGGTTAATTGGAAATAGTAGTCTCACGGGGACTTTTCTGCCTGGGCTGGCTTTGAACTACAATCATCAGACCTCAGCCTCCTGAGTAGCTACGATTTCAGGCATAAGCTACCCACCTGGAGATCTACATTCTTGATCCAGCTAGATCTTGATTGTATAGGCATTGATTACCTCTTTCCCTGCTGAGCATACACCTATGTGCCTACTCACTGTTTCAACAAGCATCTAGAGTGTCTACTACATGCAGACATTGTGCTAGGTCTAAGTGGCTACTGGTCCACTGAGGACCCACGATGTATGGAAATGATAATATGAGCATGTCACTCTGACTTATGTAACATGGGAGGAGTATATCAGGGAGCATCCAGGATACCATGAACCTAGTCTACAAGGCTGTAACATCTGGGTTGAGACACAGGAAGGAGCAGGTGACAACCAGGGAAGTAGATAGAGAGGTGCTTGGACCAGTGACACCAGCTAGTGCAAAGGCCCAGAGGTAAGGGAGAAGACAGGCTACTGGAAGAACTATAGGAGCAAGTTAAGTAGTAGAAGCATATGGAAAAGGCCAGAGAGGGTACAGAAGGCTTGAACATCCAACCTCCTATCCTGCAAATGGCTCCAGAGTGCCCCCCCTAGATTCTTCTCCAAACCACACATGGCCTTCTGGGATCCCTGATCATCTAGTAGTGCCTTGCTTCTCTCTGAGGATAAGCTTTTCTCTGTTGTCCTGCTGCATGGCCGAACCCTGGGAACCCTGTGGGCCTCTGACTCTTTGAGGGTGCCAACTATAATAAAAAAAAATTAATCAAACATGGAGAACAAAGGGAGGCTGGAATTTGTGAGAGAAGTGCTAAACAGAAGAACAAGGCTGGGTCATGAATCCGAAGGGCCTCCTCCCAAACAGGCGCCTCTCAGAAATGGCAGTTCCAGTGTCCCCAGAACCTTGCCTTACGTGGCTTCATACACCCCTGGCCATTACTGGAGTCCTGTCTTTGGCAACTGCCAGGCATCTGCTATGGAAGCCAGAGCCTCTCTGTTATGGCACCCCAGAAAGCTTGTATTTTGTGGAATTAGGGAACGCACATAATAAACACTGCACAAAGAAATTTGAGACTCTGGTTTCCTAACAACGGCGAGGTATTTATGGAGTCCAGTTTTTCAGTTAAATTAAATAAGTGGCTGACTCTGGCAAGGGCAAGTACAACCCTTCAAACATGAGTTTAGGGAAACAAAAATGGAGATTTTAATCAATAGAGTGACAGTTGAAGCATTGAATATGAACACAAGACGGCCATGAACTGCCTCTGAGGCTAGCTTCTAAGTCACAGCCTTCATTAGAAATCATCTGAACACAGCATGAAAGAAGCCATGAAACAGCATGCACAGGTAAGATAAAATCTGGCCCAAGATGGTAGACATCAAACATTATCTGCCAGACAACTGTTCTTTGTCCTTGGCAGACATCACCAATCGATCATGACAGCTCTTCTTCCTGACATGCTCTGAACCCAAGCCAATCCAGGAGTCTAGGCAACCACCACCAATAGATTACTGCTGGCCCATCATAAAAATCAAATAAGCTGTTATGGGTAAGATAGGATACTCTGATTAACATAATCCTATTGGAGGTTTGTACTAGGCCAAGAAAAACTGTCTTCATGTTTAACCACCTAGCATTCTCAGGAAACAAATTAGGAATGAAGCAGGTAACTGAATGTTTCAGTACCTCATAAGCTAAATACATGATGCAATCACAACAACCAACAACTTGACTAAACATCTCTGCCTGAGAAAGTTATGGAAATTGCCACTTGCCTTGGCCTTGCTGTTCAGCCCAAATTCACTCTTACCCCTTCTGCAGGTGGAATCTAAGTTCATGGCATGTAGCGCTCTCCCAAAAGTCAGAACAGCTCTGATTGCAACCACAACTGCATCATCTTTACTGTTGCTCCCTTCCTGGAGGAAACCCCGTGGGGACACATGTCTGCCTGTTCTTGGTACTCCTTTCTCTTTCCTCTCTCTCTCTCTCATCTCATACAGTCCATTGTGGTAAAACTCTGAAAGGGATCCCTATTTTGTCAATTACTTCTATTTTCTCACTTCTTAGCAGTTACAAGTTTTAGCTATATAAATGCTAAGCAAGGTGTTAAAGTATTTAGGCAAGCACCTAAACACTTCAGGGCCAGGAGCTTTTCTGTTTTGCTTGTGGCTGAAATTCCCTACAGTAGTAACAATAGTAATGTAAAAGGCCAACAGCACCCAGGCTATTCCAAGTAAATATCTTCAGTGTCCCCTGTTCATAGTAAATATCTTCAATGTCAGAAAAGAACTGAACAAACAAGAAGTTGAATTAGTGTGTGTCTGTCAAGCTGCCAGGACTTTTAATGGGGAAAGAGACCCATAAAGTAGATGAATAAGCACAAATTAAAGTAGAAAATTTTCAGCTTGGTAAAGAACCAGCTTTGCCTTAAATCACGAACAAAGCTCCTCCAACACATGAGCTATTATTTCCAGCAAACACTTTAAGCGAATGTTTTCTATCATGTCACTGGCTACACTGGGAGTTAGGATGTTCTCAGGAAAACTATATTTGCAGTTGCTACAAATATCAGTCCATTTTTTTCTACTCCAGAGAGAGAAAGAGAGGAAGAGAGAGAGAGGGAGGGAGGGAGGGGGAGAGAGAGAGAGAGAGAGAGAGAGAGAGAGAGAAGCAAAACCAAGCTTTACCAGGGATGTGGGATCCTCCGTAAGTGATATTAACATCATAATCCCCTGGAGCAAAGGGGATGTACTCAGCACTGCAGCTGCCATCTTTGTTGTCTCTGCAGTTTATCTTGGACTCTGACGGTCCTTCAACAGTGATGCCAAGCCCGCCAATTCCTGCCCCTCTGGAAAGGGTAGAGAAAAAAATGAAATGCATACAACCCATGCTAGTGGTTATTGTCAGAATTCATTTAAAATCCCTCTATATACCAGCCCAGTTAACCAGTTGTCCCAGATATGAGTCAACCTGACTCAGCCAATGTGATAACCCTTCTTGCATAGTACATTTCTCAAGAGTTCCTTTCTGATGCTTATCCTTCATTTGTTTTTCTTATCTAATTGCACCGGCTAATACTGTGAACACAATGCAGGCATGGGCCTTACGTGTGCTCTGGCACCAAGCTACACTCTACCCCCATTTTGTGGTCAATTCTAATAGGTCAGTTCTAACATTCACACACACACACACACACACACACACACACACACACACGTGCGCGTGTACATGCACACGCACACATGCATTTATATTTCTGCATTATCAAGCTGAGCAGCATCGCTTCTATCTAGTCTGTTTGCTCTGCGATCATAACTATGATCAATTTTCTGGTATGTTTTTAGGTATACTTGAGACTTTGTAATATGTGTCTTTTGAGAAGAAAATACCTCAGACAAATTGTACCTTACTGAATGCTAGGAGACCATACACCTTTTTTTTTTCTTTCCTTTTTTTTTTCCCCTTGGTATTGGCCCTGGGACTTGGACTTAGGTTCTGGGTGCTGCCCCTGAGCTATATGGCTTAACAGTAGTGCTCTACAACTTAAGGCACAGCTCTACTTCTAGCTTTGTGGTGGTTAACTGGAAATAAGAATCTCATGGGCTTTACTGCCTGGAATGGCTTTGGACCTCAACACTCAGATCTCAGCCTCCTGAGTAGCTAAGATTATAAGTGTAAGCCACCAGCACCCAGCTAAGACTAAAGACTTGTCCTGTTTGTTTGTCTTGATGCTGGTCCTAGAGCTTGAACTCAGAGCCTGATCATTATGTGTGAGTGAGCTTTTTTTTTTTTTTTTTTTTTTTTGCTCAAGACTAGAGTTCTACCACCTCTGGCAGCTCCACTTCTGGCTTTTTTTGGGCAGTTAATTGGAGATAAGAATCTGATGGACTTTCCTGCCACAGCTGGCCTTGAACCATGATCCTCAGATCTTGACCTTCTCAGTAACCAGGATTATAGGCATGAGACACCAGCTCCTGGCAAAAACCAGACTTTTTTTTTCTGGCCAGTCCTGAGGCTTGAACTCAGGGCCTAGGCACTGTCTCTCAGCTTCTTTTGCTCAACACTAGCACTTTACCACTTGAACCACAGCGCCAATTCTACTTTTTCTTCTGTTTATGTGGTACTAAGGACTTCATGCTACGGAAGCACTCTGCCACTAAGCCACATTCCCAGCCCGAGACCACAGACTTTTAAAACATGGAAACTATATAAGGCTGCTCCTTTCAGAGAATCAACACACTGAATCCAGGATCCTTTGTACCTGGTAACCACAGTGAAGACATTGGGTTTGTTGGTAAAGGCTTCTTTCAATCCAGGACCGTGGGCTTGGGCCCGAGATGGATGGCAGCCTTCAGTTACAGCCACTTTGAAGGGACTGTTTGGGACAGGCACCTCGTCATATGTCACCTCCACTACATGGAGACCTGCTCAAAACAACAAACAGAAAGACCTATTTGCAGACAAGTCACCTATTTGGATGAAATAACACTACTTCAGGGTTTCATCTAGCAGTCAAGTCTGTGTGGTATACTGTGTTATTTAAAAAGAGCATGTTATACCCAGTACCAGTGGCTTATACCTGTAATCCTAGCTACTCAGGAGATTGAGATCTGAGGATAAAGGTTAGAAGCCAGCCCAGGCAGAAAAGTCCATGAGACTCTTATCTCTAATTAATCAATCACACACAGACACAGACACACACACAGACACACAGACACACACACACACACAGCCAGAAGTGGAATAGTGGCTTAAGTAGTAGAGTGCTATCCTTGAGCAAACAAAGCTCAGGAATAGGGTCCAGGCCTGAATCCAAGTCCCAGGACCAGCACGAAAAATAAAAATAAAAAAAAAAAAAAAACAAGAGCAAGTTATGGAAAAGACAATTTTGCTATAACCTTACTTTAAAAATATATGCTATTTATTCTTTCTGTATACTTGTCTGTCATATAACCACCCATGCTACCCTCAAGAAACATCACTAAGCCTATGTATCCTAAGCATATTGCCTTGATTTGGGAAAACTAGCTATTAATCAAAAGACCACTGGAAACTTAGAAAATAGAAAAGATAGATGCATGATGAGAAAAAATGAAAATATCAGCACCAGAGTATTTTTAGGATCATATTGTCTAGGTAATTGGTGATTTAGTTTTTATCTTTATGCTGTTTAAGTTTACCATCTCTAATATTCAAAAAATAAATTAACATTCAACAAATTGGGGCTGTGAAGGTGGCTCAGTGGTAGAGCGCTTGCCTTGCATGCCTGAGGCCCTGGGTTCGATTCCTCAGCACCACATAAGCAGAAAAAGCCGGAAGTGGTGCTATGGCTCAAGTGGTAGAGTGCTAACCTTGAGCTGAAGAGCTGAGGGACAGCACCCAGACCCAGAGTTCAGGCCCCACGACTGGACCAAAAAAAAAAAAAGTCACACAAATTGCTCATTGCAACATTCCATGACATCATCCATAACCTGCTTGCAAGGCTCCTCAGGCTAAGGGCCAGCCCACCTACTACAGAACAAGATCAAAAACTCAGGTGCCACGCAGGTAAGTAATATGCTGGAGAGATTTCATGTCTTTCTTTTTCTTTTCCTTCTAGTTTTTCCCCTCTGTGAACCTAGGGGGACCTTAGGCATAAGGGCTTTACCACTGAGCCCTTAGCCCCAAAGGTTTTACATTTTCATGTTCCTTTGTACCTTCCCTTGCTGAGGTGGTATGAGCACAGGGGTCAGAGGTCATCATCAGCCACTGGGAGGAAGCCAAGCACAGCTTTGAACCAGGATTATATCACAGAAGAGGACTACTCCTCACCTTTCTCAAACGGTGTATACTCCACCTGGTAGGTGCCATCAGCATTGTCAGTGACAAAGCATTCCGTGGAGGCCCCAGAGGGGTTGCTGATGTGGGCCTTGATGTGGTCACCCCCTACCTGGGTCAGGGGTCTAGAGTCTACTGTGAAGTCGGTGGTGGCTTCCCGAAATACATCTGTAGAGGAACCACAGAGATAACAACCTCGCCAACATTTTGGACCCAAGAGCAAACCCCAGAATGAAGGTTCTTAGGACTTCGGCACATATTAAGTCGAATTTCAGTGACATCAGAGTCCCACAAGAAGCCGCTTCTTCCAAGGGTAGTCTTGCTAAAGAAAAACACAAAGGTAGGGGCCTAAAGCAAGTTAAAGGAACGTCTCCTGTTACTGTGTGAGACCCAGTCCCAATGCCATGATTTTAGAGGAGAAAGGCATTCAGGGGGAGCTGGGCTGTACTGCAGACCAAACTCTAGCACACTCATTTTAAATCTAATTCCAACTATGAGCCAACAATATAACATGCTGCTACCACACTAAAAATAATAATAATTTAAAAAATCAAGTTTTCTGGCTTAATTCTACCTATAATTGTGGGCCCCATTCCCCATGGAGAAACAGAAAATGGAGCTTTGTGCTCCCCGTTCTTCCACAACTCTCACTGAAGACAGAAGCCATGGGGTGCCTCCTTTCCTGCAGAAAACTGAGAGAACCCCATGGCTTGGCCCTGTTGGCCCTTAGATCTCAGCCTCTTTTGTTATGGAAACTCACCTTTTCCTTCTATTCCTGGTCCGAAGACTTTGACCTTGCTGGTGTCCACAGCAGGCTCCACCTTGACCCGGGCAGGGAAGTGTGGCACCAGCTCGCCACCATACTTCATGGTGAGGGTATACATGCCGGCTGTCAGTGGCACGTATGTTACTGCGTAGGTGCCATCTTTGTTGTTCTGAATACAGACTTCAGCTTTTGCTCCTGAGTCTGAGACAGCTTCGAGGCCCAGGGCCCCAGGCCCTGCTTCTGAACAGTCAACACTAAGGATTCCGGCTTCACCCACTTTCCCATGCTCAAGACCTGGTCCTGACGCTATGACCTTGGAGGGGTCAAATGGCATTTCAATGTCGGCTTTGAAAGGGGACCCCGGTATGTGGACTTCTTCAAACAGAATGTTGACAAAGTATTCCCCGGGTTTTGTGGGAAGGTAAGAGACAGAACAGGTCCCATCGCCATTGTCAGAGCATTCGATTTTAGCCTCACACGGACCTTCCACGGTTAGACCCAAACCTCCAGTTCCAGCTCCTTTGGTGTCAATGGTGAACTCAGCAGGCTTGCCCACAAGACCACCTTCAAGTCCAGGACCATGGGCCTTCACCTGATTGAACAAGAATAAGTCTTTATTCTACCTGGAGCTGGCATTGCTGACAGCCTCAACACTTATAACAACCAACACTGAAGCTCCATTACATGGTCCCTCTCCCTCTCCCTTCACTAAGGGAGAGCCCAGTGCAGTCAGTATGGCAAGTAGCTAGCAGGAGCCATAGCCCTGGGCATCAAGAACAGGAGTCCAGCCCTTCCTAGACAATGCCATCCAATGGCTCTTCTGAACCACAGGGCTGGAACTGAGACCTGAAATCTTGTCCAACAAATGCACATGAGTTGAGAGCTTATAGAACAGATTTCATGTTCCTTACTATAGCTCAGACTGCTAACTAAAGTCAACGAAGCTTGCATAATAAATTAAACCATTTCTTAAAGAAAGAAAGGGAGGAATGATGCTTTCATTTCTGACTCAACAAATCACATAGATTCATAGATTCATGCCACTCAGACCGTTGGAAATCCCCTAACCTTTGAGCCAAGAATGCCAGTAAGAAATGATAGTGAGGGTATTTTTTTTTTTTTTTTGCCGGTCATGGGGCTTGAACTCTGGGTCTAGGCGCTGTCCCTCAGCTCTCAACCCAAAGCCAACGCTCTACCACTGGAGCCACAGCGCCACTTCCAGCTTTTTCTGTTTATGTGGTGCTGAGGAATCAAACCCAGGGCCTCATGCTTGCAAGGCATGCACTCTACCGCTGAGCTACCTTCCCAGCCCGTAGTGAAGGTATTTTTAAATGAAGCTTTTAGACCTTCTAAAGATGAGTTGAATCTGTATGCTGGACACTGGCTGATGCCTCCATATTTGCTCTCTCTAGACTTAACCCCATGGGCTGGTTAAAAATGTTATTATGCTAACAGGACCCAAAGTCTCACTAACAGAGACAGAGGAAGAGCAGGGGTCTGACCCAACCACCCAGGAGTGGCTTCACAGGGGACCCTTCACACTGAGATGTACCAGAACCACCATCAGCCATTAAGAACTGATTTTTATCACATAAAAATGACTTTCCAGGGCTGGGAATGTGGCTTAATGGTACAGTGCTTGCTTAGCATGCATGAAGCCCTGGGTTCAATTCCTCAGGACCACATACACAGAAAAAGCCAGAAGCTACACTGTGGCTCAAGTGGTAGAGTGCTAGTTTTGAACTAAAGAAGCTCAGGGACAGTGCCCATGCCCTGAGTTCAAGCCCCAGAACTGGCAAAAACAACAACAACAAAAGCCCTTCCAAAAGCCTTTGCCAGGTAGAACCAGAGGACTGTGTTGCATTTGAGAAGTTCTGGAACAAAAACAAAAGCTGACCTTGGTGGGATCGGGTGGCAATGAGGCCTCCACAGTGTAAGGGCTCCCGGGGATGGGGTGTCCATCGTAGGTCACATCGACAGCATACAGCCCCTCCTCCCGGGGGATGAACTTGGCAGTGCTGCTCTCCCGGCCTGCGACAGGAGCCACTAGGCATGGCACGACCTTCCGAGATGGGCTCAGAATTGTTACATCCAGCTTCCCCTGGCCTCCTGCCCCTTTGGTGTCCACAGAAAACTCCTGATCCTTTCCCACCTCGACCCCTGGGGAAGGGAAACAAGCCAAAGTGATGAGGGGCCCCTTTCAGGCAGCAAGAACAATCATGAACAGAGAAAGGGTGGTGATTTGGGCATAGGGCTTTGTCATCACATTTCAGCCTCCACAACAACCATGAAAACAACTATTGTCATTTACTAAATGTACTTTGAATGCTACACACCAATAACAGCACATGTCTCCTGGATTTTCACCTTAACCTGTTAGGTACTTAACACTAACAAATGGCCCTAACCAATAGGGAAACTGAGGCCCAGAGAGATTAAGTAACTTGTCTAGGGTTGGCATATCCAACAGGCTATAAAGCCTAAACTCAAATTTCACCGCACACACTATTTTGATAGAGTATAGCCAGTAATTTACAATCTAGCACTGATCTCTTCTTGACTTTCTTTTGATGACAGTCTTCTATCTAAACACTTCCGTAAGTCAATGTATTATTTACTAATTCTTGGCAGGGAATTTGATCCTCTAGTTCTCCTTCCCCCAAGAAGGCAAAAGTAACAGCGCTGGTAAAGGTAAGAGTGTTGAAGCAAATCCTGAGAACTGACTCTGGCTTTGTTTGTTTGTTTGTTTATTGGTCATGGGGCCTGAACTCTGGGCTTGGGCACTGTCCTTCAACGCTTCAGCTCAAGGCTAGCACTCTCCCACTTGAGCCATAGCGCCACTTCCAGCCTTTCCTGTTTATGTGGTGCTGAGGAATCAAACCTAGGGCCTCATGCCTGCAAGACAAGCACTCTACCACTGAGCAACCTCCCCAGCCCTGTTTTTAAAAGGTCTTTGCAAAACCAAGCCATGGGAAACTCAAGTGTTAGTTTGACAAAAACAGAGAAGTGGCAAGAGGAGAAGTCAAAGTATTGGACAGTGAGCATTCATATGCTTAGAATAGCCAACAAAAGCCAACACTTCGGGACCTCTGAAACTGGGAGCTGCGGCTGGGTGTGCTGGTATATGCCTGTAATACTAACAGTAAAAAGATCATGAGTTCAAAGCCAGCTTTGGCTATATAATGAGATCCTATCTTGATAAACTAAACAATAGCCCCAGAATTGGGACTTAGCCTCAGTCATGAGTTGTGCATTTGGGTCATAGGGCAATGAAGATGCTCATTGAGGGTACTGCTGAGATGCCGGGCAGCCCTACAGAGGGACACAGGGGGTCTACCCTGAGCATTACCCACTAAGTGCTACTGAGGCATCCAATCTGGGACCACCAAGCAGCTAATACCAGTGAAGGGAGGGGTCTAGGTGTGAATGGTTTCCAGGATGCAATGCTGACTGTGGAATGCAATCTAAAGACATGCAGACAGAGCAGGACAATGCTAGTAAACACCCAAATGTTTGCACCTGCATGTCTCCATGAGTAGGAAAGATGGGGAATGAGAAGGGAACTGATAACTGTAGTCAATCCCGGGAGGGGAGTCAGTGACAACAGTTCAAATGGAGCTTTTCTAGATGAAAAACAGGACAGTGTGAAAGACAATTTAAAGAGCTTGAGTGGAAGGAACATCTGAAGCAGAGTGTAAGTGCATACTACTCACTGATGTAAAGCCCTGGGTTTTATCCTTAACACTACAATAAAAAAATATTAAACAATATTTTTTTTTCTTTTTGGAGGGGAAGGGAGGCTTGAACAGAGGGTCTCACATTCTCCCTTAGCTTTTTCTTTTTTTTTGCTCAAAATTGGTGCTCTAACACTTTAGGTAAGAGTCTCATGGACTTTTCTGCCTGGGCTGGCTTTGAACCACAACTCTCAGATGTCAGCATCTCAGCCTCCTGAGTAGCTAGGGCTATAGGCATGAGCCATCAGCACCAGGTTTAGAAAACATACACACCTCACTTTGACTCAGCTGCCAAGGGTAATTGGCGCAGTGAGAAACTCATTCAAAAACCACGTGCTCCAGTTTCTCTGAACAGCGGCCTCCAGTGATGACGTCACCGGGCACAGAGGGCTGACTATGTGCCACCTTCTGAATTATTGGCTCATTTACTTTTCACATTTTCAGGAAGGCAAGTGTTCTCAGCCAACCTATCCCATGCAGCAGGTCACAGAGCTACTTCATGATGATATGGTCTGAATTAAACCCAAGTCTGTCTACAGAGCCTCTGAAGATGGCTCTTCTCTGTGTCTTCTGTCTTTTGAAGGAAATCTAATGTCAGCCCTCCCTATTTGTTGGTCTTCAACAATCCATCTCTCCTCTACTAGTCACTTACTGTTTTCCAGACCGTTGATTTTTATCTTGCTCACGTCCAGTGGGGCAGCAACACCCACGGTGAAAGGACTTTTAGGAATGGGGTCCCCACCATAAGTCACCAGAACGTGCATATTGCCCTGAAAAAAAAAAGAGAGAGAGAGATTAAAACCAGTCATTACAGGCTGGCAACACACTGACCTGCTATTCGCACATACCCTCTAGAACCTTCATGCCAAAGAGACCCAGTGGTTTTAGAAAGCATACCAGCCATACTTCTTTCAGCTGTTGACTGCACAGAGAAACAACCGAGAAATAAAATCAAATAAGAAGTTGGGCACTGGTGGCTCACACTTGTAATCCTAGCTACTTAGGAGGTTGAGATCCGAGGATTGAGGTTCAAAGCCAGACCAAGCAGGAAAGCCCAGTAGACTCTTTATCTCCAATTAACCACCAAAAAGCCAAAAGTAGAGATATAGAAGAGTACCAGCCTTGTGTAAAAAAGCTAAGGGACAGAGCTTAGGCCCCAAGTTTAAACCCCAGTACACACCCACACACCCACACACACACTCACAAACACTCAAGATAACTACGAACAAAAGACAACTTAATAATCATTTACAACCCGCCAAACATTGTACCTTTATGCATTTCCTCTATCCAATCTCAAAAGTGTATTAAGGAGTAGTCCCTACCATCATCCTCATTGTTCTAAAAGAGGAGCGCATGCCTCAGTGAGTAAATAACCTTGCTCTCTCACACCTTGGTGTGTGTGCTGGGCCTCACGCCTCTGGTCCTCAAACCTGTGCTTTGTTGCTTTGCCATGCCACCTCACTACCTAACTCACAGCTACCCCAGTTGTGGATACAGCTGCTGGGTCTGGGGCCTTCAAACAAACAGAAGCAGGTTTTCCATGTCCTGGCAATCTGTTTCAGCCCCCTTGGTTGCAAAAGGGATTTGCAGTGGTTCACCTGGAGCTGTTCTAGACCAGAACACAGTCTAACTGCTGTTCTCATAAAGGACAGCAAAGCCTGTAAGTGTGAAGGCACACTGTGTTGCAGGATTGCTGCTGGCAGTCATACTGTGTAACTGTCCTTCTCCTTACCCTGCTTCCAGACCAGCTCACTGCTGGCTTCTCACTACCATCAGCAGAGTCCCCTCCAGGCCAAGTAAGTATCCATGAAAACCCATTGGCAGCCCATTGCCTTCTTAGTGGGCAAGGCCCCTTTTGCCTCAATCATCCAGGCATAATATAAAAAGCATGCAAGGGCCAGGTGCTGATGGATCTACCTGTAATCGTAGCCACTTGGAAGCTGAGATATGAGGATCACGGTTCAAAGCTACCTGGGCAGAAAAGTCCATGAGACTAGACTCTTAGGCCCAATTAACTACCAAAAAAGCTGGGAGTGGAGCTGTGGCTCAAGTGATAGATTAGCCTTGAGCACAAAAACTCAAGGACAGTATCCAGGCATTGAACTGAAGCCTCCAGGGCACTCCCAACACCCCCCTACACACACACTGGCAGCTGCAGCACACAAAGGAGAAGAAAGTTGAAGACAAGATTCTCTGAGAATTCCACAGGCTCAGCTGGTGTGCAGGCTCTGCTGAAAGCTGTCACTAATCTAGTGTTAAGAGGGTGTAGCTTTTGGCTTATGTATATTTTCTCACATTCTTTTTGTAATAAAGGGGAACAGAGCCAAGGAAAGTGGGGAAGGGAGGGCTAGTTGCATCAATGAATGACTGATTTTTCCAGGTTTTTCTTTAACACCACACATGAAACCAACTGGCCCCCTGCCTCAAGGGTATAACATTTCATGCTAAAATGTGCATGGGTCAAATTCAACAGGGCTGGGTGCAGGCCAAGGGACAAGAACTGTCCCCTTGGAATGCCTAAGGGAGGACTGACTTATTACTTCAGCCACATTACCTTTCTGACACTCTGGTTCTTCCCCAGCTGCATTTGCCCACAGCCTCCATCAAGGGAGGCTCAAATCCAACCAGGGGTCCTGGAAATACCACTTCCCACCCCCATAAGACTTCTGGCCATTTCTCTGGAGTGCTAAGGAGAAAAGGGAAAGTCCTCTTCCAGTTAAGCCCGCCCATTCCATACAAGAAAAGTATACTCTAATTACCAGACACAAAAGCAAAACAAAAAAAACTCAGAAGGAAAATGAACTATGTTAGAAAACCACACCAGGAGGAGGAAAAGAATCTTAGAAGATTTAGCCTCTAATACCTACAGTATTTCCAGTTTCCTGGGAGGCTCAGATAAGGAATGGATTGAGCTCCCCTGCCCCCCCAACCCCATCTAGGTCATGAGGGCTGTGAGTACCTGTGCATTTCACCAAGATCGGGCAGGTTACATGACCATGATAACTGTCCCATGCACTATTGAAGCCTGGTCTTACACCCAAAATACATGAGCATGACCTTGAAGCTCAGAAGATGGGCTCCTCTGCTCCAGAGTCCCTCCCCCCACCTCCCCCTGGAGTGCAGCCGCAATCTTATTGCTACCCTGAGAGGCTCCACAAGCTCCAGGGGGTTCCTGAAGGTGCCACAGAGCAGATGGAGGGGCTGATTTCCCAGTTAATCCTAAAGAGGAGATCATGGGGCTACAGACACCAGTTTCTCAAACTGCTGGGCAGATGGGAACTTTGAGTAAGAAACTTAAGCCACTTGAGGCTATACCAAAGGCAAAGAAGGCAAAGTCCTGGAACAAAAAGTTACCATTTAAAAAACTAATGTGGCCGGGTGCTGGTGGCTCACATCTATAATCCTAGCTACTCAAAAGGCTGAGCGATCTGAGGATCTCAGTTCAAAGCCAGCCCAGGCAGGAAACTCTGTGAGACTTTTATCTGCAATAAACTACCCAGAAAAGGCTGGAAGTCGTGGGAACTGTGGCTCAAGTGGCAGAGCACTAGCTTTGAGCGAAAGAAGCTCAGGGACAGAGCCCTGGGCCCTGAGTCCAAGACCCAGAACTGCCACTAAATAATTAATTAAACATAGCTTTACATTTTGTAAAATGCCAGCTCTGAGAGGGTTGTTAAGCCCCAACCCTACCACATCCACTCCTCTAAGGCAGAAAGAGCTCTGATCACTCTATCTGGACTAACAAGTGCATCATGGTATATAACACTGACCACTCAGGGAAGGCTTGCAATCTGTCACTCAGGGATCCTACAGTAGCCCCCCAAGCATTGAACAGCCAGAGTTAAGAATCTGAGTCCTGACTTCCTCAGCAGACAGGCTATATAGTTTCTCATTGGCCCGGCCAGCATGTACCTAACCTGCCCCACCCCACCCCCACCCCCACCCCCACACAGACACACCAAGCAGCTGCCTTCTTACAGTTCCAATAATCACCATGTCTCGCTTTGAGGTCACTGGCTCAAAGTGTGCCCCCTCCCCTGGGTAAGGACAACTTTCTGATTGGCCAGGCCCCTTATCCAGAGCACACCATGAGGTTTCAGCCACTCCTCAGAATGAAAGTTCAGAGGAGAATGAGAACATGCCATTCTTGCTTGTGGATCAAAGAGAGAAGCCATTCACTCATTCAGCTGCTAATCCACAGGTAACACCTGTGGCTCCAGGTCTGGCGCTTGGGGCTGAGGATGGGAAGATACAGGCAGTACATGATATCACACCCTTGGGGAGCTCACCCTCCAGGAAGAGACACCATCTGTTTTCTTTGCCAAAGAGAAATATGCAGAATTAGCCCAGTGCTGGTGGCTCACCCCTGTAATAGTAGCTACTTGGGAGGCTAAGATCTAAGTATCACAGTTTGACATCAGTCTGAGTAAGAAAAGTCTGTAAGATTCTTATCTCCAATTAGCTACTAAAAAGCCAGAAGTGGAACTATGGCTCAAGTGATAAGACTGCTAGCATTGAATGTGCGCGCACGCGTGCGCGCGTACACACACACACACACACACACAAATTGAACAATTACAAGCAGCCCAAATAGTGAAACCGTAAGCCTTGCTCTAAACAACAAACAACAAAAAAAGACCCCAGAGACACTGTACAAAACATTTACATGAAAGGCAGCAATTAACACCAAGATTCCACCAGGTTCCTAGGACATATCACTTCAGTGTCGGTGAATAAATAGTCCAAAGAGATTACTGAGTTTGCCAAGGGCTCTCAAACCTGCTGCTATCACAGAGCTAGACAAACTTGACCTTGAGGTGATTCAAGTAAGGAATCTCGCCATCACTCCTGGTGCAAACCTCCCAAACAGCCCTCAGAAGCGTCAGTGGGGAAATAATTACCTATGCTTTGCCAACAACCAGGGCTGTGACCAAGATACTCTTTACCTCTGCTTCCCACATAGCTGAGATTGCAGGCACATACTACCATGTTCATTAGGATTTATGTGTGTGGTACAGTACTCGGTTTGAACTTAGGGCCTGACAACACTCTTGCCTAGATTTTTTTTTGCCTAATGCTGGTATTATATCACTTGAGTCACACCTCTACTTCAGGTAATTTGCTGGTTAATTGGGGATAAGAATCTCTTGGATTTGTTTGCTGGGGCTGGCTTCAAACCTTGATCCTCAGACCTTAGCCTCCCGAATAACTAGGATTACAGGTGTGAGTCAACAGTGCACAGTCCCTTCATTAGAATTTTTAAGAACAAGAAGGTTGGAAATGTGGTTCAAGCAGTAAAAAGCTTGTCTAACAAATGCAAGGCTCTGAGCTCAAACTCCAGCACTACCTAAAAAAAAGAAAAGAAAATCTTTTTTGGAAATGGAGTTGTGGCTCAAGTGGTAGAGTGCCAGCCTTGAGCAAAGAAACCAAGTAAGTACACAAGACCTTGAGTTTAAGCCCCACTGCTGGCACAATAAAATTTAAAAACACAACTTGATCACTGCCAGGGAAGTTCTCAAAGAGTGTATAGTGCCCCCTTCTCAAGCAGCAGGCGTAGCCACACATGCTCACTGTACCCCTTGTTCCTTCTCACTCCTGCTGGCTCCATGCCGAGTGGGCCTGGGTGGGGTGATGCTTGAACAGTGTTTCTGCAGCCAGCAGGCACTTCCGGTCCTGCAAATGCCATTTCCCACACAGGGGACTCCTTCTTCCAAAACGAAGGAATCTCAGAGACTTAGAACAACAGTTTACCACACTAGGCAAGGGTATTAAAATCCAGACTTTCCTGCCAGGATGTCTGCTGTCCAGACTCCGGAGGTGTGAACATGAAGCAAAACAAACTCTTAAAGGAACATAATGGATACAGAATTTCAGTTGTGCAGGGTATAAAGAGCTGTGGAGAGGTAGATGGGGGGTCATGTTTGCACGACAGGAAAATGTATTTAATGTCGCTGAAGTGTGCACTTCAGCAGGCCCAAGCTGGAAAATGTTCTCTGGAGTTTGCTCCAATACAAAAATAATAAATTTCAAAAAGTTAAACACACAGACATGAACTTGTTTAGATGGATAGTTTTTTTTTTAAGGCCCTTGCGGCATATCATAACAAAATAAATCAGCTTAGATAGAAAGTCCCCTAAGAATTCCTACGGTTTTATAAAAGGGAACAATTTGTGACCCTAAATAGCACTGCAGCCCTTAGGGACTAAAAGCTGAACAGGCTCTTTGAGAAAAGACCTCAGTAAAACACCTTGTAAAGGTGTAGAAGTAGGCTAAAAGGCTGCAAGGAGTAGGGGGAGCAAATGTGGCAGGGCTCTGTGAGTAATTAATGACAGACAGAGGCCTCAGGCAAAGGTGTGTGTGTGTGTGTGTGTGTGTGTGTGTGTGTGAGAGAGAGAGAGAGAGAGAGAGAGAGAGAGAAAGAACACAAACCTATGTGTGTGAGAGAAAGGTAGAACTGTTAGGCCCTAATTTATCAAGCATCTAAGACTTCTCTGATAAAACCTGAGAGATGTTTGTCCTTTGGAATTCCCAAAGGCTATTCCCATAGCATCCACCATGCTTTGGGTGGTCCCAGAGAGACTTAGAATGAGAGGTCTAAAGAGTCATCCCTACAGTGGCCCACCCTACACGCGCCGCTCACACTCCTGGGGTCCTGGCGCTGTGTACTTCTACACAGGGGCCTGTCCAGCAAAGCAGGGGGATGAGATGGATCCTACCTGCTGGGTGGGTGTGTATTTAACGGTGTGGGAATAGTCGTAATTATCAATGATGTCCAAGTCCTTCACTGCTTCACCAGGAATGGGGCTACTGAACTGCACGTTGAGTGGGGCTTTCCCAGCGCCCTTGGTGTAGACAGTGAAGTGAGTGGGTTTCCCATTTTCCACACCTGGAAGAACACATAGTGAAGTGGGGAGGCGGGGTTAGCTGGGCAGCTTTCACTTTTAGAACCAGTCTGACAGGTCCAACATCACCCATAACCTACTCATCACCCATAACAAAGACAGCCAGGGACATGGGCAGTTCCCCTCTCAGGCAGGCACAATGCTGCTACATCAGAGTTCTGAGTGGAGATCAGTCCCTCTGGATCTAGACCAACACCCTTGACCACAGACAGCTTCACCCCATCCTCTTACCTGCTTTGCTGAGCCCTGGGCCTTCAGCCTTCACTTTGTTGGCATCGTGAGAAGGATCCACTTTGACTCTGAAAGGACTGGCGGGGATTTCCTGTAGCAAAGACACTGTCTCAGAAGGAAAAGCCCCTGAGCAACTGCTAGAGCTTTAGCTTTCTGTCCAAACACCAGGGGTGAACCTTTGTACAATATCTACTTTGTCAGGTGAAAGAAGGTGATTCTGCACATGCTTAGTATCAGGAACAGACTCTGTGGGCCACTCACTCATAATCTAAAGATCGTGAGAGTCAAAATGTTGGGTACTGAATATGAGAAAAGTACTACCCAGGATAAAGCCAGAATCTGAAACAATGTATGGGGAGTCAGGGGAAGGAAATGTCCATACAGAGACAGCTGAGAGCTTCGGTATTGGGACTACAAGGAAGTAATCAGAATCAGAATGACCATAATTCTTGGAGAAGAATGCTGCAGACAGTCAGAATAAAGGCATGAGAGATTAAATAGATGACGTCAAATTGAAGGCCATTAGCATTAGGCATGGAATGTTCTCTTTCATTTCCTATTTTACGTCAAGTTAATTCTAATCATCTGGATTTGTGGCACTTTATCATCACTAGCACATACCTGATACTTCAAAAAGCCTCTCCCTAAAAAAAAAAATCTAAGGGCAGAGGCCAGAGTAATTGCTTCCAATAGGACAATGGTTCAATCAGAAGCTTGATAAATGTTTACAAGTCAGGCTCTTTCCAGAGTCCTGCTTTTAACCACTGAATGTACTGTTTACTTCTGGGCATTTTTATTTCCTTTTTAGTTAAGGAATCAGAGATAAAAAGGATTAAGCTAGGTCAGGTGCCGACCCGTATAATCTTAGCTCCTCAAGAGGCTGAGATCTGAGGATCACAGTTCAAAGCCAGCCCAGGCAGGAAAGTCTGTGAGACTTTTACCTCCAATTCACCATTAAAAAAGCCAGAAATGGAGCTGTGGCTCAAGTGGTAGAGTAAGACTAGAATTGAGGACTGGCACAAAAAAAGCAGGGGAAAAAGGGAGTTCTCAGGAAATAAACACCCAGGTGGTCTAGCCCATTCCCCTCAGTCCACCCCAGGCCCAATGCACACCTGTGAGGCAAAGAGAACTTTGATGGTGTATCGCCCAGCAGCAGGAGGCACATATTTGACTGTAAACGTGTCGTTGGCATTGTGAATAATATCAAAATCCACATCTTCCTCATCGTCACTTAACACCCGGGCATCACACTTAATGCCAACACTGACATCACCTGGAACAGACTGGCTTATTAGTACTAGTTAGCAAGAAACAGCATGTCCTAGGCAATCACTTCCAGCTTGGGCTAACACCCCCAAAGAGCAACAGAGAAGTTTCCAGTAAGAAACCTAAGAAAGGGAAGCTGATTTTGGAAAAGGGGTGAAGATATTTGCAGATACTACCAAAAACCAAAACATGATTGCATTCGGTGAGTAACTGCCTATGCAGACGGACTACTTTCCAGGTTAATGTTCATTGCCCTCCAAGCCTTATGGAAAGAACTTTCTTCCCTAAGGAGCAATCACCACTGTAGTGGGTGCAGTCTGCTCTTACCTTCCCCAGCCTCTGTGCAGTCCACTGTGAAGTGAGTGGGCTCATTTGCCTTCAGACCACTTCTCTCCACACCTGGCCCGAACACTTTGACCTTCTGGGGATGGCTACCCTGCCCAATGTTGACCTAGAAAAACCACGAAGAAAGTTTGAGCATCCATCCCACCAAACAACACATTGATTCCTTTGGAGAAGGAATCAGGCCATCCCATCTTTCAGTGCCCCGAGGAAGATGGGTCTGTTCTACATATAAGCCACAGAGCTCAAGCCTGGAGCACAAGTGGGCTTTTTTCTATAACCAGGATTTGCCTCACAACTTACCCTGTAGGGGCTGTGTGGGATGTTCACACCTCCCCAGACCACAGCAATGGTGTGCTTGATGGCCTTCACTGGCATGTATGAGCAGACATATGTGCCATCCATCCGGCTTTTCATCTGGATATCGATAGGTTGGCCTTCTCCATCCTGCAAAAGAGCCAGAGCTAGGAACAGAGATGGTCTCAGGCTTATCTCCTATAACAGAGCCAGCATAGCCTTCCAGCACAGCCAAGGTAAAACTTCAAGGAGCAACCATGACATATATGTCAGATGCTCACAATACAATAGCAAATAACAAAATATATGTTCATTATATTGCCAAGATTAGCCTTAAGCTCCTGGCTTGACTGATCCTCATAACTCAACCTCCCAAGTACTGGGACTATGGATACAGCTATCCCTTGCTACATTTATTTGTTTTTAAACTATTAAGAGTACTTCCCTCCCACTCACCCTACAAAAAAAGCAGTATCTACTCAATGTGCTGGTTCTGGGGTTTCAACTTGACCTGGTCTGAGCACTATCCCTGAGTTTTTTGCTCAATGCTAGTGTTCTGTCACCTGAGCCACAGCTCCACTATTGGCATTTTGGTGGTTAATTGCAGATAAGAATCTCATGGACCTTCCTGCTAGGGTTGGTTTTAAAAGGTGATGTTCATATCTCAGCCTCCTGAGTATCTAGGACTACAGGCATGAGTCACTACTATACTGGCTTCTTAATTTCAATTCCTGCATCTAAGTCCTTTTGCTAGTTTCAATTAAAACAGATAAATGGATCCTGAAATTTGTTTACAAACTTCCCATCAGAGCCAAAGTAGATACAAAACCCAAAGAAAGAGCTTACAGGGTAATGTGAAAGAACCAGCCTTCTTTCCACAGTATACAAATTACAAAGATCATGAAAAACACCTTTTTAATCCTCATAAAACCCCTGACATATTATTATTCCCAATGCATGAACAAACAAAAACAAAGTCAAGATGCACTGAGGACTGGGAATGTGGCTTAGTGGTAGAGTGCTCACCCAGCATGCATGAACGCATAAACAGAAAAGGCCAGAAGTAACACTGTGGCTCAAGTGGTAAAGTACTAGCCTTGAGCAAAACAAGCTCAGGGACAGTGCCTAGGCCCTGAGTTCAAGAAAAAAAGGAAAATAAAAAAAAAGATGCACTGAGCATTGTGCTGCTATTACAGGTACAGTCTGCCAGTTATGTGCTTGGGTGGTCCCCAGAAACTTACCTGAGCAAATATCTTTAAGGGGGCTTTTCCAGCATCTTTAGGGTCCACAGTGAACTCAGCTAGGTTATTGACGATGCACCCAGTCTTCTCCAAACCTGGTCCATATGCTTGAACCTGGAACAAAAGGCCAAAAAGGACTGTCTTTCTAATAATGACTGTCTTTCTGAGACCAGCCCACTAAGCCTGATCACCAAGCAATGAGGCAGGGAGGCGGGCACCGGCAGCGACAGGCATGACAAAATGCCTCCTATTTAATTTTATGGTGTACATGTAATAAGATGGTTATGGGAAGTGAAATGCAAAAGCAGGCTGTAACTTTAAAATAATAGTATTGCTAATTTCACATGAAGAAGAAAAGCTATAAAACCTGGCCCAAACCAACCCAAGCTCCCTGCCTTACTCTGAATTAATAGAAAGAACTTCTAGTAACTGGGTCAGGGAGCTCCAGCCATGCCCAGTTTCAATACACATAACCTTTACCACAGACATCATTCCAAATGTTTGCAGTCCCCAAGAAGCAAATGAGCAGCAGAGGCCAAAGAAGCGTCACTACCAGTGTGAACTGATGCCAGCCAGCTGCCCAAGTGGGCCAACAGAAGTAAACATGGGTGCAGGATTCACCTGCTGTCTGTCAGCTTGCTAATAAGGACTTGGAAAGAAGCCCTTGGAAACACTGCTCCAACTTAAGAGAAGCAAGACTGGAGGAAATCATTTTTATCTATGGAATATTTTGAAATACTCCAGAAAGTAGCAAGACTGAAATCTGTAAGGAAACAATGATTCTGGAGCCCCTACACAGACTGTGCACTGTACTAAAGAACCTGACCTTGGATTGTCCCGGAAGCTGTAAGAAGTAGATATTATCACACACACACACACACATGCACGCACGCACACACACACACACACACACACACACACACACCATTTTATAGAGGAAAAGACCAAATGGCAGAGAGGAGCATGACTTAGCCAACATTATAAAAGTACTAAGAATACTAACAAGACTCAAATTCAGGCCCAATTCCTTTCAAAAACCCAGACAGTTCCTTTCTGTCATTCCCAACATGATTGGTTGTGTCTTCAGGCATGGAGATGAAGACGGGGGAGGGGGGGGGGCGGGGGGGGGAGAGAGGTGACAGAAACAGGACAAGTTGCTCACCAGATCTGGGTTGTAGTCTCCTGAGGCAGGGTGGATGAAGGCCATAAATGGGCTGTCCTTAATGTCTTCATCATCACACATGATGTGAACGGCATATTCTCCCGGCTCCTTGGGCCAGTACTTGACATCACATGATCCATCATTCTGGTCATCGTATTCGATCTTTGCCTGGGAAGGGCCTTCAATGGCAAAACCTGGGTGACAGTAGAAGGGCCTCTGTGGTTATAATGGTGGGAAGCATCTACTCCACATTGCCACCAATTTGTGCCTTCAGCCTCCTAGGAGCCAAATGCTGGCCACAAGATTGAAATGTGCTAAGTCTTCACAAGAAGTAGAAGGGTTAGATACTTTCGGATTTTATATTAGCTAAGAAGAAGCAAGAAGAGATAGAGATAGATGAGCAAATCTCTCAGCTGTTTGTCAATATGTGTCAAAAATCTTAAGCCAATATCCAAACCCTGTCATCCCCATTCCCCTACTCAACTCCTTTTACCTAAAGAACTGAGGATACACACTCAATGTGGTTCATATATCAAAACCTTGGAGAGCCAAAGAATAGACACTGTCACACAATGGAATTCCACAAAACCTCAGAAAATGGATGCATAAAGATATGAATACTTCCCCCACGGTATATGTAGCAAATTAACATTTGTACATGCATGTACGTGCAAAAACCTGGGAAGGCTATAAAATACTACCTTTGACCTGGAAGATATACCAAGATGACTAATATTTCTAGTAGAAAAAATTAAAGGCTAAATCTGGCTCCCTGCCTAATTGTGTAAATAAAGTTTTACGGGACTATGGCCACTCCGTTGTGTACCTATTCTTTAATGGCTGTTTCCACCTGACAATAGAGTTACATAATTGTGACAGAGACCAGATGGTCTCTGAAAACATCTGCTATCTGACCCTGTATAGGCAAAGTTTGGTGCCACATGCCTGTTATGCCAGTACTTGGGAGGATGATGTGATAGGAACATCATGAGACCATGAGTTCCAGGCTGCACTGTCTTTAGACTGAGCTACCTAGCATAGATTTTGAGAGAGAGAAGGTGGCAAGAGGGAGTGAATGAGGGAGGAAAGAAAGGAGGAGGGGAGGAAGGAAGGAAGGAAGGAAGCTATCAGAGGTATATCTGAAATATATTCAGTTATGCTTCCAAGAAAATCTACTTCCCAAATGATAAATTTCTGCAAAATTCATTCTTTGAAACTAACATTAAATGTCTTAGTCCCTACTAAGTGCCCACCTAAGTGTTCTAAGTACTGCTTAGGCATAACAAAAGGCATGTAACCTCACTGGTAGATTAATGGCTGCTAGAGACAGAGGCTGTGGGCAAGATAGGAGGAGGAAAATGGGAACTACAATTCAACAGCAGCACCTAGAAAAGGTCTTGGGTGGTCAGGAGGCCAAGAAGCTAACAGTAGTGAGGCTGGGTAAGGCCCTAACACCCAGCCAGTCTCCAGACCCAGATCACCACCCTCAGCCCTCAAGAAGCTGCTGGTCAGTTGCCCCCACTTACCTAGAGATCCCACTTCAGAGCCAATAGACTCCACCACAAAGTCTGCTGAGCGTCCAACAACCCCGCCATGGAGACCAGGTCCCCAAGCTCGAACTTTCTGCATGCCTGCTTCAGGGCCAACTTGAACTTCAAAGGGGCTAGAAAGAAGGGAACAGAAGAAGCCTCAACGAAGAGCAAAGATGGGGGTAACTGCAGTTGGAAACGATTAACATACATTCATTCTACCTGCCTGATCCTTGCAGTGGGGATCGCCCGCTCTGGGCAAGCCTTTCCTCCTCATTTCCTCCTTCCTTCTGAAGCCATTGTTATGTCAACAATATCATGCAGTGTGGCTGTCTCAGGAGCAGCAGGGCACTGGGCGGACACTCAAGGCCCTCGTCAGTGACCTTCCATCCAACACAGCCCTCTGGACAGTGAACCCTAGAGGTAAGAAAGCCCATACTTCTCTATGCCTATCTATGCTCTAACCCCAAAACTTGTTTGAATAGGTTTTACCTCCTATGTGAACAAATGTGTTTTTAATTTTGATACTGGGAGATTTAAAGTATGTGTGCTTGGATACTGAGAACCTTATATAGTAACTCCTTGTGCTCAGTTTTGCTTCCTAAAGTTTCAGTGACATTGAGTCACACCTGATCCAAAATATATATCTACAGAAGCTCAAGATAGCCCAGAAATTCATCATGATGCCTATACCGCAATTCTCACCTCACCCCGCCACACAGGCCAACCAGAGCACATCTCATCTCCCAAGGCAAGAACAGCACAATAAGGTACCTTCAGAAGTTCTGCATTCATCTACCTTTTATTACAGCATGCTGTGTGATCATTGCTCAGTTCTGTTATTATTGTTGTGAAGTTGTTACTGTGCCTATTTTATCAAGTAAACTTTCTCATGGGTGTGCGTGTCTGGGGAAAAACTGCATATAGAGCATCTGGAACTGTCTATAGTTTTGATACGTACTTGTCATAGAATGGATAGGTGGGAACAATTAACAATGCCCAACTATTTCTCAAGGCAAACGTATTTATAAATGCATTCAGAGTGTAAAGTTGCCTCAGAGGCTAGAAACACATGAGTGTAGAGAGGACTCATCTCTAAGGCCACAGGGAAAGCTGCCAGCAGTGCCCCTTGGTCCCTGACAGGGCTTTATGTAGATGGGCTTAATGCAAAGCATAGCAGATTGGTGCTTTTCTGAACAGAGGCTTTCATTGAAAAGGAGAGCCTGCATTTATAGAAGGGTGGACAGACATACAGTCCATTTGCTCTCTATTAGCTCCTTCTGGCTGCTCTTGCCTCCTACCAGGCCCAAACCACCAGCATTTGATTTAAAGGAAGGCAGCTGAAACCACAGCAACTTACTGCTGCTTTTGAGAACAGGCCAAATAGCTATGTGCTGCTCTGAAAAAGCAAAAAAAAAAAAGCAAAGCTTTCAACAAAGCAGTTCCAGCAGCCAGTGAGGCCACGCCTCCAGAGAAGCCCCATTCCTAGCCCAATATACTCACCTCTTGGGAATGTGGTGTCCTCCCCATGTGACAGCAATGCTGTATTTGCCTGGGGTACTCGGGTAATATTCAAATGCGTAGACCCCATCCAGAAAGCCTTTCTGCTTCACCAGCTCCTCCAGGCCTTCTGTGAGAAGGAAACAGACAATGTTTCTACCAAAATCCTAGGTATACAAAAACCAGGAACGCAACAACAGAAAGGCAATGAGGCCCACAACATAAATCCACAGAGGAAAACTAACAGAGGCTACCTCAGACTATTGGACCTGCCCAAAGCTAGTAAGGTGAGAAGACTCCAAAGCTAAGAAGCAGACCTAGCACTGCTTCAAAGCGTGAGAAATGGCTTTAAGAGACAGTCTTGGCTATGAGAAGTCTTGGAGCAGCTGCCTAAAGATAAATCTAATCACATCTCACGATTTCCTAACAATTGTAGCCCATCCTCCTCAGCCCCTAAAACTCAGGAGGGAAAGAGGGAAGGAAGAAAGCTTTGTGAGTATTTTGGCACAAGTGTCTGCTAAGTAAGGCTCGATAACAAAAGCAAGAAAGCTCTGTGTGCTATCTATGAGAAGGCGGTTTTTCGTGGCTATATCACAAGCTTCAGACCCAGCCATCAGGCAGGAACTTGTTTTATGTCAAGCCCTGAGGTTTGGCCAGGAAAGCTGTTGAGTCAAGCAAGTCTCCAAGGTCAGGAAAATATGCCTCCTTGGCTCTTGTTGCAACAAGCCAGGTGCAAGGGCAGCCCTAAAGAGACTTGACTCCAGGTCTGGGCAGTCTAGAACCTTGGTGGTTTTCCTCTGGGTGTGTCCCAAAGCTTGTTCTGAGACCAAATCATTGTTTTCCAGAGCTCAGAACCATCCCATCCATATCTGATGGCAATACAAAAGGCGAGAGCTGCCCTGACACTGTGCAAACAACCATGGAACTAAAACTACCAAAAGCTGCTACTTCTGCAAACTAGCAACAATGAATGGCTTCTTTGCTCTAGAGGAAAATCTGAGGATAGAAAAGATGCTTGTCCCCATGTCCACAAGAATGGGCTACTGAAGCCAGGAGCCAGTGGCTCCTGCTTGTAACTCTACTCATAAGACTGAGATCTGGGGATAGAGGTTCAAAGTCGGCCTGGGCAGTAAAGTCCATAAGACTCTTACCTCCAATTAACCAAGCTCCAAGCAGAGCTGTGTGACCAGACTTCAGCAGGGGAAAAAAAGGGGGGGAGGAAGCCTAAGGAAAGGAGGGAGGGAGGGAGGGAGGGAGGGAGGGAGGGAGGGAGGGAAGAATTGCTAGATGTCATCTCCACTCCCCATAAATGGCATTTACCTAAAAAGAAAACCTCATCTTTGGGAATTTGACTCTCCTACAAGCTGATCATAGAATGAATCCCAGCCCAGAAGGCTGCAGGCTCTCTGACGTTGGGGCAAGAATCTTCTGCTCTGGGCCTACATCTCCTCAAGTAACAAAATGGCCGCTTCAGTTTGGGGGCCACTTCTAACAGCAGCATTTTACCCAACTCCTCTACATCATTCATTGCCCTTCTACTCCCAGAGGCCTTCATATAATGAAAGGATATCAAGCCACCATTGTTCTCACTCACATCCAAGGCAGGCATTACTAATCAACCACTGTTCCCAGACAACCTCAACTCTTACTCATAGCTCTCTGGGATAAATGAATTATGACTGACCATGGGGTGAAATCCATGTTGTGGCTGAAAAGTTCACAGAAATCACATGAGAGGGGGAAAGAAAAGATCACTTACTAGGACCCTTCACAGTGACGCCGATCTCCCCACTTCCAGCAGCTTTGGTGTCCACCTTGAAGTCCGCAGTCTCCCGGATACGAATGCCTTTGGGCTGCAGGCCTCTGCCACTGGCCCGGCAGGCATTTGGACTGCAAGCTGCAAGCAGAGTTTTAACATCAGTTCAGCCTTTCATTCTTTACCCAGTGATAAGAAAGGAAAGGTAACTTAAAGCTACCCACCAGGAGAATGTTTGTTTTACAGAGAGGATGCAGAGAGTCCAGGGGTCCAACTTGGGGAAACACAGAAGCTAGTAAAGACCGATACAACATAACTTTGTCCAGCCACACCGCAGAAGAGCTAGGCAAAAATTACTTTGGCAATGAGACCAGGAGAGCAAAGCAAATCCACACTGCCCCTGGTACTGGCATGTATCCTTTTATTTGTGTGGGGGAGGAAGGCCAATGGCTGGATGCTATTCAAACCTGACTGCCATACTCAAGGGCCCAGTAATTGGTGAGACCAAACTGCCTTAAGTCTACTTGGAAAATGCAGTGCTTGAAAATGGCTGTGTGGGTTCCAAGCCTGGGACTCAGCCATTGCTAAAGGTCTAAACATTGCTGCCATCCATGTGAACAAGCAAAACAATAAGGGCCTCAAAAGCAAGCTATTCACAACCCCTGGAGCAAGGCAAATCAGGCTTGTGGTGCTGGCTCTGTCAAGACCCTTGGAATCTGGGAAGCTGAAAAAGCAGATATCAGCAGTAAATGCCACTCCTGACTTCGTTTCTGTGTCTCATTTAAAAAGCTAAAGTTTTTGTCAGGCACTGATGATCACACCTGTAATCCTAGCTACTCAAGAGGCTGAGAGCTGAGGATCAAGGTTCAAAGCCAGCCCAGGCAAGAAAGTCCATGAAGCTCTTATCTCCAATGACTCATTAATAAGCTGGAAGGGAGCTATAGCTCAAGTGGTAGAGTGCTAGCCTTGAGCAAATAGCTAAGACAGTGCCCAGGCCTTGAGTTTCAAGTCCCCAGTACCAGCACCCATTCAGACACATACACATACACATACACACACAGTTTTAAGTGTAAAAGTTAAGGACTAAAGTGGCTTTTGAGAGGTACACAAAGCTCTCTTCAGAGGGTAAGAAAAGACATCTTTGTTTCTTTGTGCCCCAGCAATTTTGTCCAGCACAGGAAACCTTCTCATCAGCTGGAAATGGAAAAGGAATGGGCAAAATTTCTAGTTGTTTAAGAGGTAGCTTTTTCTGTGCAAATGTCATCCTGCATATTTGACAGCTCCCTAGACACTTGGGAGCAATCACATACACTAGAAGACAAGGCTCTGCTGCTACTGGAAAGGAAGGAAGTTCTTTATCTGGCTCCTCTTCTCTACAATGCTTTCTGCAGGCTTCGTGGCAACAACCACTTCACCCTTGGAGTTAGAGGTAACTTTAGGTAGTTCCTGAGTGAATGTAAGTTTAAGGTGGCACTTTATGACAAGTGACATTTGTTTTCCATTGCAACACAGAGCTAAGGCTTCTTTTAACATAAAATCACTAAAGCAGGAAGTAGTAAATCAAGAGCAAAGGGATGCTAATTAAATACTGCATAGTCTAAATGACGGTTAGACAGGATAAATATTCCAGAAATGCAAAAGGCAGTTCGTGAATGAGAACAGATTGGGAAGCACTAGTAGAAATGGGAAAGCTTTTCCAAATTCTTTCTTACATGAAAGAATTTTGCTTATTATAGATATGTTAGGAGTTTCTTCTTGTTTTTTCTTTGTCAAGGGGAAAAAAGTTGGTCTCAGCAGAAATAAGTCATAACAGGATGACAGGACTTCCTCAGAACATTTGAATGTGTCTTCACACACACACACACACACACACACACACACTCACACTCACACACACTCATGGAAAGGCTGAACTTGGCCAATAGTTTCAACATCAAAAGGGTAGCCACTCAGTTCACATAAACACTCAGTGGAACTTGAGTTTAGAAGAAACTGCCAGATCCTTGGCCATCTTGCAAAATCTCAGATATGTCTGAATGCAATTAGAGAGCAGATTTGGGGTCTGCCCACACAAGTTGTAAAAGCACCTGCAAAGGAATTCCTGAAGTCACCAACAGCACAGGCTCAGCTATTAGTCACAAACAACACAAAGAACCAGCAAAGACACCCCACCCCACCAGCCCTTACCAAGCAAGAGCCTCTGGCCTAGCTCGTAACTAGGAAGCCAACAGCTTTGGGATCCAGGCTGGCCCAGAGGCAGGATTCAGAAGAGGAAGCCAGGTCTGCAGATGCAGATGTGGATAGAACAGGGAAAGGCAAGCACTGGTTAGAAAAGGCAGCATAGTTGGAAAACAAATAAACAGAGAGGAACACAGTCAGAAGGCAAGTATAATATTAGATACTGTGCATGTTCCTTGTTATAGAGGGACCTTGGCAGAATAGTTAAGGACATGGTCAACAGAGATTATAGTTCCTCTCTTACAGATGCTTCACAGCACCAATACCTTATATTATCCAAGGCTTATATACTGTGAATAGGAATAGCATCTGCAGGACATGGGCTGTGAAACGGATACTGTCTAAGTGCCCAGAAGCCAGTAAAAACCAGCTTTGGTCACATATGACAATTCCCTGTTTGTGTATGGGAAGCATATGATCCATCAAATGAGTTAAATACAAGGTACCACACTTAGGACCCTGTGTGGCCCATAGAAGACATAGATCAACTATCATTTATCCAAAGCGCCTGGGACAAAAGTGTTTCAAATTTCAGATTTTCTTTTTAACATTGGCAGGGACTTTACTGGTTGAGTATCCCTACTTTGAAAGTCCGATGTCTGGGGGAAGGATTGGGGGGGGCGGGGGGAGGGGGGAGGCTGGGAAGGGAGGTGAAGGGTAAACAAAGGAGGAGGCTGCAATGCTTGGTAAGAAATGTACGCATTATCCTGCCCATGTAATTGTAACCCCTCTGTACAGTATGTTCACAAATAAAATAAAAGAAAGTCCGATGTCTGAGTCTGAAACAGTTTGAACATCACGCCAAATGCCCAAAATTCTTGGATTCTGACAGTAGGATTCAAATGTTTAGATTAGGAATGCCCTACTTGTGCTATAAATTTAATCTAAAATGTCCCTCAGAAGCCCATGTCTCCATTTTTTTTTTTTTTTTTTTGGTTGGTCGTGGGGCTTGAACTCTGGGCCTGGGCACTGTCCCTCAGCTCTTCAGCTAAAGGCTAGCACTCTACCACTTGAGCCACAGCGCCACTTCTGGTTTTCTGGTGGTTTATTAAGTTTCATGGACTTTCCTGCCCCAGCTGGCTTTGAACTGTGATCCTCAGATCTCAGCCTCCTGAGTAGCCAGGATTATAGGCATAAGCCACTGGTCCCCGGCTTCCATTTCTTTCTAGAAGATGTCAGAACCTTTAAGAGGTGGAGCCTAATAGAAATAAGTTAGGTCACTGGGGGCATGGCCCTGTGGGGGAGTATGTGATACCAGCTCCTTCCTGGGTGTTTGCTTCCCAGCTGTTATGATACAATTAGCTCCAGCAGCACACACTCCTACCAAGATGTACTGTGCTGCCACAGTACGTGTGGCCCACAGGAAATGGAACCAACAGATCATAAAGTGTGAAACCTCTGAAACTATGAGACACAAACACCTTTTCTTCTATTAATCTGATTACCTCAGGAATTTTGTCACAATGAGGAACACTGACAAAGCACAGCAAATTATTACTGTCACTATCTTGAGAACAAAGTAGATCACTTCCTCCTCCAGGGGTAGTAGCAAGAAGGGGATAGGAGCAAGCAAGGTATTGGGCCTTGACCATGTTCATGGCCCCAGTGCCCAATCACACAGTGAGTCTCCACTCCAGAAGTAGATGCACTTCGCCACCTGGCACTACTCACCTTCTCCAACCTGCACAATAAAAGGACTCTTGGGAATATTGTCCCCAGCAAAGGAAACGTTGATCACGTGGGGGCCAGGCTGCATTGGTTTGTACACACACCGATACACCTGGTTGCCTTTGTCTTCCATGAGCACCTCCACAGTGTTCTTGCCTTGGGGATCTTCAACCTCTACAGCGATGTCACCCACACCAGCTCCTGAGACAGAACAAGTGTTCTATTAGCTCAAGAGCCCCTCTCAGACAAACCTTCAAGTTCCTAAAGAGCTCAGGCCAAGAAGGAAGGTGCATTACCGGCTGTGTAGATGTCAAAGTAGGTGGGTTTATTGGCGATATTCCCTGCAACTTCCAAGCCTGGGCCTTTTGCAATGACTTTACTGGCGTCTCCCTGGGCCTTGTCAACATTCACTTCAAATGGGCTCTTGGAGATGTGCTGTCCTGCAAAGAGCACTATGACCTGCAGGTGACAGATAGGAGAGATGTGATATCCTCTATAAGCCTAGCAAGACTATTAGCAAGTCCCATGTTTGACGATATTCTTTTCCACACGTCTCAGGATGGTCCAAGGGGCTGCAACCAGATGCCCTGAAATCAACTCAGATTGCTATATGGCTATGCATGGGATGTCATCAGACCTCGAGCAAACTAACTGCCCATGTCAGGTACACTGAGCTTTTCTAGAAGGAAATGTGTAACCACTTGTCCTTGAGCTTCCAGACATGAGGTCCATATTAAAATGCACAGGCCCAAGAGTTCAAGCACAAAGTGCTTTCCCAGGGACAAAAATGGGTTTGAGACAAAATTACACCGATTTCTGTCTAAAACTTGAATCCCAGTTCTCACCCTGGAATTTCTCAAGAGAACTGTGTTGGGATTCATGTGAACCTATATTGGCAGGAATGAATTCATTATGTCACAAATACTTCTTCCAAATTCATGGTGTTCCAAGAATGTAAGAAGCAGCTGAGGCCAGAGTTCCAGGTGAATTTATAAGAGCCTGAGGTAGTAAACAGAGTGAGTCTGTCTGTCTGCCTGCCTGTGTGTCTGAGCATGATATAGCCTTTCTGTGCTAGACAGGACTCTTCTAGTGAGAGGCGTCCAGGATCATCCTCTCCTGCAGGCCTCGGTACTCTTCACTCCTGCCTGGACACCATCTCAAACACATGATATAGACATCAAGGGGCTGAGGCTTAGATCACTGCCATGTCCCTACATGCTAGGGGAACTGTTTCCCTCCATTAGAGTCAGCCAGGCTCCTGTGTCCTTAGGCTTCAGGCTGCTGAGCCCTGCAGGCCACCTCACAGGGAAAGACGTAAAGAAGCAGGAAGACAGAGACCACAGCTTAGTCTTGGCAGCAAGCGACACCCCGGCCTTGTAGTTATAATGCTGGGTGCTCACACAAAGTTAGAAAAATCAAATGAGCAAGGCACCAGTGGCTCACGCTTTTCATGTTAGCTACTCAGGAGGCTGAGATCTAAGGATTGTGGTTCTACAATGGTTAAGCCAGAAATAGAGGTGTGTTTAAGTGCTAAGTGCCAGCCTTAAACATAAAAGCTAAGAGGAAATGCCCAGGCACTGAGTTCAAGCCCCACGACTGGCATAAATAAAACAAATAGAATAATATTACAAATAAGTTCCCATTGGAATTTAAGCAGTGAATATGGGTTAGCTCATGTCTAGAGCTTGATTTACCAGGATTTCAAACTTTCTCAAAGAGCATCAGAAATTAATTTTAAAAAACCACAAGGGGAGCCAGGCACCAGTGGCTCACACCTGTAATCCTAGCTACTCAGGAGGCTGAGATCTGAGGATTGTGGTTCAAAGCCAGCCCGGGTAGGAAAGTCCATGAGACTCTTATCTCCAATAAACCAACAGAAAACTGGAAGTGGTGCTATGGCTCAAGCAGTAGAGAGCTCACCTTGAGCTGAAGAGCGCAGGGATAGTGCCCAGGCCCTGAGTTCAAGCCCTAGGATTAGCCAAAAAAACAAAAACAAAAACACAAGGGTAGCTCAGTAGTAGAGCATTTTTCTAGCACGTGAGAGACCCATCTGGGGTTTTCTCTCTGGGACCACAACCACTCCCCCCAAGACTATTCATTCTTCTTCCCAAGATCTCTTTCTTCTATGTTTCTCTGAACAAGTCCCAGGAACATCCAAGACATGGCCAGGAGCCAGGACACCTCATCTTACCTTGTGAAGCCCGGTGACCTTAGGCAGGTATTCAACAGAGTATGTCTTGTTCTTGTCACTGTCAGGGGTCACCTGTGCCTAGGAGAGAAGATAGAAACAGTAGATGGTAGGTGTGAGTGAGCAGCAGGCAATGTCAACCAAGGTCCTGCCACCAGCTGCCAGGTCAGAACCCTGGTGTTCTGGCTACTTTCTGTTCCTCACTCCCTCAGAGGATACCAGCAAAGCAGCAGCTACACAGCCACACAGCCAAGCCAGGACTCTCACTGTCTCCAAACTGTCACTCTCTAGATGAGAGAGAACCTTAAACTTTTACAGGCACCAAGTTGTTAAAAGCCTGTGAAATACCAGACTCAGTGTTAGCGACCAAAAGGAAAATAATAAGCACTTCGAATATAAGCCCTGCTCTAGAAGGGAAAACAGACAATTAATTAGGAAACTTGGTGTTTCAGAGCTTGCTTACATGCTAGGAATAAAATATGGCCTTACGAAAGTAAGTGGACAGAGAGAATAGCATGTGCAAAGGCCCTGAAGATAGACTCAATGATTGTTGTAAGAAGAGAGGGCAATAAACACCACAGTCTCCCACTTCAACTAGTAAGACCTTTACTCAATCCAAAAATCATCTTATTAAACATTGTTGCACTGGGAATCAATGTAGATTAGATACAAAGCACAGTTGTTGGACGAATTAACCATCAAAAGCCTCAGTATCCTTTTCGGTAAAGAATATTTTGGCTGAGCTATAAGGGAAAAAACAGAGGCACAGTCTCCGAGAGGAGAGCAGCACCTTGCACATACCTCTTCCTTATTCCCTTCAGGGTCTTCAATGAACACCATCACATCTCCCTGCCCGGCGCTGATGGTGTCCACAGTGAACTTGGCTGGCTGCTTTACCATGTTTCCAGTGGGCTCAATCCCTGTCGTGAGTATACACAGCACACTGTCAGCTGGGCCCGCCCTGGCATAAACCATCACCTGCTGTGTCTCCTTCAGGGAACCCAGGGATGGAAAGTGGCCCTGTAGATCTCTTGTGAAACACAAGGACAAACTACCAGGGCAGGGTAATCAAACAAGTCCAGAGGTTTAATTTTGTTGAGTGTGTGTGTATGTGCGCCAGGCTTGAGGCTTGAACTCACAGCTTAGGAGCTGTTTCTTTTGTGCTCAAGACTAGAACTATATCCCTGGCTTTTGTTGTTGTTGTTGCAGGGGTGAGGGGTGGTAGTTAATTTGAAATATGAGTCTCGAGGACTTTTCCTTCAAGCCATCATCCTCAGATCTCAGCCTCCTGAGTAGCTAGGATAACAAGTGTGAGCCACTGGCACCCAGCTTTGTGTGCTTTAAGCAGTATCAGTTCTGAACTATTCAGAGAAATGCAGATAATAATGGTGAACAACATGGTTGGCAATTAGCAAGGAGGGACAGTCTGGGTGGAGGCAGGAGGTGGGGAAGAAGATAGTGTATTTTTTCATTAAACACTCTTCTGCATGGCATTCTCATTTTACAATGATCATTTCTTCCATTAGACTGTTATATTGTAAGATAACTGGGCAAATCCACCTCAGGTAGAGTTACATGTCGGTGTGAGAATTAATACCCTTTACTCAGTTGCTCCTATAGTAGCATGGGCAACAATGCAGTACAAGATTCCACTCAGGATCGTGGTTCAAAGCCAGCCTGGGTAGGAAAAGTCCATGAGACTCTTAGCTCCAATAAAACTGAAAAACTGGAGGTGGTGCTGTGGTTCAAGTGGTAGAGCGCTTGCCTTGAGCTGACGAGCTGAGGGACAGCACCCAAGCCCTGAGTTCAAGCCCCACAACAGACGAGAAAAAGAAGATTCCACTCTGCCAAGGTGCTTGTGAGACAAGGACTTACTATGATACAGAACACGCCATCACCACAGAGATCCTCCAGGCTGCCCTTTTGGATCCCCACTCACCCCCCTCCCACCCCACTCAACTCTTGTCTTGACATACACTAATCACATCTGTTCTCCACTTCTGTCATTTTGCCATCTCTCAAGAATGTTACAGAAATGAGGGCTGAGAAAATGGCTTAGTGAGAGAGTGCTTGCCTAACATGCATGAAGCTCTTGGTTCAATTCCTCACTCCCACATAAACAGAAAAAGCTAGAAGTGGTGCTGTGGCTCAAGTGGTAGAGTGCTAACCTTGAACAAAAGTAGCTCAGGAACAGTGCCCAGGCCCTGAGTTCAAGGCCCAGGACTTGCAAAAAAAAAAAAGTTACATAAATGAAATCAGACACATTGCAACCCTCTGGGAACAGCCTTTTCCACCAAGAATGCTCTGTAGAATGATCCAGACTGTTGGATATTCCAAAAGCTGCTATTTCTTTAGCACTAATATTCCAGAGTGTGGAATTGTTTAATCATTTGCCTACTAAAGGACATCTGGGTTGTTTCCGGGTATCAGTGACTTGTAACTCACATAGAGGCTCTGTGAGAATATAAGTGTGAGATAATAATTCCTGAAACCCATCTCATCTGCTGCTGATTCTACAAACAGCAGCTAATACTCTTGCAAGTTCCTCAATAGGAAGGGTTCGAGGGATAACCCACGTCCTGATAGACTGCTACACTCTTGGATTTGTGAATGACAGCATGTTTTGTTCTAACAAGGCAACTTTCCAGAGGCTCCAGAAAGCCCTGGGGCTGGGAACCAGAAAGACAAGCCTCATACCGGTCACCACAGCTACTTGGGAGGTAGAAAATAGTCCAAAGCTAACTTGAACAAAAATGCAAAACTCCCTATGAAAAATAAAGTGGACCATGGCTCAGGTGTAGAGTACCTGCCAAGCAAGCAGGAGGTGCAGAGTTCGATCTCCAGTCCCTGCTCTGAATCAGAGATTAAGTCAGTGTAGGGAAAAGTCTGGTGCAAGGAGAAAAGTACTGAGGATGGAAGGAAGAAATTGCTTTTCTTTAGTTGTGACTGAGAGAATAAAAGGACAAGTGGTTTTTCCTATATAATCAGATCTCATGTTTCTGGAATAAATGCCAAAGAATTTACTTGCTTGGTCACATGGAAGGTGCATGTTTTGATTTTTGTTGTTTTGTTTTAAAGAAACAGCCCATGCCAGCCACCAGTGGCTCACGCCTGTAATCCTAGCTACTCAGAAGGCTGAGATCTGAGGATGAAGGTTCAAGGCCAGCCTAGGCAAGAAAGTCCGTGACACTCTTCTCTCCAATATACCACTCTCCTTGAGCTGAAGAGCTGAGGGACAGCACCTAGGCCCAGAGGTCAAGCCCCACAACTGGAGGGAAAAAAAGTCCAACCGAGATGCCAATGGCTCACACCTATAATCCTAAACTACTCAGAAGGCCAAGATCTGAGGATCATGGTTCGAAGCCAGCCCAGGCAGGAAAGTCCATGGGTCTCTTTTCTCCAATTAATCACAAAAAAAGCTGAAAGTGGTCCTGTGGCTCAAGTAGTAGAGTGCTAGCTTTGAACAAAAGGAGCTCAGGGAAAGCATCCAGAGTTCAAGCCCCAGGAGAGGGGGTAATTGTGGGGGGCACAGCCCCGGCCTGGAACTGATGGCTCACACCTGTAATCCTAACTACTCAGGAAGCTGAGATCTAAGGATGTAGGCTTGAAGCCAGGCCAGGCAGGAAAGTTTCTGGAATTCTTATCTCCAATTAACTACAAGAAAACTGAAAGTGAAGCTGTGGCTCAAAGCAGTAGTGCTAAGGTTGAACAAAAAAAGAGCTCAGGCCCTGAGTTCAAGCAAAAGAAAGAAAGAAAGGGAGAAAGGGAGAAAGAGAGGGAGAGAGGGAGAGAGGGAGGGAGGGAGGGAGGGAGGGAGGAGGAAGGAAGGAAGGAAGGAAGGAAGGAAGGAAGGAAGGAA
>NW_012267228.1:23931250-23966496 GCF_000151885.1 Dipodomys ordii
TGCCACTTCCAGCTTTTTTCTTTTTGCTTATGTGGTGCTGAGGAATCGAACCCAGGGCCTCAGGCATGCAAGGCAAGCGCTCTACCACTGAGCCACTTTCCCAGCCCCAACTTTCAATATTTTCACAAGTATGGGCTCACATTTTTGCCCAGGTCAGCCTCATACTATAATCCTCCTACCTATAACCTCCAACAGAGCAGGGAGGAGAGTTATGAATCACCAGCATATTGATGGAGATAGCATGTCCAAAACTTTTTGCCCAGGCTGGTCTTGATTCATGATTCTCTTGCCTCCTGTCCTGAATAGCTGGGATTGTAGATATGAACCAACATCCCCAGGCCTTTGAAGATAAAACTACAGGTGACAAATTTTTTTTTTGTTTTCCTTTATCTGAAAATGTAGTGATTTTCTCTTCTTCCTAGAGGGTATTTTCCTGGGATTCAGGATTCTAGGATGCCAATGCTTTTCTTTCAGCACTTGAAAAACTGTTGTCCTATTTACTTCCCTCCATCCTGCATGGTTTGCATAAGAAATCCATTGTCCTGTTTTCCCCATTGGGTAAGTTATTGGTTCTTTCTTACTGCTTTTAAGTTTGTATGATCTATAGTGTTTTTGAAGTTTATTTGTGTGTGTGTGTGGATGCGCGCGCACACACGTGCGTGCTCGCGTTACTGGTGGTGGAGTTATTTACCTTGCTTAGACTTCTCTTGGCTTCTTGACTCTGTAGGATTATGTCTTTTCAAAATTTAGAAACTTTTCAATCAAGTATTATTTCTTCAAGTAGTTCTGTTTTCTTAGTTTGTTTGTTTTTCACCACCTTCTATTTGTTCTCCTTCAGGAACTTCTCTAATGCAAGTATTAGGTGCTTTGTTCTAGTCTTCCCAAGTCCCTAGAGGCTCGTCTCAAGTTTCTCAGTCTACTTTCTCTCAGACTGCGAATGTCTGCTGTTTTGTTTCACCAATTCTTTGCCCCAACCTCTCATTCTGCTCGTACGTACATCCTATGAGGTTTTCTTTCAGTTATTACATTTCTCAGTACTGAAATGTCCAAACTAGCTATTCTATTTCCATGCTGGGGTTGTTTTTTTTTTTATTTGTTTGAAGAATGCTTGTGGTTGCTCACTGAAGTTTTTATAAAATGGACACTTTAAACTCCTGACATTGCTGTCCATGAGGGAGGAAGCCCAGGATCCCAGGTCAATCTTTACTGACATTTGAGGTGAGAGGGCACTTCATTTCTGGTGGGCTTCCCACCATACCTCCATTAGTGGCTGGGAGGGGTGAGAGAGGGGTCCCTCCTTAGTCCTCCTATGCTGACATTATCACTTCCTTACCAACAAAGTCCAGGCTCTCCATGAGCATTTGCAGGTGAACATGGGGGGCGGGGTTGTTCCTGTGGTATTTGGTTGGAATATTACCTAAAAGTATTCTTTCAGGCTTCCTAGGCTGCCTTTCCTGACCTTTTGGGTAGGGACAATAGGCTTTTTTCTGGGACATTTTGTGTCTATGTTCATTAACTAGATGGCCATCTTCAGCCCTAAATCTGGTATATTCAAGGCAAAAGACACCCAGGCATTCATATCTGTCTATCCTTGGACCCATGTCCTTAGCTAGTCTGCCTTGTTGGTCTTTTCTTTTTCAATTCTACTTGTACTTAACTTACATACATGCCCATTCTACCCAGAAACAATATCTCTAGTGTTACTGTGCACGTGTGTATACACACACTGCTAATGAGGCATGAACTCAGGGTCTTGAGCACTTACTTTTTTTTTGGGGGGGGGGGCAGGGAGGTCAGTCATGGGGCTTGAACTCAGGACCTAGATGCTGTGCCTGACATTTTGTGCTCAAGCTAGCACTCCACCATTTGAGCCACAGTTCATTTCTCACCTTTTGGTGGTTAACTGGAAATAAGTTTCACAGACTTTCCCGCCCAGGCTGGCTTTGAACTGTGATCCTCAGATCTCAGCCTCCTGAGAAGCTAGGATCACAGGCGTGAACCCTGTGTATCTGTCACCTGCCTGTACAACTATCAACTTCCAGCTAGTGTTCTCACCAGCACGCGTGGACACGCCCCTCCTGTGTCATTCAAACCCCAGACCTCACACACATCATCTATAATTCACTATCTTTAAAAGTGTTCTTCAATACAAATTATCACATTTAAAATATAATAATAATGTCTTCATATCTCCAGTCAGCATTCAAGTTTCCAATTACACATGAGTTTTCCTAAAAGTCAGTTTGGAACAGGATCCAAACAAGGCTTACACCGATTCCTCAATCTCTTACATTTCATTCAATTTTTTTAATGTTGCTCTATTTCTTTCCCTATCTTCTTCACTGTTAAAGACAGTGGATTATGTGTTAGTATAAAATAGCCCACACTGTTAAAGAAGAAATGCCAGGTGGAAAAAACACACAATTTGAAATCATTTCAGCACAGGAAAAAGATTAGAAAGAAATGACTCCAACGTTGAAGGGGGAAAAAAAAAGATAGAGACTGGCAACTGTAAAGTGGACTTTGCCTTCTACTTTTAATTTTCTCTTGTGCTTTGAGTCATTTAACAAATAGATTTAAACATGTGCCTGCAATACTGACAAACACCCACACTTATGACTCAGAAACAACTTACTGTACAGCTTGTCAAAGGCTGGGCGGGACCTGGGTCTCCTGGCTAACCATGGTTGTTTAGGAGGCTGAACCACATGCCCACACTGTAACTGTAGAGCTGAGCTTTGCTGGCCAGGCAGAGAGACAGCAACTCCCTTTCATTATTCACACTGAAGGGGCATAAGGTTGGCTATGCAGGAAATGCTTCATATAGAACATAGGTTTTGAAAATTGCTTCTACTTAAGTCATGCATGGATACTTTCAACCAACCTACCCCCACGAGGAAGCCCACCACAAAGACCTCTGTGTGGAAGTAGATTCTCCTTACCCAGCCCTCTCTCCTTCACCCCACTCAGACCAGGTAAGTCAGGGCTCTGTGAATGGATCTGTAAGTACAAACTGACGGGCCACAGGCATCTATCCAACATCCAGAAGGAAAAAAAAAAGAACAAAAACAACTTTTCAAGTCTGTTAGAGAACAGATGGGATATTCTCCATTCCTACTTGGAGCAGTAGAAACCAAGCAATGTTTCTACATGCAAGAGAAAGTCTATCTCACTAATAGCCATACATTGTAGCCCTCTCACCTGAAATGAGTGTTTTGTCTTCCTACTTTTAAAGGGCAAAAGAAGTTAACTGTAAGTCAGGTATCTGAGTCTCAAACCTATGATCCTAGCTACTTGGGAGGCTGAGATCAGGAAGACTGTGGTTCAAGTCCAGCCCAGGCAGGAACATCTGTGAGACTCTATCTTAAGAGGGTGTGGTGGTGCATATCAGTCATTCCAGCTATGGCTGGAAGGTTAAAATAGGCAGGTCACAGTTCTGATGCAGGCCCAGGCAAAAAGCAAGACCCTATCTCAAAATAACCAGGGCACTAAATAAAGGGCTGGAGGCATGGCTTGCCTAGCAAAGGTGAACGCCTTACCTCGAACTCCAGCACTGCCCCTCCCCCACTCAAGCTAAACATGGAACTATCACATGTTCTACAATTCCATGCTTGGGCTATACCAAAACAGTTCAAAACAAGGTCTCAAGATACTTTCCACCCGTGTTCACAGCAATATTACTCAGAAAAGCTACAATGTAAAAACAACCCCAATGTCCATCAACACATGTATGGATAAACAAAACATGGCAGCTATGTGATACTATAGAACCATAAAAATGAGTGACATTCTGATACATCCTACAACATGGTTAGACTCTGAAAAACATATGCTAAGTGAAGTAAGGCTGCCACAAAAGCACAGCAACTGTGGGATTCCATTTCTAGGAGGTACAATGCAGATCAGAGAGACAGAAGGAAGAACACAGCTCACCTGGAGATGGGGGAGGGGAGGACAGAGAGTAACTGCCTAGTAAGCATGGTGTTTGACTCTGGGAAGGTGAAACCCTTCTGCAAATAAACAGTGCTGGTGACTGCATGACCAGTACACAGTCACAGAATGGTATACTTAATGGTAATCATTTGACAATGATTAACTGAAAAACAATGCACAAACTACACACACACACAGAGATGAATGGGGAAAAAAAGGTTGCTTCCTCCCACAGCACACAACACTTACAAAGAGGCAGAGGAAATGGCAAGAGAAGCCACATTCCTGAACTGTAGCACTGTGAAGGAAAATCATCTGACATTAACAATGGGAAAACAGGATAGCCAGTGATAAGGTTATTTCAAACAAGCATTTTATGCTCTGAATTGATTCATTCCATGCAGCCAATTAAGTTGCAAGGGATTTATATGGCTCTTTGCAACATTTCTGCCAATAAGGATGCATAATCTTTAAAGTCTTGCACTTCTTTACTTTCCGTTTTTTCCCCTTTTGCTGTTACCAGGAATTGAACTCAGGGAATGGGTACTGTCCCTTAGCTTCTTTCCTCAAGGCTGGTGCTCTACCTCTTTTTTTTTTTTTTTTTTTTGATCATGGAGCTTGAACTCTGGGCTTGGGCGCTGTCCCTGCGCTCTTCAGCTCAAGGCGAGCATTCTACAGCTTGAGCCACAGTGCCACTTCCGGTTTTCTAGTGGTTTATTAGAGTAAGAGTCTCACGGACTTTCCTGTCCAGGCTGGCTTTGAACCATAATCCTCAGATCTCAGTCTCCTGAGTAGCTAGGATGACCGGCGTGAGCCACCAGCGCCTGGCTGCGCTCTACCTCTTGAGCCACATCTCCATTTGGTGTCTTGGTAGTTAACAGAAGAGTTTTTCAGACTTTTTGGCCTAGGATGGCTTCGAACCACAATCCTCAGATCTTAACCTCCTGAGTAGCTAGAATTAGATGTAGAAGCTCACAGCACCTAGCTGGTGTATCTTGCTAATTACCACCTTTGGTTATGGCACAGAGAAAACAAGCATGAACATGCCAACCTCCCAGTAACTACAACAAAGTCCCCTGACACCAGTAACACAGAGACCTGCACAGACCCCAACATCCGGCCAGACAGAACTGTGAATGGCAAGTGTGTCTGCTGTGGCGATGGCAGGCACCATGGCCTAAGAGTCAGATGAGGAGATACACAGGATACTGTATGTGTATATGAGATCTTACCATGCTGATCCTTATCACAAACAAAACTGGGCTACCAGGGGACTGTTCTCTTTTAAGGAACATGTGCTTGAAGTCAAATGTCACCCACAGCACAAAAGGGCTCGAAATGGCTTTGGTCATTGCACTGTAAGCAGCAGTGTCCTGCAGATCCTGTCATAAACAGGATGTCTCAGCAAGGAAGTGTTCCCAGGGGTTAACAATAGCTTCCATCCTATCTGGAAAGCTGAGGCAGCTTTCACCCACCAGGAGAAATAAATCAGCAGCCAGATGGCCCAGACTCTTGACCCACTCCCATCCCTGACTGGTAACCTGACACAAGACCCTTCTCCCCCTTCTCCAAGTGGCCTAGGTCCTGATTCCTCTTCTGAAAAATGGAGGCAATGGCCCTTTGTAGTCCCAGGGTTACTGCACTGAAAGTACAGCAAGTTCTTCATGCTCTGCTACATGAAAGCAAAGGTATTTCTTCAAGCCAGAATATAAATGAGCCTTTAGGCTTCCTATGGTATTACCACTTAATACCTGCCTCCAGTCTACCATGTTTTGCTGGTTATTTTGGAAATGGAGTCTCAAGGAATTATCTGTCCAGGCTGGCTTCGTATCACAATCTTCCACATCTCAGCCACTTGAGGACTTAGGACATGAGCATGAGCCATCAGCACCCAGCTTAGTATGGTATCATTAAGAATGAAGCTTATCTAGGAGAAGGAGGAACTGAAGGCATGGCTCAGCGGAAGAGTGCCAGCTTAACAAGCACAAAACCCTGAGTTCAAACTGCAGTAGTAACAAAACAATAGATAGTTACTTTAAAAAAGGAATAAGGCTTATCTTATACTCTTTATTCTAAGTGCATTCCTCTTCAAGCCATACTCTCTACAACTAGAGGATCAACACTTACCTCTGCCATATGCCCTGGCTTTCTTTGGGTTGAGTTTGGGTTTAAGAGGAGCGCCTGGCTTGAGTTTGGCTTTGGGGAACTGAGAAAGGTAAGTCATCACCGAGTGCTCATCAACATCAGGATGAATAATTTCTTCAGGAGTGATGACCTATAATGACAACATGGTAGGTGAATTCCTGCATCACTTGGAAATCCATATAGCTTTTTTTTTTTTGGTACAGTCGTGGGGCCTGAACTCTGGGCCTGGGCGCTGTCCCTCAGCTCTTCAGCTCAAGTCTAGCGCTCTACCACTTGAGCCACAATGCCACTTCTGGCTTTTTTCTTTTTGCTTATGTGGTGCTGAGGACTCGAACCCAGGGCCTCAGGCATGCAAGGCAAGCGCTCTACCACTGAGCCACTTTCCCAGCCCTCCATATAGCTTTTTATGACTGTCTCTTAAACCAAATACTACAAATACTAAGAAAATGAGTCCGTGCTTTGTTTAAGTAAAATTACATTAAAACAAGACACCCAAGATAATTGGTTATTTCAACCTTTTAAAGGTGTTATTGTCCCCATTGGAAGCTGGGGCATCCTATCCAGAAAATCCTGCATGTTATTTCCAGAGATTCCAAAGACTCCATTCACTCCCCTGGCCTAATGTTCTAGAAAGGATAAAGGAATAAACAGCAGCAAATCAAGAAGAAAAAATAAACACATACCCCCCTCCCCACCAAAATAGAAGTAGAAGACGCATAGATAAACTAGCTTCTCTTGTTCATCTATCCAGTGTCCACATCTCTATTAAATTTACTTCAAAGAAAAATATAAAGAAAACCAAAAATAAGCTGGGTATGGTGACGTGAAACTGGCCTGGACTACATAGTAAAATCCTGAGAAAACAACAAAAAATAGTAAGGGACAACACAGGCACACATAACATATGTGGTGGGAATATATTAGTAGCCATTAAAAATGGGAGAGGGAAAACAATTCCTGACACTCAGTTCAGGAGCATGATGAGACCCAGGCTGGATGAGTAGCTGCTCTGAAGATTTTCACAGACTGGGTCCAGTTCTACCATCTGACCCAGCCCTAATGGCATGGCAAGTCCTCCCTGCCCCTACCAATGGTGCCAGGTGGTAAGCCACACCTCACCAAGAGAAGATAAGGCTTTTTTTCATGAGTTAAGTTAACCAAATATGATGAAAAGCTATACCAACATTCCTCTCCCTATGATTGAAAGAGAAGAAAGGAAGGCATAAAAGAGAAAGGGAGGGAGAGAGGGATGAAAGGAGAGAGGAAAGAAGGGATGAAAGAAAGGAAAATAGGAAGGAAAGGGGGAAGGGAGAGAGGGAGAAAAGAGAAAGAGAGAAAAAAGAAAAATAAGACCATTTTGATGCTTAGCCTGCAAGAAGAAAATAATTACTGAGATTTGAACAGCTGCCTACAGTACATTCCAGTAAAAAGTAGGATGTTTTCATTTGGCGTTTCTTCCCCGTGGCTCCTTTAACAACTGTACAGTGCCAACATCACATGAACGTCAAAAGTAGATGGTTTCAAGCTTAACAGGAGATGAAAAACACATCATTCAACTTCCTGAGGGGGAAGAGGGAAGCTAAGAAGCAGAGACATGATTCCAAGAGAGGCAAATTTGGAAGTGGTGCTGTGGCTCAAGTGGTAGAGCGCTCGCCTTGAGCTGAAGAGCTGAGGGACAGCGCCCAGGCCCAGAGTTCAGGCTCCACGACCGGACCCCCCCCCAAAAAAAAATACTCTTTGGAGGTGGAAGGCCAAGACCACCACAAGCCAGTACGGTCTCAGGGGGACAGGCAGACATGTACATACCTGCGGGACGCCCAGCCAGTCATCTGCCTGCTGCATGGCTTCTCGGGCATTATCCACAGGCTTTCGTGGGTCCCAGGACTCCCAGTCTGGACACAAACCTGTTCACATAACACAAACACAAACAACAGCATCAGTTGACTGAAGAGATTAAAAGAAGCCATGTGCCCCAAACTAAACCCATTTACCCATTTGGTCTCTCCCCTTTTCCCCCTTTTTTAATTTAGAGACTAGTTTATTAGTTTCTGTAATCAAACCCACATACCTAAGACCTTACATATGTTTTTATTTTATCATTTTTAAGTAGACCTTACATATTGAATACAGTGTGTTTATCTGGACAGTCATTTGGTCTCTGAACTCAAAGAAAACTACTGCCTCCAAAATTTCACTGAATGAAGGGCTGAAGGCATGGTTCAAGTGGTAAAACACCTGTATAGCAAATGCAAGGCTCCCAGTTCAAACCACAGTACTGCAAAACAAAAAACAAAACAAAACAAAAAAACCCACAAAACACTGAATTATATTGGGGAAGAATAAAAATAAATGTATATTAGCAAGGACTTTTTTCCATAAGCCTGTTATCTTGCATTAAGATAGGTATGATCTATTCTTTGAGGGTATATAACAAACAAGGCTTATAAAACCATTTGGATGCCACATGTTCATGGTTCATGCCTATATTCCTAACTACTCAGTACAAAGCCACCAGCACCCAAAAAAAAAAAAAAAAAAAAAAAAGCACCATTTGGACCTGGTACCTTTGTGCCAGGATTTTATTTATTTATTTAATAATGGGCTTGAAACTCAGGGGGCTAACACTTGCTAGGCAGGAAATCTACTATACTTCAAGCCCAAAGAGAGAGAGAGAGAGAGAGAGAGAGTGTGTGTGTGTGTGTGTCACACTCAGGGCCTGGGCACTGACCCTGAGCTTTTTTTGCTCAAGGCTAGCACTCTACCACTTGAGCGCAGCTCATGTTTGGGCTTTTTTTTTTTTGAGATAAGAGTCTCCTGGACTTTCCAGCATAGGCTAGCTTTGAACCTTGCTCTTCAGATCTCAACCTCTGAAGGAGCTAGGATTAAGGCTTGAGCCACCTGTGCCTGGCAAGAAAATGCTTTTTAATAGTATACCTGTGTACACCTAAAGAAGATTAAACTAGTATCCTGTGTAATTCAAACATCTGTTTAAAGGTATAAAAAGTTACTTCAAAAGACTTTCAAAGTACAAGTCATTTAAAACTGGAGTAAAAGGAAGCCAGGCGCTGGTGGCTCACGCCTGTAATCCTAGCTACTCAGGAGGCTGAGATCTGAGGATCGAGGTTCAAAGCCAGCCCGGGCAGGAGAGACTGTGAGACTCCTATCTCCAATAAACCACCAGAAAACCGGAAGTGGCGCTGTAGCTCAAGTGGTAGAGCGCTCGCCTTGAGCTGAAGAGCTGAGGGACAGCGCCCAGGCCCAGAGTTCAAGCACCACGACCGACCAAAAAAAAAAAAAAAAACGAGTAAAAATCCTCAGATTTAAACTAAAAAAGTGTATTTTCAGATGGAAGGAAGAAAGCACTAGAAATGCTATACTAATACTGTCCTTTGAATTATTCTCAGATGATACCAACTTAGAAGGAGAATAATGTAGCAGCCCTCTTTCTTTACCGAATTGACACTAGACAGCAGTTCTGCTTTGAGGGTGCCTAGAGCCACTACCTTACTAAACATGATGTGCCTGGCACATAAAGAACACTCGTCAGAGCTGAGTGGTAAAATGTTTGCCTAGCAAACATGGGACCCTGGGTTTGATCCCTAGTACCAAAAAGTACTTTTGAAAAGACAAATAGGGCTGGGAATGTGGCTTTGTGGTGGAGTGCTTGCCTAGCATGCATGATAGCCTGTGTTTGATTCCTCAGTCCCACATAAACAGAAAAAAAGCTGGAAGTGGTGCTGTGGCTCAAGTGGTAGAGTGCTAGCCTTGAGCAAAAGAAGCTCAGAAACAGTGCTCAGACCCCGAGTTCAAGCTCCAGGACTGGCAAAAAATAAGAAGAAGATAAATAAATAAATAATATATACATATGTAAAAAAGTACTCGGTAAACAGAAAATATGATTATTAGAATGGCTTTTTTATTTAGTAATTTGGGAAGGTATATAAACACTGGCTGCTTTTTTTTTCTATTGAGAAAAACACATCAATCTTAAACCCTCCATGAAGATAATTATAATCTTGTTGTATACCCAACCACTCAGAAAACAACCCATCTGGAAAAGGCTCCAGCTGGATCTTGACCAAACACTACTCCACAGTAATACAGAAAGAAAAGGGCAAAGAGAGCCATATATAGTCAAACCAGTGGTTAATCAAAATGGGGATGTTTCACTCAATTAAGTTTTTAGATTTTTTTTTCATGCCAAGCCACCTAAGAGGGCCACATGTTTCTGCCAAAGCCAACAAGAAACTAGGCACTGATGTAGGAAGACATACCACTTTTTGACTTTTGGATCTAAACCTAAGGTCTGCTCTAGGCTTAAAGTGTTAAGGCCTGCATTTGGGGATTTAAATAAACACTGGAATCAACATTCAAGCATGCCATGTAGATAGAACTAGAAGATTTGATACTGGGAGGGGAACAAAACAGTTTGGTCCCATATCTGTCTGTCTTAAAGGAAATACCCACCAATCACTGTGAAGCTAGCTTTCCCACAGGAAAACCAGATGTATGGGGCTTGTACAGTGTCATCTTGAGCATAACAGTTTAGGCAACTGACAACAATGACTTACCTGGAGCACAGCTGTCTACTAGGGCTCCCAGGGCTTTGCCATCTTGCCAATTCTGGTTAAAGTTGGTGATGGGCAAGTAGGGGATCTTGTTCTGAATCCATCCCAGCAGCCTCTGCTTTGGTGTCTGTTTCTTGGCATCATCATCCCCTTCATCCTCCCACACAGGCATAGAGATGGAGTAATGGAGGATCAGTGTCCACACCAGGCCCAAGATGAGCTTCAGGTTCCCATCCACAATGGCTTTGCTATCTGGAAAGACAGGCACAGGCTTGGTCATTCTTCTGGGTTACACAAGTGTAGATCACGCTCTTTTTGAAAAAGTGAATGAAGTTCTTATCCATGGAGAACTGTACTGAGATGTTTGAGAGTGAAAAGACATGATGATGGGAGCCGTATCAAAATAGTTAAGGATGGGAAAAGAAAGATTCCAAAAGCTTGTTAACTGGTGCCACATGGGAATGCATGAATCTGTCTTTGCTTTTGTGTGTGCTTACATTTTTCCCATAACAACTTAAACAAATCATTTCAGAATTATAAACAATAAAGAGGGGGTTGGACTGCAGAGATAAACATCGGCTAACCCAATGGCACATGGTCTATCAGATTCTTTACATATTTGTACATATTAATGTCTTTGTATTTGTTGTCTTGGATTTCTATTATTCTTCACAAGCAATATTGTTGAGGGTGAGAGGGCAGTACTGGGTTTGAACTCAGGGCATTATACTTTCTAGGCAGCTACCTGTCACTTGAGTCACATACTTAGCTCTTTTACATGGGTTATTTTGGCAGTCAGACTTCAACCTACAATCACCCCACCTATGGCCTCCTAAGTAGCTGGGACTTTAAGCCAGCATGCCCAGCTACAAGCAACTTTTATATGTCTCCCTTTCACTTATAACTATGCCTAGTTATATTTTTCCCTCTAGGTTGCTCCTTCCTATATGTTTGCAAGGCTTACTTCCCCTTTTATCTTGCCAGTGTCATCTTTGCTTTTTTGACAGGGCAGTTGGGGGATGGGGGGGAGCTATTAATAAAGCCAGGTAGTGGTAGTTCACACTTGTAATTCTAGCTACTCAGGAGGCTAAGATCTGAAGATCAGGGTTTGAAGTCAGCCCAAAGAGAGCAACAACAAAAACTATCAATAGTTAAATTAGGGCTGGGAAGGTGGCTCAGTGGTAGAGCGCTTACCTTGCATGCATGAAGCCCTGGTTCGATTCCTCAGCACCACATAAGCAAAAAGAAAAAAGCTAGAAGTGGCGCTGTGGCTCAAGTGATAGAGCACTAGCCTTGAGCTGAAGAGCTGAGGGACAGCACCCAGGCCCAGAGTTCAGGCCCCACGACCGGACCCAAAAATAAAATTAAATTAATGCAAGGGAGCCCAAGCCATGGCTGTTTCAGTCTGCTCAACGGAGGACACCATAACACAGGCCAGCTCTCCCAGCTCTCTATCCTCTTTCCATCTCCACCCATCAAAACTCAAACATTGGGGCTGGGGGGTTAGCTCAGCGGAAGAGCGCCTGCCTGACAAGTGCAAGGCCCTGAGTTTGGTCCTCAGCTGGGGGGCGGGGGGGGGGGGCTATAAAAGACCAAAAAAAAAAAACCCTCAAACATTATCTTTAGAGTCCCTATCTCCCTCTCCCTCCTAACCAAACATCCCCCACATTACCGCTATTCCACCAGGACCCAAAGCTGTAAACATGAGAACCATCCTAGACTTCTCCTTCAAGCTTCTGGTACAGTTCCCACAACATGGCATCTCTCCTTACCAAAAAGTCTTCGCAGCTGAATATCAGTGCTCACACCTGTACTCCTAGCTGCTCAAGTGGTAGAGAACCAGCAATGAGTTAAAAAGCTCAAGGACAGGTCCTGAGTTCGAGCCCCAGTACCAGCACACAAAAAGACAAGAAAAGGAGTCCTCTCTATATGTTCCCAATAAACTTGCAGCCCTTGTCCCCTCTCCTGGCATCTCTGACTGCCTTGAAGCTGAACCGGAACATGAGGCTGAACTGTTCTTCACACAGCCTCAGTGCCATCTTTCCAGCCAGCACTCACAGAGAGGCCTTGCTGTCCATAGTCAAAGTCCTTAAAACAAAGCCACTTCAAGACCCATGCAAGTCCCAGACAGTCAGAGGCACCCATGCCCAGATGACAGATTGCTCGGGTCCAGTGGCCACTACAGGTATGAATAGACAGGGAGAGGGAGAAGGAGAGGAAGAAGGAGAGGGAGAGGGAGAGATGGAGAGACAGACAGACAGACAGAGACAGAGAGACAGAAGGATGGATGGATGGATGGATGGATGGATGGATGGATGGATGGATGGATGGATGGATGGATGGATGGATGGATAGATAAAGACATAGATATCCCCTCTGGGAAGATCTTTCACCTCCAGCTCCTCTGGGACACATCTGGCTCTGTTCAGGGTCAGGATCCCCAGACTGGGTGGCACTATACTCACACTATCATGTGTAAGTACATCAGGGCCCTCTCCTTCAATATTGTTGGGACAGTCCATCTGATCCTCTGCCTCCCACCCCCACTCCAGAAAGAGTTCCCACGTGGGAGGAACTACGCCTGCCTCATCTTAGAGCTGTCTCCAAACTCAGCCCTACTGCCCCTCCCTGCAAGCCACCTGAACATTGGTTAAGCATGTGTCAAACTGCACATAATGAAACCCAACTACAGCCACATGGTCAGCACATGCTGCTCCAAAGGACAGCTGAATGGCTGTGTGGGGCTTAAAAAAAATAACCAGAGGCCAGGTGCTCATGGCTCACAACTGTAATACTAGCAACTCAGGATAACAGTTCAAAGCCAGCCTAGACAAGCAAGTCCATGAAACTCTTTTTTCCAATTAACCATCAAAAAAGATGGAAATGAGCTGGGTGCCAGGGGCTCACATCTGTAATCTTAACTACTCAGGCTGAGATCTGAGGATGGCTGTTTGAAGCCAGGCAGGGCAGAAAAGTCCATGAGACTCTTATCTCCAATAAACCACTCAAAAAAAAAAAAAAAAACAGAAGTGGAGCTGTGGGTCAAGTGGTAGAGCACTAGCCTTGAGTACAAAGAGGCTCAGGAACAGTGCCCAGGCCCTGAGTTCAAGCCCCAGGACCAGGGGGAAAAAAAGAAAAAGAAAAGACGGAAGTGGAGCAGTGGCTTAAGTGTAAGAGCACGTAAGTGTAAGAGCAGCTAAAGAAGCATTCAGAACAAGCATGAATCCCAAGTTTAAACCCTGGTACTGGCAAAAAAGAAAGAAAGAAAGAAAGAAAAGAAAAAAGGAAACGCAGTACCTCTTTCTTTGTCCAAAAACCACTAAGAACTTAGAGATAGCAAAGCATTAAGTCAAGCACTGGGCATCTGACCATGAGACCAGCCCTGTTCCTGAGGTTCTACAGTCAATGTGGCAGAAATGGTCTACATAACACTCAGAACTCTCCACAGGAAGTAGACATCTGAGCAACTCACCACATAGACCAGACATTTCTCCCGCTAGCAGTCCTTGTTGGCCACTAACTTTTTTGTATGAGATGTCCTGTCTTTGAGTACCAAGTTCTACCTAGTGGTCAGCTGAAAGTCCATATCCAACCATCTTCACACACTCCTCTATTCAAACTAAAGCAAGAGCTGTGGGAGGATGACGAGGTGGGGTGAGAAGAACAAGAGGGAGAGAAAAGAAAGGCATCGTAAGGCTTGTGGGATAATCGTGGTGGCTGGCCAGGCACACGGGAGGGTTTCAGATGGAGTATAAAGTCTCACCCGGCCTCAGGCCTCAAAACTCAAATTTCCCCCAAGTTATGTATTAAAGGCTTTTCACAAGCAAAACTGTAAGTTTAATGCATAACTCAAAACACGAAGCCAGTCACTCTATTTTTATCCAACTTACACATGTTGCTCTAAAGGAATGAGACAAGAGTCTTTTTCAAAAAGATTCTGGGGGAAATATGACCCAGCTAAAGTCTGAGCCAAATTTATGGAATATACAATGCCCAGGACTTCTGTTTCCAATGAATTCAAGGTGGGTGTCCAAACAGGAAAACCCCCATTACAGTCTCCCAGGGATAAATGATACCTCCATTCTGCTATTCTAAGAAGCCAGGGGGAGAGAAGTCCCCATTCAAAACTGATTTTGACAGGTGAAGGTTCAAATACTTAACCGAATTCTTGGAAAAATAAGAAAGATGGAGAGCTGCCCAAAAGGCCTCCCCAGTTTCTATCCGTGGGAAACAGGAGAATCCCCAGGCTTGGAACAGAAAATGCTAAACAGCATCACAGCCTCAATGTCTGACCATACGCAGGGACGTCAGCACTCTCAGCCTTGCATTTGTTCTGCAGGGTTGATGTGACTTTAATAAGCATGGAGGAGAACTGCAAAGGAGGAAAAGGCTGGATCAGCCAAGAAGCCTCTCCACGCAGCCTTAACAAGCCAACGCCCAGCCTGCCTGCCCAGCCTCTCAACATCAGCTCAGATTCTGGTGGGCTGGAACCTGGCCCAGGATTCCTCTGAAATCCAACCAATCACAATTCCCACATAACTACTCCTGGCTCTGGACAACACTGACCCTCAAAGCCACCCCATAGGGCTGGGAAGGTGGCTTAGTGGTAGAGTGCTTGCCTTGCATGCCTGAGGCCTGAAAACATAGGATAGATTTTGGGGGCGGGGGTGGGGGAGTGACAGTGCTGGGGCTCAAACCCTAGGAGTAAGATGTGTATGTGTCTTACACGTAGGTCACTCTCGCCTATCAGTACTCCAATCCTTGTTACAGATTTGTATCAAATCAGCTCCTGTTAGCCTTCTTCAGAAGCATACTAGAAAACTCTCTTTGGCAAGCTCTTCCATTCCCAGGGATCAGAGAGTTAGTGGCTTTTCCCCTGCTTCTGCTGGGCCAGATCTGTTCAACCAACACTGAACCATCCCTGGGGTTCCCACAATCAATCCCAGCACCTCCTCACCTATGAGGAAAGACATCCAGATTTTTGCTCTATTGAGTGAGGACAACAGGTCATTCTCTGGCTTTGATACAGCCAACTAGTGACTGCAGGAAAAGAGGAATGATGGCATGCATGCTTGAACACGTCCCTAAGTCCCATTCTGCACTATGGCTTGGCCATCTGGGGAACTCTACTTACTCTCTGACTACTCAGCAACACCCACTCAGAGGCAGGGTAGCAATAAGAACCGGCTTTAGAGGCAGCAGCTCAACTGTATGCCATTTTTACTTCAGTCACTGTTTGAGCCTTTTTCCCCATCCACCAAACAGGAGTAATTAGGTTAGAGAAGGCTGAGGACTGGCACACAGTTAGGTGCTTCATATAAACGTTACCTCTCTCCCCTCCAGTATTTACTCACCAAACAGCTCAGTGCCTGCTCTGCTAAACTCCCTAGCCTAGAGCAGAAGCCATAATCCAAGAGTTATGTGGGAGCTAGAAACAAAAGGAAGTACTCTGGATTTACGTGTGGTTGAAATGTTTGATTTCATTTGGGGGCCAAGCAAATCATTAGAAAAACCATGGCCCTAGCTGCCAAGGCCTCTGCTCTGCTGTTCCAAGAGATCATGTCCTAATCCATGCTGCAGTAAACCTAGTGCATGCAAGGCTTCTTTCTAGGAGGAAGGACCCTCAGCTGAGAGGCCCACATGGCCTGAGAGACTGTCCAGCTGACTGACAGCTGGACAGATCTCTGAAAGAGAATGCGGTACTAAGAGCAGCTCACATGGCCAGCTATTTATTGGGTTCTCTCTTGACTTCTGGGCTTCCTTGTACTCCAAGTTCTTTCTTAATCCATCCCCTCTAGCCTGGCTGTAGACAATGCTCTCTTCAGGTATGAGCCCTTCTCTAGCAGTACACCTTGGAACTGTGGCTAAATAATCACCATGTGCACTGGTCTCCTCTGCACAAAGATCAGCTCCCTTCAGTCAGGAATGGTGTCAGTTTTGCTCTCTGCTGTTCACACAGTACTTAGCTCTCTGGGGTACAAGCTGGCACACTCAGATCCTGTCTCCTTCTTCAGAGTCCTAGGACAGGCAGCACTGCATGTTATAGAGGTAGTGCAAAAAAGCAGGCAGTTGGATATGGTGGTACATACACCTGTCATTCCAGCTGCTGAGGAGGCTGATATGGCCTCTAAACGCTGGTCCTCCTGTCTCTACCACCCAAGTAGCTGTGATTACAGGTGGGTGCCATATCAAGGCTTCTTATATTTAATTGTTCAAGTGATGATACAACCAAACATGGTATAGGCACATATTGTGAAGAATCTTTCACCATGGAGGACTTGGATTTGGCAAGAAAGACTGAGACTATGAATTACCCATGCCTGCCATCAAGATCACTGTGGCAGATTGGCAATGCCTGCACTGGCCATGGTGAGGGGGAGAGGGGGCCTTATTTCTCTGCAACAGAATTGAGTAAGCATTCCCAAAGCCCTGATGTGAGATTTCTACTATAGGCCCAGAACACATTCCTTATGCATAACCTCACCTTTAAATTTCCTACTTTGCAAGCTATTCCTTCTCACATATGCAACAATTTTTCCATAGAATAAAAACAATCAGAACAAACAACTTCACAAATACCTGTTTTTTTTCTGGCATAGAGAGTTTAGTGAATTTTCAGATCATAAATACTACAGTAAGTGTGTTCTGATTACCAATTTGCTCCAAACACCCAATTTTCCATTTAAAGGGCATCATTTTACTTAAAAGTTCCATTTTCACTCTGATTTTCTTGTCAATATCACTTTTGAAAAGTTTTTTGTTTTGTTTTGTTTTGTTGCCAGTTCTGGGGCTTGAATTCAGGGTCTGGGCATGGTCTCTGAGCTTCTTTTGCTCAAGGCTAACATTCTACCACTTGAGTCACAACACCACTTCTGGCCTTTATGTGGTACTGAGGAATCAAACCCAGGGCTTTATGCATGCTCATCGAGCATTAAGCCACATTCCCAGCATTGAAGAGATTTTTTAAATCACTTTTAAGGATTATTTTAAACTCAACAACATACCCTTACTGAAAAAAAAAAAAATGAAAACTGGAGAATGCAAGGGAAGGGGTGACATTGTCCAAAAAAGAAATAAATGTACTCTTTACCTGACATGTAACTGCAACCCCTTTGTACCTCATCTTTATGATAACACTAAAAAGTTAAACTTAAAAAAATCAATAAATGAGATGAGTGTATGTTAAAGGTCCTAGAATATAGCAAATGTCCTTGAGTTCAATCTTCCTGAGAAGTCATTTAAGTTAGAATAAGGACTGGGTTCAAGTAGGAAAGAGAAAAGCAAAACCACTCAAACATTTTGAGTTCATGTAGATGAGGCTTTTAGGTCCCTCCACTAATTCATTCTGTTGTTGCCAGGACAAGATCCCCCCCTCCCCCAAGGACTCCTAAGCAGAAGAAGGTGTGGGGTCCAGAGTCCAGTCACTGGGAGCCTCAAGATAAACTCCAGCATGAGGCCTCACCGCACCACGGTGGTCACCAGCCTCTGGCTCACAGCTCTGCCTCTGAGAATAAGTCCAGCTGAAAAAACAAGTGCTGGCTGTGAATGGAGATCCCTGTGACCCTCACTCCAGCTCAGTCTGTCATGTGGAGAGGCCACCTCACCTGAAATGCAGCTAGCTGCTTCAGCAGCTAAGTCAGGCCCACCACTGGCCGGGTCCATGTGCAGCCCGGGTTGGAGGTGGGGTGGGGGGGCGGAGGGGGGAATACAGGAAGGGGAGGCGGAGGAGAGCCTTAGAAAGAGATGAGTGAGGGCAGAGGGCAGGGGAAAGATGCCGGCAGCTCTCTCTTCTCTGGACCAACCCCCTGTATGCTGTGAACTCCCCATCCCCACCCCACCCCACCATAACCACAGCTTCAGGAGGGTGGCTTTGGTGGTTAATCCCATTTTACAGATGACATAGCAGAGGTCAAACTTTACTGCCATTGTGGTACAGATTTTGTGAGCACAACCAAAGCTTTACTGTGCTACGAATGTCATCTGTGACAACAAGCCAATAAGAGGAATCTAGTCATAACTGTTTGCAGAAAATGTGACTGGGTAGTATTAGTTGTACAGACAGGAAGACTGTATGCCTGGAAGAAAAAACAGGCTTCTCTGACCCCCAGGGCAGAGCCTCTGGACTTCTGCCTGCTCCAATCATTCTGACCCTCCTTCACCTGCAAGGACAGGGAGAAAATATGGTAGACAGGGTATACCAGCATGGGAGGCAAAAACCAAGACTTTCTCGGCCTCTACTGTTCTCCGGAGGGTCTGGTGACTGAGTTCTCCTCCTCCATCCCAGACTTCTCCATGCCTCCCTCGTGTTCAGGCAGGAGTCACCCTGAGCCATGCTTGGGAGAACCTGAAGTTCCATCTCAGGAGTGCAAACTTTTGTCTGTTTTTGTCCTGGAAAACTGAAATTAGGGTTGTTCATAGTCTTGAAAGCCCAATTTGTTCTCCTCTGTTTTCATAACCAACACTAATTTCCTAACTGTCTAGGGAGAGCCGGGGCCCAGGACAGGATACAAATTATACGTCTAAAAAAGAAAATAATTTAAAACACTCCATAAGGAGACAATGTAAGGGTCTACCACAGGAAAATACATTAAATAATTTATATAAAGGAACAAAGAAAACCTGTGTCTTTTGTCTTTCATACTAGATTAAGATTTCTGAAGGTTTTTTTTTAATAATTGAGAGTAAAAGTTAAATATAGTAAGAATGAATAGGCTAGGTATTCAGTTGCAAACTTGTAAATGTTGAATCTGGTTACAAAATCAGATCAAAGTGGCTTGCTTGGCTTGAAAGGGAAGAAGACATCAGTTTCCATTTTCCCCCTGTAACTCAGCTCATGTTACAACTCATACAAGCCTGTTACAGAGATGGCAGCCTGCCCAAAGATTGTGAAGTCATAAAAGGAACAAAACTCCCAAATTAAAGTCATGACTAGAACCAAGCTGAGGGAAATTGCAAATAATTTATAACCACTAGTTCTCAGCATCACCAAGAAAAAGATGATAAAGCTGGAGGAAAGAAATTCTCAAAGGACTACTTACAGATATGGCCACTTTTTGAATAAAACTGGGTTCCCCATACTAAGATTTAACTCAGTTGACAGCAAGAATTTGTGCCCATGAATTTGAACCTGTCAACTCACAATGACACAAGGCAAACTCTGAAGGCAATCGTGTCCTCAGTCAGGATCGAATTCTCTGAAAAGAGTTGTCAGCCCAGGGGCTGGTTGCCTTTTTGCAGGTAGAATCCCACACCTCCAACACCCATGATTGGTTCATGGAAGTGGGCAGACTCGAACTCACACCAGTGAAAGGTAGGTCACTTGTTCAAAACACTGGTGGCCAAGTAACTGGGGGGTGGGAGTAAAGCTGCTCAGGTACATTAGGCGAGAGATTAATGGGACAGTTGGAAGTTCATATGTCCTGCCTAGGAGTCAGAAAAGCCTGGTTCACCTCCCAAGCACACAATTTGTTAACTGGAAGAGGGAGACTATAAATTGGCCAGTTCTGTGGGCTTGGTCTCCTCATCTGAAAAATGAGAGATAACCAGGCCCACTTTTATCAAGCCCTGGTATCATAGTGCAGTAAACCAGGTAGCAAATTGTCCTTTTTTTTTGGTCGTGGGGCCTGAACTCTGGGCCTGGGCACTGTCCCTCAGCTCTTCAGCTCAAAGCTAGCGCTCTACCACTTGAGCCACAGTGCCACTTCTGGCTTTTTCTGCTTATGTGATGCTGAGGAATTGAACCCAGGGCCTCATGCATGAGAGGCAAGCACTCTGCCACTGAGCCACCTTCCCAGCCCTGTCCAATGACATTATCAGGGAATGATGATATATTAGCTTGGGGAGACTAAGGATGCCCGGTAAGCACTGTATAAGCAAGATTCAATAGTGCCCTATTCTACTTCAAGATTGCCAGAGCCAAATGCCCCAGAACTCTGCCTTCCACACAGACGAGCATTCCATCTGCTTGCAACCACAAGAGCAGGGCCCAGGAGGGACCCAGGATTAAGGCTGATAGAATCAAGATGTTTTTTGCTCAGTGAGCTGCTGAATGGAACTGGCAGTCTACAAAACTCTGCAGGCTACCTCGACCCCTCCAGCAGATTCCTGAGCAATCTGCAGGGGCCAAGCTGGGCCACTGCTGACAGAAAATTAAGTTCAGGGTCAATAAATTCAACTTGAGACATAAAGTATTCAAGAAAGTTCCCTAACATGACTTTTTTTTTTTCTACCGGGAGATAAGAGAGGTTTGGGGCACTAAAGAGATTCTTAACTGTTAAAGCAATTCACTACAGAAATATGATTGGGGAGGGGGGAATGAAACTACTTAAATACCTCTTTGACAACAAATAAGTAGTTAAAGAAACTGTACATTCAAGCAAGGAAATACGAGGCTGCTAGGAAAGGAATAAGAAAGAAATAGGAATCAAATCATTTACAGCAAAGGATGGGATGTACATGCAATCCTGCTTTTGAAAAGGCATTGACTGCATGGGAACAGCAGACCCAGGGGCAGGCTCACTGCCCCCCCTCCCCAGCAAGACAAAGGCCGCCATGCCAAAGACAGCCTTTCCTTTGTGGTTGCTGAGCCCCGCCTCTGTAATGCTTGCACTGTTAAAGTTTATGCTGTATTTACTCCTTTTATAATAACTCTCCACATATGACCAAAAGAGAAAGAACTCTTATACTAATACACATATTAAATAAAGAACTCTTCAGCTGAGGACCATAGTTCGATAAAAGTCTTTGAGACTCTTATCTCCAATTAACCACCAAAAAGTCAGAAGTGAGGGAGCTGGGAATGTGGCTCAGTGGTAGAGTGCTTGCCTTGCATGCATGAGGGCTGGGTTTGATTCCTCAGCACCACATAAACAGAAAAAGCCAGAAGTAACGCTGTGGCCCAAGTGGTAGAGCACTAACCTTGAGCTTCATGAAGAGCTGAGGGACAGCGCCCAGACCCAGAGTTCAGGCCCCATAACCAACCAAAACAAAAAAAAAAAGCCAGAAGTGAGAGTGAACCAATGCAACAAGGATACTCACAAGACACTATGTTGGAAATTAACTTTATAACTTGTGGGGAAGAGCGTTGGGAGGTGAGAAAGCAGGAGAGAAACAAGGGTAACAATGTTTGACAAGAAATGGACTCATTTTCTTACACATATAACTGTAACTTCTCCATATGTCACCTTGACAATATTTTTTTTTAAGCCAGAAGTGGAAGCGGGGCTCACATGGTAGCTGGCCAGCCTTGTAAAAAAAAGCCAAGTGAAAAAAGTAACTCGCTCTTTGTGTTCCCTATCCACACATGCTACTGAGGCTCTGCTTTGCTCACCTTCCTCACAGTGATCATCCAAAAATGCCTTCCTATTTCTTTTCAGGAGAGGCACCTTCCTGGACCAGCAGCCTGTGGTTCTCAGGAGCTAGCCTTGGCCATTTCCAAACAGCTTGTCAGAGAAGAGAAGATGCTAAAGACTGCATTGCAAGTAGCCTTCAAGCAGGTTCTCAAGCCAACAACAACCAAATCAACCCCCCATATTCCTGTTCCCTTTATTCCCTGCTTCCTGGTCCTGTAAGTGCAGTCTTCCATGATGTAGAACTAACCTGCGGGTCTGGCCAGCTAGTTACTCCCACCAGATTCTCACACTTCTATAGGAGGTAGCCCTGTTAGCTCCATCTTCTAGATTTAAAGTTGACTAACAAGTAGAGTCCCAAGTCAAACAAGTAAGAGCAGTAGAGCAGATACTTGAACCCAGATCATTACTACAGGATCTGCTGTCCAACTTTCTTCCACTCCTAGAGACCAGACCAAGCCTGCAAAGAGGCCCATACATAGGTATTGTGGTGGTAACAAATGTTTCAAAAATGGGAGCATGGAGATGGGGTTGGGCGGGGGGAGCCACTGAGGATTACATCATCTTCCTAGGAGAGATTTATCACTGTGCCCTGAACTCTGTCCCATGATAAACGATCATGGCATTAAGATAAACAGTCAAAACCAGTAGGACACCCTCACTGCAAAAGGGGAAACACATTCTAACATTCCTGAGGCACACTGTCCAAGCAACAGGGCAAGTGAGTGACACACATTAACATTCACGCCAACACCCCAACCGCCAGCTGTTGCGTGAGTAAAGACACACAGTTTGCGGCCAGATCTCTTTCTTGCCAGTTCATCTACAGTCTGGCTTCAGTCAGAGCTGCCTCTGAATTTGGGTTCTCAGACCACACAAAAATCTTGCTCTAGCCTCTGCCCATGGTGTTCTTCTACTGGTGTTTTCCTTAAACCAATTCACTTTTTTTTACACATCTTCAAGGGATGAGACCTGCAATTGTAAGTCTAAGATACTAGTTGCATTTTTTAAATGCCTGTTACAACTGTTAACAGTAGGTTTGTTAACAGTATCGTCCTGAGTACCACATTTTAGAAAAGACCACACTAGCTGTTCACTGGCTTTTTCCAGACAAAGAGGGTTTCTGTGTACAAATAGCTAGGGACACACTAGATTTATCTTTTTATTTTTGTTTCATTATGAGCCTAGCACTGATGGCTCATGACTGCAAATCTAGTTACTCAGGAGGCTGAGACCCAAAGAACCAAATTTCAAAGCCAATCCATGCAGAAAAGTCCATGAGTCTCCATTTCAATTAGCCAGCACAATGCCACACTAGAGGCGTGGCTCAAGTGATAGAACACCAGACATAAGCAAAAAAAAGTCTCATAAGAGACCCTGAGTTCAAGCACCAGAACTAGCCCACACAAAAGTTTCATGTCACCTGGAGTGGCTCCAAATGCCATCTGCCAATGCCAAGTGAGTGCTATTATGAATGCTACTGAACATTGCTACAGGACTTGTCAGAGCCTTTAATATGTAAACAGACACTGGCAATCTTCCAGAGAGGGCTAGAATGTGACACTGTATTTCTAAATGTTGTTGGATTAGAGAACTTAAAAAAAAATTTATCTCATGGGCTGGAGGCATGGCTCTGGCAATATAGTGCCTGCCTAGCAAAGCCTTGAGTTTAAACTTTAGTATTATATCAAAATAAACCAACAAACAAATTGTATCTCCAAGAAGGGTTGGGATGTGAGTACTTGTCCTGGCATTTGTGGGGCCCTAAACTTAATCTCCAACACCATAAAAATAAACCAAGAGAAAAATAAATGAGTACATATTCACTCTCCAAGTAAATTAATACTCTACAGAAAGCAGTCCAAGGAATTCTAGCTTAAACTGTTCAGATCCTCCACAAACACTTTCTCCCAACTCTCCCCAAATCTGGGCAATTTACATCTTATAAAACAGTGAGGTATGAGGCAAGGGAGAAAGGAAATAAACACTAAAGAAAGAACTCAGGAAATAAGGCCGGGCAGCATTTGCTAATCTGCGGCTGCATCTGTGGCAGTGATTAGGAAAGTGGAGACATGCCACTGGGAATCAGCACGTTGTGTGGATGAGGGACAGAGCAGTTCCCCTCCCCCAGAATTGTTCATAATTAAGGGTGCAAAAGGAAGCACAGCCCTAAACCACAGCATTTATGAAACCCTGCTGATAACCAACTCCCTTCACAAACACATTGAGACATCTTCTTATTCCAGGGCAAACTGTAATTCTTAAACAACAGGCAATGATTTAGAGGAATTTGGGCCCAAACCAGCCTCCTCCCTGCCAGATCTGCTTTAGAGCTTCTTGTGTCAAAATTTTCATCAGCAGAGAGCACATTGCCAAGTGGCAGGAGGCAAAGGGAAAGCCCAGAAATTGGTCCACCATTTAAACAGATACATCCTGATGTGGGTAACAGGAATATCAAATTAAATCCTAGCTCTTCAGGAGGTTGAAATGTGAGGATCATAGTTCGAAGCCAGTCCGTACAAGAAAGTCCATGAGACTCTTACCTCTAATCACCAAAAAGCCAGAAGTGGAGCTCTGACTCAATGGACAGAGCACCAGCATTGAGCCAAAAAGCTAAGGACAGTGCCCAAGCCCTGAGTTCAATCTCCAATACTAGCACACAAATTTTAAATTATGGCAGGGCAAACTTCCAGATTCTTTACCCAACTGCCACTTTACACTTTCTAAAGAGGTCTTTAGAAAACTAAGGATGAGGGGGCTGGGAAGGTGGCTCAGTGGTAGAGCGCTTGCCTTGCATGCATGAGGCCCTGGGTTCGATTCCTCAGCACCACATAAGCAAAACGAAAAAAGCCAGAAGTGGCACTGTGGCTCAAGTGGCAGAGTAATAGCCTTGAGCTGAAGAGCTGAGGGACAGCGCCCAGACCCAGAGTTCAGGCCCCATGACCAGACCCAAAAAATAAATAAAAGCTAAAAAATAAAATAATAAAAAAGAAAACTAAGAATGAGTTCTACAATACCAAAAGACATCCAAGGGGCATCCAGTGCTGCTTATACATAACTTATTCATGAGCATAACAATAATAAATAGCATTAGCACCCAGCTTGGGTGCTGAAAGTCATTCCCAAAGCTGCCATGTGGAATTAGCTCTAAACCTGAGATGCAGTCAGCTGTAACGTAAGTGTCCTGAGTCAGGGTCTAGGCTCTTCTGTCTTTAGCATCACTGTGATTCTAGAACCTAGTATGGTGCCTACCTGACAACAGAAAATGAGAAAAAGGAGTCAAGGGTAGAGGTGCATTCCTGTAATAACCCCAGCACTCTGGAGGCTGAGTTATAAACCAGCCTAAACAAATAATCACACGCTATGAAACAACTACCCACCCATCAACCCAAGCCAACCAAACTACCACCACCCATCAGCCAACTAACCAAACAACAAACAACAAACTACCAGAAGACTGGCCACCCAGTTAACCAACTACCAAACCAGCCCTAAAAACCCCAATGACCCCATCCTTGCCTACCATCTCCTACCAAGTCCCCTCTTCCCCCAGTCCTGCTAGCTGGAACTGAACTGTTCTGCAGCCCAGCCAATGCCAGGCTCCCTCTAGATGCCATCGAAGATGCAAACTCCTCCCACATCTTCCACAAGTCCCAAGAGAGCCTTTGATCCCACTCAGCACACACAGATCTTTCTCAGGGACTACAAAACAGTTCCAAAGCTGGGTAGAGTCAGATCAGAACAAGTGCACACTTCCTTCATCAGTCCCTAATTTTAATATTCATAGAAATTGCATTACACTGGGGGAAAAAAGCTACAGGTTAATTTTCTTGTATCCTAAGGACCTCCAAGTATGCATTACGATTGCTAAGAAAGCAGTCAAGTATAAAATAACTGAATTACCCAGAGCCAAAAACATAAATATAAACAAAGAAAACACAAACTCAGGCTGGGGGCATGGATCAAACAATAGAGCAACTGCCAAGCAAGCTTATGGCTCTATGCTTTAACTCTTACATTTGCTCTAGGTTTTAATTCTTGCTTTTGCAAAGTATGTGATTGTAATACACAAAGGCTTTTTTTGTTGTTAAGTGTGAAGGTAGGTGTGTTTATGGTACTTGGTATGCAGGGCTCAGGAGCCAATGTCTTCACGTGTCCCAGCATTCTAGACAAAGCCGGAGTCTTCTTGTGCCTGTCTTATGGCTGTCTTGTGCCTGAGTGCCGCACTCTCACCTCTCACCCATCTGTCAAGGTTCAGCATCCTGTGACACACATCCTTCCCTTTGGTGCTGTGCTTTCTGACTTCAGAGAAGATCTCACCAAGTACACCTTCCCATAAAATGTGCTGGAGGAAGCTCAATGTCCAGGACAATTAGCATTTCCACTCTAACACTCCACCAACTGAGTCACAGAATGAAGCCCATGCTACACACAGGAATGTTAGCCGTGACTGTGGTTTGTCATCAGGGAAATCAGAGCTTTTCCTATCATGTCAGTGCTGGGAGACAGTTTGAAGTACCCTTTATGTCCATGGCTTCATCAAAATGATGGTTACTTATTAGGCTCACAGTTTGCTCTTGTTCCTAAGCATTTTAGGGCTGCGGAGTGAGTTCAGTGGTAGAGCACTGGCCTAGTATGCACTAGGCTCTGGGACACCCCCAGTGCTGTAAATAAATAAGTCATTTTTGAGATTCTTTACTCCCCAGCAACTGAGCCTTGCTGCCAGCCAGGGTGACTACAGGCCCCTTGGACTTCTGCACCTCCCACTTCGGGGCTCTTTGCTCCAAAAGTTCTGCAACCCAGAATGTTCTTTGTTTCCTGAAAATAGCTCACAGCCTCACCTGGGCCACAAGCCTTCCCGACACCCATCTGCAAGGCTCTGTAATGAGCCAACTCCTGTAAAGCACCCCACAGCAACCTGTGCATTTCCTTCTCTCTAAGACAAGGCCCTATCCTTAGAGTACATAAAGTTTTCTAAATGAATATACTGACTGCAGCCAAAGACCTAACAGAAGTTCTTTCTTGTGTGTGTGTGTGTGTGTGTGTGTGTGTGTGTGTGTGTGTGTGTGTGTGTGTGAACTCAGGGCTAAGGTACTCTATCTTAGCTTTTTTTGCTCAAGGCTGGCACACTACTGGTAGAGCCATACCACCACTCCTGTCTGGGTTTTGGTGGCTAAGTGGAGATAAGAGTCTCACAGACTTTTCTTCGCAGGCTGGCTTTGAACTATGACCCTCAGATCTCAGCCTCCTGAGTAGCTAGGATTACAGGCGTGAGCCACTGGAGCCTGGCTTCTAACATTGTACAAAGAAACACACAAGTATTTTTGACATACATAGGTTTCTCTAAAAATCTGTCTGGGGCTTTTTGGAGGTGAGAATTTACAAAACGTTGGAAAATGGAAAGCGCCACTGGATTTCAGCTCACAGTGCAGCAGAAAGGGAAGGTCAGCCACTGATGTTATCATCCCACCCCATCCCATGACCCTGCTTACTCTCCTAAGACCTTGAAAACAAGCTGACCTAAAGTGGGAGCATTTAACACGGTTCTGCCACCAAGCAAATGCTTGGAAGGAGGTACTTGAACTAGAGCTGGCAGGAACAGATGAAGAGGCACCATGGGCTCCAGTGGAAACTATTAGGTCTATCCTGACCAGGTAGAGCATGGCCCTTTACCCACGAATGTGACCCTGACACCCTCAGAGTGCACATCCTCCACCCCATTAATTAGTACTTCCTCTTATCCCTGACCCCAGCACTGAAGTCATCTGAGAAGGGTCAGTGCCTCTGTTGGGTCACCATTCAACCATGAGCTATATAAAGCTATGGGCTGTTACCCTGACTTCTCAGATGACAACCCGTCACCTGCTAGATGTCACACTGAGAACAGTCTGGGAAAATGTTGAAGTCTGCAGCTTCTTTGAATGGACAGCTCAATTCATCAGCTACTGTCAACAATCAAACCCACCCTCATAGAAGGCTGAGGCGGGGCCATTTTGAAGTTAGATGCAAGAATGGTTTGTGACCCAAACAGATTCATTGAAAAAAAGGCTTTTTTGGTTTCCAGTTTGAACTCAGCTTCATTGGGTGGTGTCTACCACTTGAGCTATGGCCCTAACCAGGTGATCTGTTGGATAATTAAGAGATGGATTCTTTCCTGCCTGGATTGGCTTCAAAACTGTGATCCTCTAGATCTCAGCCAGCTGAGTAGCTAAGATGTACAGGCCTGAACCATGAGGTGCCTGGCAAGTTTTTAATTGAAGGATTGGATTTGCAGACACATGTTAGTGTTGATATACACTATATGATTTCTTTTTTTCTGATGATTAGATTTTCCCAATTACAAAATACTCCACCACAGGCAATCAAACGTTTATTGCACATGTCAATATAATGAAGTGGCTCTCTTCCCCTGGCCCTATCCTGCAAACCCAGCTAGCTCTCTAACAGGTCAGGGTTGCTCAGTGCTATTGCCAGGTCCATGACCTCAAGGAGGGGTAGGGGGGTCCCGCCTAGTCAGACCAGATATAACTTTCTTCTGAAGCCTCAAATACTACTGCAGCTCAGTCTCAGCTCCCAGTCTCAATGTGGAACAGATTAAAAGTCCCCACACACACACACACACACAAAAGAAAATAAAATCAGCATCTCTTGGGTGTGGAACATGGATCCACAATTTTACAACTTTTCAGTTGATTCTCATGACAACTAGCACTTGGAAGCAATGTCTTTGTGAATAGGCCTTACAGGAATCCCACCAAAATTACCACCCAAGAGGAAGACTTGTTCTTCTTATGTAAATGAGCCAGAGACAGAGCCCAAGGAGACAGACCAAGAAGAAAACCCAAGAAGTGTGTGGGCCAGAACTCTGCAGTGTGTCAAGGCAATGAGACTCGCCTTGCTTGGGTGACGAAGTATACCACTTGTCTCAAGGCAAGGAAACCACGCTCAAACAAAGAAAAGGGTGGGGGCTGGGAAGGTGGCTCAACGGTAGAGCACTTGCCTTGCATGCCTGAGGCCCTGGGTTCGATTCCTCAGCACTACATAAGCAAAAAGAAAAAAAGCCGGAAGTGGTGCTGTGACTCAGGTGGTAGAGTGCTAGCCTTGAACTGAAGAGCTGAGGGACAGCGCCCAGGCCCAGAGCTCAAGACCCACGACTGGACCCAAAAAAAAGAAAAAAAGAAAAGGGTGGTTTTGCAATGGTTCAATTTCTCTTTCTTAAAGGAGAAAAACTGAAGCTGGGTGCCAGTGGCTCACGCCTGTAATACTAGCTCCTCAGGAGGCTGAGATCTGAGGATCATGGTTCAGAACTAGCCTGGGTAGGAAAGTCCATGAGATTTTTTTTTTTTTGGGGGGGGGTCCAGTCATGGGGCCTGAACTCTGGGCCTGGGTGCTGTCCCTCAGTTCTTCAGCTCAAGGCTAGCACTCTACCACTTGAGCCACAGCGCCACTTCTGGCTTTTTCTTTTTGCTTATGTGGTGCTGAGGAATCGAACCCAGGGCCTCATGCATGCAAGGCAAGCGCTCAACCACTGAGCCACCTTCCCAGCCCCATGAGATTCTTATCTCTAGCCCCCCAAATGTGGAAAGTGGAGGTGTGGCTCAAGTGGTAGAGCACTAGCCTAGAACAAAAAAGCTGAGGGTCTGAGTTCAGGGCCCAGTGCTGGCACTAAAAACAAAAAAGCAGAAGAAGAAAAACTGGTCATGACAATGAGACCCCTTTCAGGGCAGAACAGAAGCCTGCTGCTGAATGTTACTCATCCATTAGGAAGAATAAGATTAGAGCATTTGCAGGGAAATGGGTAGACCTAGAACAAATCATACTAAGTGAGGCAAGGTTAATTCAGAGAGACAAACAGTGAATGTTTTCTCTCATATGCAGAAGCTAGATGTAAAATACACCAGGACATGATAAATTATACAGGACTCTAGGCACTCATACACAAGACAGTGAAACTAAAAGAGGATACTTTTACGGGAAGAACTCTAAGACATAACAACTCTGAACATTTAAAATACTATTTCTAGAAACAAATTCCAGGAAATGGAAACATGGGTTTTTAATGGTGGTGATGTGTTTTTGCTTTTTTATTGTTGTTCTCCTTTCTTCCGTCTTTTGCAGAGAGCAAGGGGCATATAAAATGGAGGGAGGAAGGATGAACAAATGTAGACATGGTACTCAGTAGACACTATGTGGAAAATGAGCTATGCAACTTGTGGGCAGAAACAGGAGAGGAAAACTGAGGGAAAGTGAAGGAAAAGGTGACATTGTCCAAAAAGAAATGTACTCATTACCTGACGTAAGAGACAGTAACCCCTATGTACAACACTAACAATAAAAGTATATATGTTTAAAAAAAAAAAAAGAGGCAAACACTCATGGGAAAGACCATGACTACTGTTCCCACATTAAAGCCACAACCATTTACAGTGATGACTGGCCAGTCTGGGCCCAGAAATACACAAAAGCAAAAGTGTGATGGTGACATGGATTTTCCCTAAGATGTCATTCATTCACCTCGTCCAGGCTCCACTATTTGCCTAGTGGGACTCTGGAATTCCTCATTACCCACAATGGAGAGAAAAAGGCAACATGGGAGTCTGTTCCAGAGGAGGACAATATTGAGGGTACTCCCAAATTCTCATCTGACAAAAAAAGCCAGATGGGACGGAGGCCTGAGCTTTAGAGCCTGGGCTCAGAGCCCCCATACCCACTGGACAACAGGTTGGCAGTCAGGACTTCAACTGGGCAGAACTGCTTACTTAGGTCACTAACTCAACAGTACTAAGTTAGGTGCTTTACTGCTGAGCCATGCCTGCAGCAGGGGTCACTAACTCCTTAAGTGGAACCTCCAAGAAACGTAGAGAGACATGAACTGTAACACTCATCCATGATGAGAACACCACCCCGACACGACACGACCCCAATCCCTGGAGCTCCTTTTCCCAGACTGTTTTATGGGAGACTTCAAATAAAATTAAGTGGCTGCGGTTACCATACTCAGTACTTCATTTAAGTACCCTCCTCCATCAGACAGCTCACTCCAACACAGCAAATTACCCTTTAAAACTGTGGGGGGAGGGGGATCTGAAAGTTTGTTCTATTTATTCCGACTCCCAAGGTAAGTGAGGGGAACTGTCTGAGCCCAGAGACCCCCTCCCCTCCCTACCATGAAGCACAAGAAGCCCTCACAACCACCATCAAGGGTGAGACGAGATGGCACAGACCCAGACAGTTACAAAATGTGAATTTTCTACAACTTATGCTGATGCAGCCTAATGAACAATTTCCACATCAGCCTCCCAAACCTTCCCAATTTAAGGGCCCCATTCAGAGCTGCCAAAGAGTCCTCACGCCCCCTTTGCAGCTCCTGGAGTGTTCGCAGAGAGCGTGCCAACTTTTCCAGGGCTTGGGGCCAACAGTGTAATCACTGGCCACATTAGAAGCTTCTGGTTGCTCATCAGAACCCAGAAGCCTGGCTGGGGGCTGCACATAGGCAGGAGGCTCATCAGGCTTCCGGTCATAATAAATTCCTCCACACCCCACCTGTGAAACTCCATTCCCATTTATTACCAAAACTGGAGCCCTGGCTCTGGATGTTTTCCCGAGGCCTGGAAGCTGGCAGTTCCAGCTGATGACATCACTGACAAGCTCCTGACAATGGCTCCCAAGAGCCTAAACCTCCCTAATACCTAGCAAGAGCACATTCTTCCCCCATGAGGTCATGTTTAGCTAATTGCTAATCTGGCCCCCACCCCAGTGCCCAAAGCCATCTCAATGAGGTGCCAGGACAGTTCCAGGTTCCGCCTGCTCCTGGGGACCATGTGTCGTTGCAAACACCAGCTCACAGCAAATAAGCAAACTGGGGCCATTCTGAGCTGTCAGTAAGCCCTAGCATTGCCAAGTTTTGCAATAAAAATATAGGATATCCAGTTAAATATGGGTTTAGGTAAAGGGGTATAAGACTGCTCCATGCTATGCCTGAAAACACATAAGAACTGCTTGCCACTCATGGGGCACTCTATAATAACTAGAAAGTTATTCGCTGTTTACCTGAAATTCAGATCTGTGTTTTCCAGGGCCACCCTAGTGCAAATATGTGTTGAGTCCCTACTCTTCCTTTGGCTTATCTGATTTCCTAATCTGGCAATTATATGACTAAAAAAGGCTGGTGATACAGCTCAATAGCACAGGAGATACTCAGTATGCAAGTGAAAAATGCAGGGATGAGGAAGACACAGAAACAGGCCAGCCTGGGATATAGAGGAAAGAGGGGGAGGGAGGGAAAGGAAAAGGAAAGGAAAGGAAAGGAAGACAAAGTTGCCTTTAGAAAACAGATTAGAGGTTGTTGAAAGGTGTATAAGTGAAGTACTGAGGAAATGGAGATGGTAAAAAGTATGGACTAGAATTTGGAATGATTCTGCTTCATATTTGGAAGCTGTAGGAAATTAGATGAAGCAGTATCAACATGATTTAGGTAAGAAAATCCATAGCCTCCAGCCAATGTGTTGATTGTTGGGGCAAATGTCTTGGCCCTATATAAAACACAAGGAATATGTTCTGTGGAGCAAGAATCCATACGCTGGCCTGGAACTGCGCCAACCACAGAACAGAAGCTCAGGTGTCATGAGGGAATAATGATGTTCCTGAAAGTGGCTAAAAGTAACCCAGTCATCTACCACTCATTTTGAAGTGGTATCAGGTAGATGGTAGCTATAAATATATGTAAATTGGAATTTCACTTCTTGAATTAGTTCAGTAAACCAAAATTTTATACACAGAAAACCTGTGGATGACATGGAATATGTTGCTTTGTTAAAAAAAAAAAAAAGATAAGTAAAATCAAGAGCCCTTGATTGAAAGAAGGAAATAAGAACTAGAGCCGAGGAGTCAGGCACCGGTGGCTCACACCTGTAATCCTAGCTACTAAGGAGGCTCAGATCTGAGGATCACAGTTCAAAGCCAGCCCAGGCAGGAAAGTCCATGAGACTCTTATCTCCAATAAACCACTAGAAAACTGGAAGTGGCACTGTAGCTCAAGCAGTAGAGCACTCACCTTGAGCTGAGGAGAGCAGGGACAGTGCCCAAACCCAGAGTTCAAGCTCCACGACCAGAGGGGAAAAAAAAAAAACTAGAGCCGAGGACCAGTGGCTCATGCCTGTAATCCTAAATCCTAAACTACTCAGAAGATTGAGATCTGAGGATCAAGGTTCAAAGCCAGCCCAGGGAGGAAAGTCCATGAGACACTTATGCCCAACTAACCACCAAATAAGTCAGAAGTGGAGCTGTGGGTCAAGTGTTAGAGCCTAACCCTTGAATTCAAGTCCCAGTACTAGCACCAAAAAAAAAAAGGAGGAGGAGGAGGAAGAGCAGGAGCAGCAGCAGAAGCAGCAGAAGCAACCAGGGCTTGGGATGTAGATCAGTATAAAAGTTCATGCTCAGCATGTATGAGGACCTGGGTTCCATCCTCATCACGAAAGGGGGAAAAAATTAGAAATTCATTCAATTAACATAGCTTATGCATATCCACTATGAACAGGCCTTATATTAAGCATTTCACAAAGTCAGCTCATACTTGGAACAAGCCCAGGAAACCAAAACCCATTATTATCCTAACTCATAGACAAGGAAACTGAGGTTCAGAAACTTGCCCAAGGCCACACTGCTGGATTAAGAACCAGGTCCTTCTGCCTATGAGCTTAAATACTCTGCCACCCTAATCTTCCTGTACCTAGACCAGCAAAGCAAGGCAAAGGAGCTGCTCAATTTTTAAGACTGTCAAGCACCTAGACCTTATAGATCAAGAGTCCTCACAGCTTCTCAGGAAGGGGAAGGGAATGTGGTCCTGAGAAGGCAGATTACTCCCAGGAGCACTCTTTAAGTCCAGAGACACTTTTACTTAAAGTAAATGCTTAGATACACCATTTGGTCAGCTAACTCTTTATAAATAATAATAATATGTTAGAACTGCTTGCAAGCAAGATCAGGAGATTCTCAAAAAAAAAAAACCCACAAAACTTTTTAAACTAATTTCCTTTAATGCAACATACTGCCAGACAGTAACAACTAGCTATTCAGGAGGCTGAGACCTGGAGGATTATGGGTCAAAGTCAGCCCAGGCAGAAAAGTTAATTAGAGACTCCATCTCCATTAATTGGAGACTCTTATCTCCAATTACCCAACAAAAAGCTAGGCTGGAGGTGTGGCTTAAGTGGTGAAATGCCAGCCTTGGACCAAAACAAATCAAATGAGATGGCGAGGGCCCTGAGCTCAAGCCCAGTACTGACAAAACAGAATACATACCTACAACTGTAGCCCCTGGTTGAGGAAAAAGTGGACACTTCTCAAGGAATCATACAAAATAGGACAAAAGTATCCAAATTCTGGGAAGCTGTGAAAGCCAACCTTTACATTTTGAATGGGATCAGTCAGTCACTAGTCACATTTTTAAAAATAAAAAGTACTCATACAATTAATTGCTTATTACATAAAAGCATGTGTTGCCAGCAGGAGCTTATAAATGGGAGATGGCATTTTTCTCCCCCAAAAAAGTTAATTAATGGGTGAAAACTGCTGGGCAAGAAAATCTCCATGCAGTCTCAGAGCTTCATTATTAATTGTAATTACAGATTACTAAATAATTATAGTAGGGGAAAGGTACCATCCCAACATCAGCCAGCAAACTCCATTTAGAGCAAATGATCACACTTAGCACCACTAATGACAGGACAAATTGATACTATGTGCTTGCTGGAGTGGGGCCATAGGAGCTGGAGCACCTCGGAAAGATCACTTGCCAAAACCTTTCCCTGAATTGAATAATGAGGAAAGAAAAGCTCTAGAATGCAAAACAAGTCTACAGCCTCATTATTCCAAGTGTGGGTACCAAGCGGCCAATGTTGACATCAACTGGAACCATGCTAGAAATGCAGGCTCTCTTGCTAGATTAACAGGTAACCTGTAATCCTAGCTACTCAGGAGGCTGAGATCTGAGTATGGAGGCTCAAGGCTGGAAGCCAGCCTGGGCAGGAAAGTCTATGTGATTCTTCTCTCCAATTAATCACTCCTGGAAATGGAGCTGTGGCTCAAGTGGTTGAGTGCTAGCCTTAAGTGAAAAAGTTAAGGGAAAGTTAAGGGACCATGCCCAGGTCCTCAGTTCAAGACACAGTATTAGCACAAATAGGAAGGAAGGAAGGAAGGAAGGAAGGAAGGAAGGAAGGAAGGAAGGAAGGAAGGAAGGAAGGAAGGAGGGAGG
>NW_012267228.1:23966546-23974544 GCF_000151885.1 Dipodomys ordii
AGGAAGAGAGGGAGGGAAGAGAGAAGGAGGGAAGAGGGAAGGAGGGAGGCAGGGAAGGAGGGAGGGAGGGAAGGAGGGAGGGAGGGGAGGGAGGGAGGGGGGCAGGCAAGCAAACTACAGTGTATTCCAGAAGACATAATATTCTAGTCTTCTATACTGTCTTGCATGTTACCAAGATGTTGCTTTACCTTACTGAAATTGAAGAAGTACTGGTCCTACAAGACCAAGGGACTACCTTGGTAGCTTCTTCAACACTGTCACTGTCGTGAAAGATTAAAAACTAAGGTAGAGGGACTTTTGTAGATTAAAGAAAAAAGATGAATTAACAGTTGGTAATATTTCATTGGTTTCTAGCTCCTCAAACATGCAAATTAAAAATAAAAAACCAGGGCTGAGAATGTGGTTTAGTGGTACAGTGCTTACCTAGCATGCCTGAAGCCCTGAGTTTGATTTCTCAGTAACACATAAACAGAAAATGCCAGAAGTAGTTCTGGGGCTCAACTGGTAGAGTACTAGTCTTGAGCCAAAGAAGCTCAACAGGGCCCAGGCCCTGAGTTCAAGCCCCATGACTGGCAAAAAAGAAAGAAGAAATAAAAAGCTTACATAAAGGCTATGTGGAAGCACTTAGAAAAGCCTGATATGAAATATTATTAGTATCACAGCCAGCCTCCTGGGTATGCAGTGATACTGTGGTAGATAGTCTTGTTAGATGTCTACTGAAGTATAAGGACGTGATATATGCTAGAACTTCCAAACTGTTCGATGAAATACAAATGTACAGAAGGACGGGAGATATAGCTCAATGGCAGGGTGTGTGTGTGACCCTACACATGTTCCTGGCTTTGACTTCTGGTACTGTACCAACAAAACAACACGCATGTGTACTTTTAGAAAGAAAGACAGAGGGCTGGGAAGGTGGCTCAGTGGTAGAGCACTTGCCTTGCATGCTCAAGGCCCTGGGTTCGATTCCTCAGCACCACATAAGAAAAAAGCCAGAAGTGGCGCTGTGGCTCAAGTGGTAGAGCGCTAGCTTTGAGTTGAAGAGCTGAGGGACAGTGCCCAGTCCCAGAGTTCAGGCCCCATGACTGGACCCAAGAAAAAAAAAGAAAGAAAGAAAGACAGAACAAGCATATGTAGCAAGACACGAGCAATGGTTTTATGAGAGTTTGTTGTAACATTTTTTTGTATTATCTGTAGGATTGAGGATTCCAATAAAGTTTGGAAAGGAAAGAGAAAAAATTACATCATTGCTAAAAAAAGAAAATTTCAAAGTCAGTCAAGCATTTGGAAAATAAAATATAAGGAAATGGTTTATTACTACTCTGGCTAGTGAACTTTGCCGTTAATTAACATGGATTAATTTTCTTGGCAACACAAGAGAGATCTCACCTTCTTCCAGAAAGTAACTTTTCTTCCAGTTGTCAAAATATTTCAAAAGCAGCAACTACTCAGGTACAAGCAGGCTAAGAAAGAAGGCCATGTAATCTCCAAAGACAGAAGAGACCAAGCATTCCAGGAAAAAAAAAAAAAAACTTCAACAGGCAATGGAAAAATAAATCTGGAAACATCATAGTTTTGTTTTCTGCCATGCTATGACCCAGAGCCTTGCACATGTTAAGTTCCTTCTCCGAGCTACATACATCCTCAGCCCCACAACTTTGTTCTTAAACTCAAATCTTATACATTCTATTTTTTGGCCATAAAAAGGGATGGAGTGTGAGTTTAACAACTGTGGATGAACATTGAAAACCCTTTGCTGAAATGGAAAACATGCTGTATGGATCCTCTATGGACTACAAAGTAGGCAAGTCCATTGATAAAGGGGCTCATTAGGGCTGGGCATGTGTCTTAGTGGTAGAGTGCTTGCCTAGCATGCATAAAGCCCTGGGTTTGATTCCTTAGTAACATATAAATAGAAAAAGCTGGAAGGGGTGCTGTGGCTCAAGTGATAGAGTGCTAGCCTTGAAAAGAAGCTCAGGGACAGTGCTCAAGCCCTGAGTTCAAGCCCCAGGACTAGCAAAAGAAAAAGAAACAAACAAACAAACAAACAAAAAGAAATGTACTTACTATCTGACTTGTGTAACTGTAACCCCTCTGTATATCACCTTTATAATAAAGAAAGTACTATCTATTTCTCCAGGCTATAAGCTCTATCCTATTCTTCCTAATAGGAAAGAGTGCTACAGTTGTAATTAGACAAGCTGAATCCTTGTGACTTGGGACCAATCTAGGGGTCTGGATTGTAGTCCAATCACCATGAAAGTGGCTGGCCCTCTCTGAGATTGTATCTTCCAGTCTGAAAACTTGGGGCTGGATTCTGGATCTGAAAGCACTTCAAGGATCTCCAAGACTTATTCAATTAAAACCAATTCTAAGTTCTTCTATTTTAAACAGTAATCACTGAACTTCCCTGGACTTGAGAGAACAATAAAAGTTCACTGGGTTTATCTAAGATCAAGCTTCAGATAACAGCAGTTACTCCCTTCAGATGGTCTTGGAGACAAGATAACATGGTTATCTCTACTTATGACGGGCAATGCAATTCCGTTAAAATAAAAAAGTAAAATAAAATAAAATAAAGCACAAAGAAAGAAGTGAGAGAAAAGTCCTTTTCAACACTGACAATGACATTCAGCACTCATACGGAAGTTTTCCCTGACACCCCTTCAGGATTTCATTTAAGCAAGCAATATTATGATCTTCCAACTCTCCTGGCAAGTGTTAATACTGGGAGCAAGGCCCACCACTGACCTAGAAATTTGGTAACCAGAGTTTCCACACCTAGCAGAAGTCAGGCTGGTGATGGAACACATCTTTGCACACTCACTGTTCATCTTCAGGGCCACAGAAGTCAGACACTGGAGCCACAATGGACAAAACTCCTCAGAGCCAAAGGCAAGACACTGGAAGTAATCAGCACTGATTAGTGCTTGGGGAACTCCTTGGCCTGAACACACACTTTGATTCAGGTTTTCCAGTCAAAGCCATTCCGAGTCATGCTGACTAGGGCCAGGGAGGAGGAAATTCCCATTCATGCTGTCTCCTCTGCAGGAAGGAAGGGCCCTCATGAGAGAGAGCAGGAAGCAGCCATCTAAGTTGCTGGGTGGAAACCTCAGCTGACATTTTGCTAGCTTGGAGAGGGTTCTAGGTACTGTTTATTATCAACATGTTGGACTAAAGAGATGCCTACTGCTTCTCAATCAGACAAGACCTATCTGTGCCAACAGGGTTATCTATGTAAATAACCACTCTCAGGGCAGGCTCTGTCCACCTACCTACCCACCCACCCTGTCTGTTTTTTGGGGGTTTTTTTGGTTGGTTGTGGGGCTTGAACTCAGGGCCCTGGGCACTGTCCCTGAGCCCTTTTGCTCAAGGCGAGCATTCTTCCACTTTGAGCCACAGCACCACTTCTGGTTTTCTGGTAGTTAATTGGAGGGAAGAGCCTCACAGACTTTCCTGCCACAGCTGACTTCAAACCTTGATCCTCAGATATCACCCTTCTGAGGAGCAAGCATTACAGTGTAGGTGAGAGCCACCAGCACCAGGGCAGTGGTTGTTTCTGACATGGTATACGCAGGTGGGCATATACCACCTAAGCAGTGAACAGTTCAAAGAAAGGCATATCATTTATGAAGTCTACACAGTAAATCCTGGGACTTGTATGAGAGTTGAAAGTTTTCTGCTGCTGCTGTTCTACATCTTCTTCCTCCTCCTCCTCCACTTTTTCTCCTTTAACACTGGTGGTTGGACTCAGTACTCTACCAAAAGGACCACACCCCAAGCCTTTTTACTTTTAGTTTTTCAGATAAGGTCTCCTGGATGGTTGATCCCGATCTTCTTAAATCAGCCCCAGACTTACCAGTGGATTATAGGTATGAGCTCTCTCTCTCTCTCTCTCTCACACACACACACACACACATACACACACACACACACACACACACACACAGCTTATGCAACTCAAGCCTGAAGCAATAAGGCAATGAGATCAGATCAGAGTCTGGTGACCCTTTTGAACCCTAAACCCAAGGGACTGAAACTTCTCAGTTCTTAGGCAAGTGGCTGCTTTTGTCTTTAAGTAATTCCAAATGGATTTCTACCCGCCTTGCCACTGAAAAAAAAAATCATACATGTAAGTCTCTTCACTTAAGCTAGCAAGTTGTTCTCAAAAGAATGTTGTGAAATAAGTTTCCAGTATAACCTTCCCAGTCTATACAGCTGAAATTTAAGGCTTAATTTTGCAAAATTACCCAATAATATCAGGAAGGAAGCCCATCAGACAAGCTGAACTCCAGAAGTATGAAATAGGTTCACTCTTGGGCCTCCTGGGGCTGATTCCTCCCAACAACTTGCTCTCACCTTCGTTAACATTCCCAGAATAAAAAACACCAGGAGGAGCTGGGTGCCCTCTAATAGCTCAGGCCTATAATCCTAGTTACTCAGGAGGCTGGATCATAATTTGAAGCCAGCTTGAACAGGAAAGTCAGTGAGGCTCTTAACTACAATTAACCACCAAAAAAAAAACAAGAAAAAAAAAAGAGCCAGAAGAGTGTCCTAGCCCTGAGTTCATGCCTAGAAAGTACAGGAAAACAAATAACAACAACAAACCCAACAGGGTAAGAACCTAAGAGCTGCTTTGAGGCAAGAGATGACTGAAGTGGGGGGGAGGGGGGACAGGGCGGAGGGGGAGGAAGGGGGAGTCTACAAACACTAAAATCTCCTCCTAAAGGTAAATAAGCAACAACAAAACAAGCTAAGACAATCCTCTCATCAAACAGAGCTGTTATCTGAAGGTTTTCCTGTGTAAAACAGCAAGCCAATCCACTGCAGCCTTTTCAAGCCAACTTGGGAAACCAAGCTGGGACACCTCAGAAGTCGTTCAGGATTCTAGAAGACTTTGTGCACCAAACAAGCAGCTTCACTGAGTACTAAAGTGAAACTGGAGAGCACCTCAAACAGTCCCTATGGACCATGGGGTAGAATGGGGCCAACTGGGAAATGGAAGAAATAAAATGGTTTACCAAGTAGGCCACAGAAAACATCTCAGGAATGCTAAAATCTCTACAGTCTCTTAATGAGTCACAGAAACTGAAAAGAAAAAAGAGGGCCCTCTCTCTTTCCCGTTTCTGGGGCTGTTTGACAGTGAAGTTGGGAGTCTGGAACCACCCAGTGGGCCACAGGATGGAAGGCATTTCTGCAGCGGAAAGACCACAAAGAAAAGCCAAGCAGGACTCCAGGAAGGGCTGGAGAGGTAAACTTGAGGAATTTCAAATACACAAGCCAGATGACCCTAGCAATCATCTAGCTGCTTTAACCTCTGTTTGTTCACACAGAGGGGCTTCTGATCCCCCAAGGCTGTTTAGCTCAAGGCAGATTTGGGGTGAAGAAAGCATTTTAATTCCCCCAGCTTGATGAATGCCCCAGATACCAAAGCCATAGGAGCAGGTACTCTACCTATTATTTAGATACTATGTTAGCAATGAACAGGTCAGACACTTGCCCCATTGGGGGTCCTGGTTAGAAAAGTGAGACACTTGGGAAAAGGAAGTCCTTTGGGAAAAGCAAGGAGACCTCTGGGTCCAGCTCCAACCCCTCTGAGGACCGAGACCAACCCAGCAGCACACCAGGCACTTGGCTACAGTTAAATCCTTCTGTCCACAGAGATCCCAAAGTTCTGGTCTGTGGATTCCACACAGATTTACTCCAGGACCAGACTCAGTCACTTGCTTACCAGCTGGGTAACCTTCGATGATGCCTTGGTCCTCACCTGTGAAGGGGGAATTAGCACCATTCCTCAGACCTCATGTGAGGATTACCTGAGATGAGGAACAAAAAGCCCTGGTCCACAGGATAGGCCTTCAATCACATGGTTAGCAACCAAATCGTGTTCTAAGTCTCTACAAGGATCAAACTTTTTGTAAACAAAAATGTATCTTTTTTTTTTTTTTGATCGGTCGTGGGGCTTGAACTCTGGGCTTGGGCGCTGTCCCTGTGCTCTTCAGCTCAAGGCAAGCGCTCTACCACTTGAACCACAGCGCCACTTCTGGTTTTCTAGTGGTTTTATTGGAAATAAGAGTCTCACGGACTTTCCTGCCCGGGCTGGCTTTGAACCATGATCCTCAGATCTCAGCCTCCTGAGTAGCTAGGATTACAGGCATGAGCCACTGGCGCCCAGCAAATGTATCTATTTTTATGATCTACAAAAAACAATAAAAATTAAGGAGCCAACTGGGGGGGGGGAATGCCACTAAGCCCTTAGTTCTCCCCAGTACTGGGGTAGGAGTGGGGGGGAGACAAAAAAACTTAGGAAAAAATGAGAAAAAATAAAAACAGATGCATTCAATTCCTATTTATGAATTGGAGAAAAAGAAGGTTGGAGCTGTTTGTTTTTTGTTATTGTTGGGTTTGGGGTGGTTTTTTGTTTGCTTATTTGTTTGTTTGTTTGTTGTAGGACTGGGGCTTGAACTCAGGCCTTGGGTGCTGTCCCTGAGCTATTTTTGCTTAAGGCTGGTATTCTATCACTTGAGCCACAGCTCTACTTCCAGATTTGGGGTGGTTAATTGGAGGTAAGAGTTTCCTGGACTCTTCTATCCTGGCTGGCTTCAAACTCTGATACACAGATCTCAGCCTCCTTGGGAGCTAGGATTATAAGCATGGTCTATTGATGCCTAGCTTTGTGGAGGGGGTTGCTTGTTTTTGTTTTGTTTTGTTTAAGACAAGTCTTGCTATGTGAGCATCAGTTCAGTGGACTTGAACTTACTATAGCCCAGACAAACACCTTCCCCCACATTACCTGGGATTAGGTATGTACCACCATGCCTGGCAGATATATGTTTTAAAGAAAACCATTTCCTCCAACCTAGCCCCTAATCCATGAGGATCTATAGGCAGAGAGCAAAAGACTCTACCCTATCCCCCATTTCAACTTAAGTAAAGCCAAAGGTTCCAGGAGAAAAAGCCGTAAAATGGCCAGCTCCATGGGGGTGGAAGGTAAAACTGTTTACTCAATCTCCTGCCTTGTGGAGAGTTCCTGCCTGTTTACTTTTGCTCCCTGGGTCAGAGTGTCCTGAACAGTTTACTATGAATCCTGCAGGAGAGCCTAGGGCTAGTTAAACACATTGCTGGAGGGGCTGGGGGCCTTACCACAGAGCACCAGGGGGCCCTGCCCTGACCCCTATCTGCCTACCTTCTGCCACCTCTTCACAGTAGGAGACTAAGCCTCCTGGAAGGGCCAGGGGCTTCTGTTGAACAACTGAGCCAAAGCTGAAACTCCCCTGCCCATCAGAATAACCTGGTACTGTCTGTACAGGGCAAAAAGAGAATACTAGACAGTGACATAACTGGAGTCTTTCCAAGAGCAAGTCAGAGCTCTTCCGATTCCTTGTGAGGAAAAGAATCAATAGGTTTCCACTTGAGACCTCAGAAAGCTCGTTCTGTTGAATGTCACTGTGGTGGGTGATTGTTGAAGGAGAGCAGAATAAAATCTAGTAGGAAATAGAGTAGGAACAAGGCATGGGGGGATCATCTCCCGTCTGTCCACACAAGTCCGACTGGCTGCTGCTCAACTGGGAGCTCCTCATCACTTCCCCATTTATAAAACAGTAAATGGTAAAAATGCCCTCTTCCATTAAGAGTCTGCTCAAAAGTAAGCCAGGCACCATGGCTCATGCACGTAATCCTAGCTGACATGGATGAGTAGTTTAAGACCAGCCAGGCAAAAGTTTCAACTCAACTCATACCTGGGCGTGGTGGCATACATCTATCACCCCAGCACCAATAGAAGGGTCGAGGTTCTGGACCAATTTGAATATAAACTCAAAACTCTATTTAAAAAAAAAAAAAAAGGTGGCTAGGAAGGTGGCTCAGTGGTAGGGCACTTGCCTTGCATGCCTGAGGCCTTGGGTTCGATTCCTCAGCACCACATAAGCAAAAAGAAAAAAGCCGGAAGTGGCGCTGTGGCTCAAGTGGTAGAGCGCTAGCCTTGAGCTGAAGAGCTGA
>NW_012267228.1:23975939-23982873 GCF_000151885.1 Dipodomys ordii
TGTGTGTGTGTGTGTGTGTGTGTGTGTGTGTGTGTGTAGCCTGCTACAGCGGCTGGGAAAGCTGAAGTCCGTGGCAGCAGTTCACCGAGCCCAACTTATTTCCCAGGATAAATTTCAAACAACCTCAGACAGGGGATAGGGATGTAGTTCCGTGGTAAGAGCACTTGCCTAGCAAGAGGGTTCCCTGCTAAGTAAGTGCTTTTTGCTTTAGTTTACTTTTCAAATAAGGTATTAAGCTTCTTGACCAGAATTGGGCTCATACCAGGATTTTCCTACCTCTGCCTCCTGCTTGCTTAGCTGGGATTATAAGTAATGCATCATGGTGCCCAACCCTCAGGTAGTTTTATCAAGATATAAATAGATTTCATATCTAAGATCAAACTAGTGTCAAGCTTAGGTTAGCTAGGAAAGAACATTCTGACTGACCTGGGATATCTGTCATAGAGAATGTACAGAAACAGTGTTCTTGACTTCCTGAGCCTGATTCTGACATGGTTCTCAAAATTAACAGATGAGGAAACAGAGGCCTAAAGACACAGAGCTGATGATGAGCAGCCACTAGAAAAACTGGGAAACCAGACCTCATTGGCTTACACCTGCAATCATAGCTATTCAGGAGGCTGAGATTGGAAGATCATGATTTGAGGCCAGCCAGGGGAGGAAAATCCATGAGACTCTTATCTCCAATTAACCACCACCACCACCACCACAACAACAATAATAATAATAATCTGGAAGGAGAGATGAGGCTCAAGCTGTGGACAACCAGCCTTGGGTGAAAAAGCTAAGATAAAGACCCAGAAAAAAATAAAGACCCAGATCCAGAGTTCAAGCTCCACACACACACACACACACACACACACACACACACACACACACACACACACACACACGGCAGTGGGGGAGGGGGGTTCTGGCTCCCTGACTTTCTTGTTACACACACACACACACACACACACACACACACACACACGGCAGTGGGGGAGGGGGGCTTCTGGCTCCCTGACTTTCTTGCTCACACACACACACACACACACACACACATGGCAGTGGGGAGGGGGGATTCTGGCTCCCTGACTTTCTTGTTACACACACACACACACACACACACACACGGCAGTGGGGGAGGGGGATTCTGGCTCCCTGACTTTCTTGTACACACACACACACACACACACACACACACACACACACACACACGGCAGTGGGGGAGGGGGGGTTCTGGCTCCCTGACTTTCTTGTTCTGTGCTCCAGGATCCTCTTCCATCTGAGTCACAAGCAGTTAAGACCATGGATTAATTTATAAAGAAAATAAATCTGTCCTAAGACTTGAGGCAATTAATTAAGAAGCTTACATTTATGCATGCAAAACAATTAAGCTTTGAGAAATAAGGGCTCTGGTGAGCTCACCAGAGAGAAAAGGATGATCTTGACTGCAAGTACGTATCTGCAGAAAGTTGGCCCCAATCAAAATCTTTCCTTGTTACCACCCCAAGCTAAGCCTTGGGCCAGCTTATCTGTCAGGTGAGGAAGATGGTGTTCTGTCATAAGAGGCCACTCTGACTCCAACTAGGAGTTCTCCAAGCTTCCACTTTGCTACTAACAGAACCTCCCATCTGGAATAACATTCAAAATGACTGAGGCTGCTGGCTTGTCAGAAGTCCAAGCGCTATATCCACGATCTTTTCTTAGTTTTTAATTGGGGAGAGTCACTGTGGCTGAGCTACATTTTCCTCTCCTTCAACACAATCCCTGGAACACATCCAAACCAGCTCCTCGACACACTTTCATTCTTCCTTTCAAGTCTGGGGGTGGAGTGAAGGGGGGTGCTTTCACTAAGATGCCATTTTGCCTCCTCTTCAAATGGGAATCCAAGTCTGTAAGCCTGAGGTTCACGAATGAAGTTACTTTGTGTTTTAGAAGGCATGGAAATTATGCCACTTAAGTTTGAAATCAGATTTTATTTCCTATCCACATCTAAGGCCTTTTAATTATATAGACAGCTTAAAAGAAACCTCAAACACTCTACAATTTACGCATGCACAGGCATCCTGTTTGATCTGTCCATGAAGAGGTAGTCTCCCTTCACAGATGCAGACAAGGTACTAATCCTGCGTCACAGTCTGTGACACTGTGTTTCCCCAAATTAAGGGGAGAAAATGGTAAGTAACAGTGGGTTCTATGACTTTCCTCTCCTGTATCTCCCATTCCAGACTGGGGTTACACAACCTGTGATCCATGTGAAACCAGCCCAACAAACACCCTGGCCAGTGATTGGTCAAGTAGTGGGCAGGTGACATAGGCAGGGCTAATCACACTGAAGCTCGGGCTTTTCTGGATCTGCTAGGACCCATGCCTACCTTCTTTCAGAGTAGTATGAGGTGTGTCTCAGGCAGTCTGAGAGCCAGGGCTCTCTGGTGATCTACCTTCCATTCAAACCACCTGCCCTATTCCTAGACTTCACAGTTTGGAGCCAATCAGCTGATTTTTGTATATATTCCTGAATTGGCTGGATTTCTTATGACTTGGAACTAATGGTATACATTCTAACTGGTACACATTCAAAGGCTATCTGTACTGTTCCTTGGCTGCCCAGCAAGTTACCTAACCTCTTTGTGCCTCCATTTCCCTATGTTTAAAAGGGAGGTAATGCCCATTTCAGATGAGCGTTAGAATTAGTTGGGAGATGTGATGCAAAGCAGCAAGTTAGCACAATTCCAGAGACAGAGCAGATATTGGCTCCCTTGCCCATTTTTGATGGCTGTGACAGGTTATATTTTGTTTGCAAGAAGTGTCCACACTCCACCCCAATAAGCCTTGGGTTAGGACCACAAGGATGTTTTCTTGTAATTAGTCATAGAAACTATGGACAGAGGGCAGATAAATAAAAAAGTGACTAAAGGTCAACAACCAGTTTTAAAAATACAATTCCCCCCCCCCAAAAAAAGCTGAGCCAGGCAGCTGTGGGCTCAAACCAATAAACCTAGCCACACAGGAGGCAGACATCTGAGGATCCAGGTTCAAAGCCAGACCAGGGAGACAAATGCAATAGAACCTTATCTCCAGTTAACTGGGAATTATAATCTTGGCTAAGTAGTAGAGCCTCAACCATGAGTGGAAACGCCAGGGAGCAACCACATGAGGCCTGAGATCAGACCCTGGTACTGGCACCAAAAAAAAGAAACAAAATAAAACACAAAGTGGAAGTGGTGGCACACAGTATAATTCCAGCACACAGGAAACTGAGGCAGGGAATCATGAGTTTAAATCCAGCCTGAGCTACATAATAAGACCTCCCCCATCTCAAAAAAAAAAAAAAAGACACAAAAAAACTTTTGAAGCTAGCTATGTTCACTGTCTTGATCATGGTGATGTTTATACATATGTTTATACATATAAATAGATCATGTGACATATTCTGTTAGATATATATATATGATACAATATGTGGGGGGTATGCATAAACTTGTAAAATGGTATGCTTTTAAGTGCCACCTTTACACATGAGTCATATTCAGTAAAGTACTTCTGAGCTCATTTGTCCTGATGCTAGGTATCCAAACACTAGTGGGGACCACTATCACATCAGCAAAGTGTGGCCACAGTACAAAAGTATTCCTAGAACATCCCTCTCAGCCAGGTTGATGGTGGCTCACCACTGTCATCCCAGATACTCAGGAAGCTGAAATGAGGCTCAAGATTCAAAACCAGTCCAGGCAGAAAAGTCTGGGGGACTCTTATCTCTAGTTAGTTACCAAAGAAGCAAGAAAAAGAGGTGTAGCTCAAGTGGTAGAGTGCTAGGGCTTTTTTAAAGCTAAGGGACAATGCCCTAGTTCTGAGTTCAAGCCCCAGTACTAGTATCCTCTCTCTGTAACACTCATTCCACTGTTGAACCATCCTTTTCCTGGACTTTCACCTACTTTCAGAGACAATGCAAATGCTTCAGCAGTCTCTTGAAACACTGCCTTGAGAAACATCTCTTGCGCTTGGACAAAAAGCTATTGAGTGGAAGAAGCTCCCGAGGCAAACTTCTGAAACTCTATGACTTTGAGAACACCAAACTTGCCGTGTTCACAAGCCACTGGAGAGTCTTACATTGGAAGGTAATTGACTCAAATATTTCAACACTTGGAAATGGAGAGGTAGGGTGGGGGGGGATGGAAGTTAATCCTGCTAAACAAAAATGAATGCCTTTGTCTTAATAACATTCCTGACAGCTTGACGATCTATTTCATTCTTACAATCTTGGCCCAAACTAGTCTTTAATTAAAACCAACAAAATAATAAACCTAAAAAGTATTTTTCTCCTTCCCCTGGTCAAGCTGAACAAGGTACCAAGACTATTTATTTGTTTATTTATTTAAGACTAGGTCTCAATATGTTGCTCAGACTAGCCCCAACCTCCTGGGTTCCTTTCTTTCCTCTCTAGTATTTGTGTTTGTACTCAGGACCTTACAGTCTTGCTTGTTTAACTGGTGCCACATTGCTAGCTTTGTTTTAGTTATTTTTCCAATAGGATCGTACATTTATGCGTGGGTCCAGATAATACCCTGATGCTTCCTGCAGAGGTGGGATGATAGGCTTTGTCCCCTGCAGCCAGCATTGTTTCTGAGACTAGATCTCACTATGTTGCATAGGCTGGACACATTTTTGCACAAGTAGGCCTCAAAACATGAATTCTCTAATGTTCTCCCTGAGACTAGATTTCAGGCTTGAACCACTATACCAGATTACACATCCACATTTTTGTGTTAAAAAATATAGTTCCTGGGCTGGGAAGGTGGCTCAGTGGTAGAGCGCTTGCCTTGTATGCATGAGGCCCTGGATTCCATTCCTCAGCACCACATAAGCAAAAAGAAAAAAAGCCGGAAGTGGCGCTATGGCTCAAGTGGTAAAGCGCTAACCTTGAGCTGAAGAGCTGAGGGACAGCGCCCAAGCCCAGAGTTCAGGCTCCACGACAGGACCAAAAAAAAAAAGAATAAATGCTGCTGGGCACCGGTGGCTCATGCCTGTAATCCTAGCTACTCAGGAGGCTGAGATCTGAGAATCCAGGTTAAAGCCAGCATGGGGAAGGAGAAGGAAAGTCCATGAGACTCTTATCTCCAATAAACCACCAGAAAACAGGAAGTGGTAAAGTGGTGAAACTCTAGCCTTGAGCTGAAGCCCTCGGGGCCAGGCTCAGGCCCAGAGTTCAAGCCCCATGACTGACACAAAAAAAAGAAAAAGAATAAATGCTATAAAATTATATTTAAATGAGCCGGGCACCGGTGGTTCACACCTGTAATCCTAGCTACTCAGGAGGCTGAGATCTGGGGATCATGGTTCAAAGCCAGGGCGGGCAGGAAAGTCCATGAGACTTATCTCCAATAAACCACTAGAAAACTGGAAGTGGCACTGTGGTTCACATGGTAAAGCGCTCACCTTGAGCTGAAGAGCGCAGGGACAGTGCCCAGGCCCAGAGTTCAAGCCCCATGACTGACAAAAAAAAAAAAAGAAATTATATTTAAGTGACAGAAATATTACTAAAAGCATGATAAGCCTGCTCCCTCCCCAAATCAAAAGGTATGTGTGTCATGAAATAATCAAAAAAGATTTAGTGGTGGGATTTGGGAATCCAACTTTGTTAAATTCACTCTCACAAAAATGTATCTATCCAGAAACTGTTCCAAATCACATGATGTAATCCTACGAGAAATACATATTAATAAATTCATTTAATTAAAAGAAAACATGGGAAGATGGAAAGCAGGAGAAAATGAGGGAGGAGGTAACAATGTTTGACAAGAAATGTACTGATTACCTTACTCATGTAACTGTAACCCCTCTGTACATCACCTTTACAATAAAATAAAATTAAAAAAGAAAAGAAAATTCATGCAGGCTTATACCAGTAATCCTAGTGACTCAAGAGGCTAAAATCTGAAAGCCTGTGAAACTCTTATCTCAAAAAATGTGGAGGTATGACTCAAGGGGTAGAGTATCAGCCTTGAGTGAAAAAGCTAAGGGACAGCACCCAGGCCCTGAGTTCAAGCACTAGTAATGGAGGGAGAAGGGGATGTATGAACGAACAGACAGACAGACAGACAGATAAAAACCGACCCTCCCACCCCCCAAAAAAATTGAAATTGTTTAGAAAGGTGAATGGGATGAGGGAGGGAGACTGATAGAAGGGTAAATGTGACCAGGAGAGAGGTATGGGAATGTCACAGAACGCCTCTTCCTTGTACAACTACTGTACTGTAATAAAACAAAATTAGCTCATTAAATCTTCACACTCATTCTCTGGGAGACTATGTTCCTCCCCAGTTTACCAAGTCCACAGAAATGATAAGACTCAACTTTGAGTCCCAGAGCAAACCCCAGACAGCCTCAGAGCTAGCTGCCTGGCTGTCTTCTCTCAGAAACTTTAGAGAAGCAAGTGGTTCCCTCAGCTACCTGACTGGCAAGCAGAAACATCACACCTGCCTATCAAAGGACACTGCATTACCTCAGAGGACATTATTCAGTCTTAAGATTAATAGCATTGCAGAGACCCATTCCTGATGTGCGCCTTACTTTAATAGGGTGGGGTGAGTTTACAAAGATTCTGTTAAGACATCTTGGGTTTTTCTGTTGTTTGGAAGGTGTTTTGTTGTTCTTGGTGGTGGTGGAGGATTTTTGAAACAAAGCCTCACTATGTAGCCCAGGCTAGCCTCTAAATCCTTATCCTCCTGCCTCAGCCTCCCAATACTGCTACCAGGCTTGGCACAATTTGTTTATCTCATCTAGTTATAATCAACGTAATTCTGGGCTGGGAAGGTGGCTCAGTGATAGAGCATTTGCCTTGCATGCACGAGAACTTGGGTTCGATTCCTCAGCACCACATAAGCAAAAAGAAAAAAGCTGGAAGTGGCGCTGTGGCTCAAGTGGTAGAGTGCTAGCCTTAAGCTGAAGA
>NW_012267228.1:23986308-24016399 GCF_000151885.1 Dipodomys ordii
CATGGGGTTTGAACTCTGGACCTGGGCGCTGTCCCTCAGCTCTTCAGCTCAAGGCTTGTTCTCTACCACTTGAGCCACAGCACCACTTCCGGTGTTCTGGTGGTTAATTGGAGATAAGAGTCTCAAGGACTTTCCTACCCTGGCTGGCTTTGAACTATAATCCTAAAATCTCAGCCTCCTGGGTAGCTAGGATTACAGGCGTGAGCCACCAGCACCTGGCTTTCTTTTTTTTTTTTTTTTCCCTAGTCTTAGGACTTGAACTTAGAGCCTGGGAGCTGTCCCTGAGCCTCTTTGGTGCTCTAGGCTAGTACTTTACCATTTGAGCCACAGCACCACTTCTGAGTAGTTTTAGGAGATGAGTCTCATGGACTGTCCTGCCCAGGCTGGCTTTGAACCGCAATGCTCAGATCTCAGCCTCCTGAGTAGCTAAGATTAGGTATGAGCTAACAGCATCCAGTTTTAACTGTTATATGGGCCACAGGTGCCCAGCTGCTTCTGTTCTTTATAGCTGAGGTCTCACCCTATATAAGCCAATCTGCCCTGGAACTCCAGATCTTTCTCTTCAACCACCTTTACCTCTTTTAAAGACCAGGACTCTGTTGCCCAGGGTGATGTCTAAGTCAGGAGCTCAAATGACCCTCCCATTCTCTGAGTCGCTAGGACTACAGGCCACAACACCTGACCGGGAAGGTATTTTATGATCACATTTTGCATATGAAGACAGCTCTAGGAGGGAGACCAATTCCTAGAGTAGCCAGCTAAAAAGGGGTGGAGCCGAGGCTCAGAGCCAGGAGCAAACAGTGAGGAGGATGTCCCAGTTACACCCACTTTCACAAGACCATTTCTCCACAGGTGGTCCTGAAAAAAAACAACACCAGGAAAGAGATGGGAGGGCCAGGCATTCCAAGAGACAAAAAGAAAGAACAGGTTAAAGAATGGGAGAGGGTAAAGGAGTTAAGAAGAAAAAAATCAATTAGGCAAACAGGAAACTAGATAACAAGAAAAACCGAGGAAGCCACATAGAAGAGCAGGTTTCTGTAGAGAGGCTGCGGCACGTATGAGGCCAGCCCGGGCCGGAAAAGTAATATTGTCCAGAAGACAAGAAAATGCCACTGGACCAAGGTTCCTACTTAATACTTACTAAGAACTCAGCTGACCTCTTCTTCTGACAATAGTCTTTAGAAGCCTGGGGGGACTTGGTGCAGAAATGGAGGAAGGATGAACAAATGCAGGCATGGTACTCAGTGGACACTATGTGGAAAACCAATTACGCAACTTGTGGGCAGGGATGGGAGGGGGAAACTTGGGGGAAGTGAAGGAAGGACTAACACTGTCCAAAAAGAAATGTACTCACTACCTGAATTATGAAACATAACCCCTTTTTACAAGATCTTAATAATAGCAGTAATATTATAAAAGAGGGGAAAGAAAAGAATCTTTCCAATAGGAATATGTATGGGCAATTTCTTGGTGTAATTCCACCCCATCTGTTCACTGATACTTCAGACACCTCCTCCTCCAGCCTGAGGAAGACAGAAGCATCAGAGCTACATGGGAGGGATGTAGGTAGGGAAAGAAGAGGAGTGGGCACAATGACCATTCACAGGGTACTTATAATCCTCACTGGGACAAGGGCTGGGCTCAATTGGGACTCCAGCACAAAATCTCCACCAGGCCCAGCAGGGGGCTGAGTACTGACTGCCACAGCAATAAGCAAGAGCACAGTCTGTCTGATCCACGATCCCAATCACTCAGAATCCATAATCCCAGTCACTCAGGAACTGGTTTCCATTTCATTACCTTTATTTCCAGCAAGGCTAATGTGTGATTCCATGAACGTGGTGTCCAGAGGGCTGATGGGAAAATGGAGCCCAATACTATGAAGCTTGAAGGGCAGCAAAGGGAGAGCCAAGCTGCCCAGACCTATCTGCGTACTTTTGTTCTTTTTTTATTTGGCGTGTGTGTGTATGTGCGTGTGCGCACGCGCATGCACATGCACAAACACATACATGAGCATGTACCAGTACTGGGGTTTAAACTGGGGGGTCTCAAGCTTGGCTTTTTTTGCTCAAGGCCAACATTCTATGACTTCAGCCACACTTTTAACTCTGGTTTTTTGCTGGTTGATTGGAAATCAGAGTCTCACAGACTTTTCTGCCCTGGATGGCTTTGAACCTCAATCCTCAAATCTCAGTCTGCTGAGTAGCTAGGATTATAGGTATGAGCCACTGATACTTGGCTCATCTGGGCACTTTCAAAACATATTTAAATTGCAGATGGAGCTGAGCAACTAAAAACCATGCTGTTTCTATATTTTTATGCTGGGTGAACCATGAGACATAAGTCACGAGTTACCAACCATAATAACTGCTGTTAACAGAACCTAGCGATTCCAATAAAAGTTGGTCCTAAAAACTTTCAAGAGACAGAAAGTAGCTGAAGCACCCAAGCTCTATGGTTGGCCAGTACAAATTCCTGGACCAATAATGACTTCCAAACCATAATAAGGGTCTAATAAGACCTCCAATTTTAGTGCTGGCCAATCCACAGTAATAACTCAAAAGTAAATCTTGTTACCACCATCAGTTATGACCAAAATAATTTCATAAGACATTTCTAGTCCGGTCTCCTTCTTCCCTGAGAAAATGTATCTCCCTCTTCACATTCCAACCAAAAGGCAATTGACTAGCAAACCTCTGAAAGGAGAAAGAAGTTTGTTCTTCACAGGTGATTTTTCTTTTTTCTGGATCCACATCTGATCCTCAAGCTTTGCTCTGCCACTTGAGCCATGCCAGCCCAGCTTTTTCTGGTGGTTATTTTGGAAAGTCTCACTGTCTTTTCTGCCTGGCCTCAAACCACAATCCTCGGGATCCAAACCAACTGAGTAGCCAGGATTACAGGCATGAGCCACCAGCACCCAGCTAAAATATTCTACCTTTCTCTCTCTTTAGTAGTATACATTAGTTATATGGGGAAATCTCTGCTCCTTCCTCCCACCCTCCCCAATATTGAGTCTTAAACTAAGGACAAAAGCACTCTTGTTTAACATTTTCATTCAAGGCTGGCACTCTACCACTTAAGTCACCGTTCCACTTCCAGCCTTTGTAGTTGTTAATTATAGATAGGAGTCTCCCAGACTTTCCTACCAGGGCCGGCTTTGAATCAAGGCCCTCAGATCTCTCAGCCTCCTGAGTAGCTAGGATTATTAAACATGTGTGCCATTGGTGCTTGGCTAACAAATAGAATTTTGTACTAACCAAAAAAAAAATTAAAATTGAGCATTGGAAGTAAATCTCAAAGACTTCTGAGCCAAGCCGAAGGCTTTCAAGGGAAAGCCAATGGGACAAGATTTTAATCTCAAAAGAGAGTTTGAGTAATAGGCGTATTGCACATCCCCACTTGCTAGGCGGGGTGTGCCTTGGTCTCCTCATCTTCATCAGTATAACAGATTACTACAATAACTACGCTGCAGAGTTGCCATGAGGTTTCCTTTAGCTACTGTGGGGAAGCATTAATCGCATGCCTGGTACACAGTGAATGAGCTCCATACATAGTCCCTGTGTCTCCTGAAACTGATACTGTGATTACTGTGGCTCTCAGTGGCTTCTTATTACATTTGTTTCTGGAACTTCACGGGCAACTAGGAAAAGACCTTGTTCTCAAACCATCGATGTCCAGGGAAGAGGCCTCTGAAGTGCTGAGGTCTCCAGGCTCCACGTCACAGTCCCCAAACCCAAGGTGGTACCACCACAGGGGCACCATGTCCAGTTCTACTGGACATCATTCCTGCTTCACTACAGGCTGCAAGGGCCCAATGCTTTGCGTTTTCTTCAAACAGAAGCATTGCAAACAAGTCAATATAAGAACAGTATTCATGTAAGGATATGGGGGAAACAGGGGGAGAAGAGCACTAGGGCCAAGAGGAGGGTCTGGCCTTCAACTAGGGAGTAACTCTCCATGAATGCCCAACACGAAGGCCAAGGAACAGGGACAGAGAGCCGGTTATGGTGAGAGGCAGGCCTGCAGGAAGTGTAATATGACACGTGGATGCCTTCAGTAAAGGGCTCCCAGACCCAGGAGCACCCCAGGTGCCAGCTGGCTCGTTCAGCTGAGATGAGGAATGTGACAAGCCACATACAGGCGCTTCCGAGCCAGGACCCACCAAGGCTCCTGGGCACAGAACACACTGTTTCATTTTTTTTTTTGGTACTGGGGCTTGAACTCAAGGCCTGGACACTGTCCCTTAGAACTTTGCTGCTCCAGGCTGGCACTCTACCACTTGAGACATACTCCATTTCCAGCTGGTTTTGGTGGTTAATTAGAGATGAGTCTATTGGACTTTTTTTTTTCTGGCTTTATATTGCAATCCTCAGATCTGAGCCTTTCCTGAGTGGCTGGGATTACAGGTGTGTGCCACCAATGCCTGGCTCTCCGTGCATTTTGCCCTCCCCCCCACCATGAAGAAGTTCAGCTAGTGGTTCCTGCCCTTCATGCATCTGCCCACTGCCCTCATGTGAAAACGTATCTTGTAGGTAGAATCCAGAACTCTGCTCAATTCCTGGAACTGCCAAGTGGCAAAAGGCCTTTTAGAGTCTCAGCCCCTGAAGTCCTCCCTCTCTACCTCTAGCTGCTTTACCCCAAGGAAGACTACATACAATCACTTTGTTCTCAGGCAAGAAGTCCCAGGTGCAGCCAGCACCCTGATAAGCTGCAGAAAGCCAAATCATTCTTGTTTCCTTAGAATCTGATAAGTTACTACAGGGAGGCACAAGGAAGTGACTTACACTCAAATCACACAAGCATAATACCAGCCTGATAGGAGCTGGACTGTTTTCTTGAGGGAATACCTAAAGGAGACATCAAGGATCTGATTGTAGTCACTGGAAACCTTGTGGAGTCTAATGTCCACTCGGCACAAGGCAGAAGGAGGCCCTGTTGCAGGCCTCGTGCATCCAAAAATCTGAATGCATGCGCCACAGCAAATTTACACTGCCCTGCCACAAATCCCCACCCACTTCCCTATATAGTGAGAATGCCAACATTCCACTCCAGGTTCCAAATAAATTCTACCTCATTGGTTGCCTTTATATCTAAAAGGAAATTCCAGAAAAGTTGTCTGGCATGGCAAAGGCTGCCTGGGCCTTATGAAAATACCCAGAAAGGTGACCCATTTAGTCAAAAGAGCTTTCAGATCTCCATGAGAAAAGGAATTCATGCCAGCATAAAGGGCCTTCAGAGAAGGAGAACAGGAGTGTTGTGTTAACGCCCAGACCTTTCAACAAGCCAGCCCTGCGCGGCTGTGGAGGCTGAGCGCTGAACCAGCTAAACACACCACCTTCTCTCAGAGAAGCCCTTGGGGAACAGGCCCGGCTCCCAGCTGCTGTGGGAGCCACGAGCAGCCTGTCGACGAGACTGCCTAAAACTGAGCACAATGCCTCTTGTTTGGATTGCAAGCAAGCTGGACACTGGGCCAGAGCCACCAGCCTGACAAAGGCCAGTGCCAGGTCAAGAAAGAAAGGCACCCTCTCCCAGGTTAATGTTTAAAGGTAGCACAGGGAAGGGATGTGGTTGAGTCATTTTAATAGATCCCAGCTGGGCCAATGTCCACTGTCACCAAGATCTCCTGGCATGCTGACTCTCCCCAACACAGACACAGACACACACACACACACACACACACACACACACACGTGTGTGTGTGGTGTCACATACATACCCCTGCCTTGTGGGATGCACTGGAGCCCCTCGGATGCAGGAGAGAAGCCAGGAGGAATTCCAAAGACACCCCCTTTCTCACCTCTGTCTTCTGGCCTCACACCACAAGTGCTGCCCAGCCCCCTCCAAGCAAAGCAACTTTTATTTAGCTGGCCCCTACTGTCTACATTTGCAATGATGTCACTGCCCTAGGAAACTAATGGCCAGGAAAGAGAAATGGCTCCAGAAACTGTGGGAAAGGCCCCGATCAAAGGATGGAACCCAGAAGTTTTGTCTTATGGAAGGCAATTTCAGCATCACATTAATCAAGCACAAATGTGTAACGTTTGGAGGAAAACAAACCATGATACAAACCAAACACAACTGACACAAGTAGAAAACAGTCCTTCCTACCCCCTCTCACTATACAATCAACCTACTTTACCTTACAATGTGTACAAGCCAAGCATAGACACATAAAAATACTTAACAGCATGATGCAGGGGAAGCATTAAGCCCAACCTGTGGGGTGAGGCAGGTCTGTGTCTTGCTTTTCTCATCTATAAGAATAAAAAGATTGCCGAGCATCGATAGCTCATGCGTGTAAGCTACTCAGGAGGCTGAGATCTGAGGATCACAGTTCAAAGCCAGATGGAGCAGGAAAGTCCATGATATTCTCTTTTTTTTTTGGTCAGTCCTGGGGCCTGAACTCTGAGCCTGGGCGCTGTCCTTCACCTCTTCAGCTCAAGGCAAGCATTCTACCACTTGAGCCACAGTGCCCCTTCCAGATTTCTGGTGGTTTATTGGAGATAAGAGTCTCATGGACTTTGCTGCCTGGGCTGGCTTTGAACCATGATCCTCAGATCTCAACCTCCTTAGTAGCTAGGATTACAGGAGTGAGCTCATGATACTCTTATCTCTAATTAACACCAGAAAACTTGACATGGAGCTGTGTCTCAAAGTGGTAGAGCACTAGCTTTGAGCAAAAGAGCTCAGGAATAGTACTCAGGCCTTGCGTTCAAGTCCCACAACAGACAAAAAAGAAAGAAGCTACTCGTAGCTGGTTATGGTGGCACATTCCTTTACTTCCAGCACTAAGTAGGCTAAAGCAGAAGGATGAGTTTTGAAGCCAGCCTGGGCTACGTAGGAAAACTCTGTTTCAATAAATAAAGACTTGAAGAGTTTGGAATAAGGACTGGAAGTAACAAAAGGCATGCAGACAATGCTCAGCAGAGGAGACATGCAAACATACTCTATATTTTATGTATATATGAAGCTGGATGAGAACATCACGTCAACACTGTGCACACAAGCAGCAACATCGGTATGCATTACTGGTACCAAGAACAGCCTTAGGAAAATGAAGGACAAGGGTCTTCCCTGTCAAGCTTTCTACCTGCTGCACTGCTTAGAAAAAACCAGGTTAAATCAGATGCTCTGTCAAAATAATTCAGAATTATCACCAGTACTGATTAAGCAAAAACAAACAAACAGGGGCTGGAAGGTGGCTCAGTGGTAAGCTTGCCTTGCATGCTTGAGGTCCTGGGTTTGATTCCTCAGCACCACATAAGCAGAAAAAAAAAAAACAAAAGCCAGAAGTGGCACTGTGGCTCAAGTGGTAGAACGCTAGCCTTGAGCTGAAGAGCTGAGGGACAGTGCCCAGGCCCAGAGTTCAGGCCCCACGACTAGACCCAAAAAAACAAGCACACCATTTCTTCACTTATATATGGTACAAGAAAGTTTGGTCAAGGATATTCTTCTGCTTGGAGACTGGTTGGAAGGAGATGAATGATGACAACTGTCCTTCAGTACGTTTTGTCATTATCTAGTAGTAGCCAAGCATGACAGTACATGTCTTTAATCCCAGCACTCAGGAGGCTGAGATCTAGAGTATTAGGATTTGAAGCTGGCCCACGTGGAACAATCCACTAGACTCCATCTCCAAAAATAACCAGCAAAATGCTGGACTGGAGGCATGGCTCAAGTGGCAAAGCAAGTTCAAACTACCAGTACTTCAAAAAAAAAAAACTAATTAATAATACCCAGCTTTTTCCTTTACCCTGTGCATAGCTACTCTCCCTTTCATCACTGAACTCTTAAGGAAAACTGTGGTTTTCTGCATCTTTCTCAAGTTCTCCAAAAACATGGAGTTCATTTCCCATGGAAAGTGAACTGGGCTCCTAAAAACCACAGGGAAACCCATTTCCCAACCCCTGAAGTACTGTTGCTCACTATAGAATAGCTTAAACTCATTTAGGACCACTAAACACGTTAATGAATAACCAGATTTACAACAGAAAGGTAACCTAGCTTCTAGTCAAATATCAAGAAAAGCAACTGCAATCACTGCAAAACAGGCAATAGCATTGACTTACACTGAAATGGCTCATTCCACCAGATTTATTCGGTTAAACTTATTGGGGGATGGGGTTATACAACACGGGTCCAGTTCCTTAGATTAACCAAAGAAGAAAATTAAATTCAAAATAATATGGGAAAAGAAGGAAAATTAAGTGGCTACAGAAACAGCTAAGTACTAGACCACTTGCTAGTTTTTGCACAAGACTCTGGGTTTGAATCCCAACACCAGATACACACACACACACACACAAACAAAACTAAAAGAAAAACTAAAGGTAGAAATGTGGGCCCTCAGGACACCCTAAGGATACAAAAGACACATATTAATTCATATAGCCAAGAAATGACAGATTATTATTTTGGGGGCCAGTCCTGGGGCTTGAAGGCAAGGCCTGTGCACTGTCCCTGAGCCTTTTCTGCTCAAAGCTAGCATTGTACTACTTGGAGCCACAGCACCACTTCTGTTTTTTGAGTGGTTTATTGGAGATAAGAGTCTTGGACTTTCCTGCCCTGGCTGGCTTTGAACCATGATTGTCAGATCTCAGCCTCCTGAGTAGCTAGGACTACAGGTGTGAGCCACTGTCACCAGGCCATAGATATTTATTTGGATCTCTTTTCCAAAGTGGCTAAGCTTTACTAATACTTGATATACACACTGATACACAAACACATATACATATCACACACACACACACACACACACACACACACACACACACCAGACATATATAAGAAAAGGGAATACTTAAAGTTTTCCTTGACAGGAATGATAGAACACCACACCAGAGACACCCCAGCTCAGATGACCTGGACTGGGTTCACCCACCCTGTCCTAAACTTGTCACTGGACAGACATCCTTCCAGCCGCAAATAACCTTGCCTACCTCTCCAACATCCCTCTCACCCAAGTACTTTGACCCTCAACCTGACACATTCTTTGGTGCTCACCTACTGCCTATTTGCTCACCTCATTTTAGTCAAGCTTTTCTACTTAAAGGTCCATTCCTCCAAGGAATCTTCCAAATTGCCCACACCAGCCTGGAGGTAAGTACCTTAAAATAAGAGGGGGGGAGAGTTCACTACATAGCCCAGGCCTTGAACTTCCTGCCTCAGCCTCTAGCACCTCCTGTGAGGGGCTGGCCTCTGGATCCTCACTGCTTAGGCCCGGAGCTGGTAGGAAAAGGAGACCTCAGCCCTTTTCCCAGCCCCACTCAAGCAAGTTTACATGTTTTTCTTTTTCTGGTCAGTCGTGGGACCTGAACTCTGGGTTGGGCGCTGTCCCTCAGCTCTTCAGCTCAAGGCTAGCGCTCTACCACTTGAGCCACAGCGCCACTTCCAGTTTTCTGGTGGTTTATTGGAGATAATAGTCTCATGGGCTTTCCTGCCTGGACTGGCTTTGAATCACAATCCTCAGCTCTCAGCCTCCTGAGTAGCTAGGATTACAGGCGTGAGCCACCAGCGCCCAGCCAAGTTTACATTTTAAACCAGGTCCTAGGTGATGAGTGTGTGCCTGGAGGTGTGATAGGGCCCCCACTACATGCTGCTCTCCCAATAACTGGCCATTCGCCCCTCAGGGCAGAGTGTGAGGAAGGCAGTGGACATGACTCTCATTATTCCTATGGGCTTTTTGTTGTCAGTGGTGGTGGTGGTGGTGGTCATGGGGCCTGAATTCCGGGCCTGGGCGCTGTCCCTCAGCTCTTCAGCTCAAGGCTAACACTCTACCACTTGAGCCACAGCACCACTTCCAGCTTTTTCTGCTTATGTGGTGCTGAGGAATTGAATCCAGGGCCTTATGCATGCAAGGCAAGGACTCTACTACTGAGCCACCTTCCCAGCCCTCCTATGGGCTTTTGCAACTAGAATTGTATTTGGTTCAGAATTAGTCTTAATAGCAGACAAAAGCAACAGGATTCCAACACACTCAACTGGCTGCAGAACAAAGATCTGGGCTGGGGTTCAAAAGCACAGTGTGGTGGAACATTCCTACAATCCCAGCACTCTTTAAAGGCTGAGACAGGAGGAGCAGAAGTTCAAGACCAGCTTAAGCTGGTCTCGAGACAGTCTCAAAACAACAACAAACAAACAAAAAACCACAGGATGAATGCCAGTGACTCACACCTGTAATCCTAACTACTGGAGAGGCTAAGAGCAGAAAGATTGAGGTTGGGGACCACTGTAGTACGTTCTTGAGACCCTATCTCAAAAACAAACAGCAAGAAAGAGAGAGAGAGAGAGAGATTGAGAAGGAAGCAGAGACCAACAGAGACAGAAGAAAAAAAAGACGGGAGGTATGGCTCAAGTGGTGTAGAGTGCCAGTCCAGCATGTGTGAGAACCTGGGTTCAAACCTCAGTACCACCACAAATACACACACACACACACACACACACACAGTATTAATAATGATAATATTAGTATTCTGTTATTTAACTTAACCTAATCAAATATAATGCTGTCATTAAGTCAGAGCTACAGTGTTCCTACAAGTTATAGAGAAACAGACTCAGAAAAGCTAAAACCCTAAGCCAGAGCTGCACAGCGATTAGGAGAATAGTGGGGATCACAATCCAGGTAGGCCAGCTTCAGGCCCATGCCCTGAATCATGAGGCTTTCTGTAGAGCCTCATCAGTGTGGACATGGAGGCTGAATACAGATGACTGTGTGCAAGATGAATGGGACCGGTGGCCATGGAGCTGCTGGAGGCAACTCTGAGCATCTACTGCTCTGAAAAACAAGACAACCAACCCTCAATAAGCCGGCAGCCCGGGATGTCCGCCTCTCAGCGCAGCGCCCAGGCCCGTGGGTGGGAGGGCCTGCAGGCATACTTGGCTCCAAATCAAAGTCCTCCTTCCGAAAGCACACTCTCCAAGAATGAAGGCGGCTGCTGGCTGGCATGCCGGCCCTGCTGTTGCTAGAGGAACACGGCAGAGGCCGGACCACCATCTGGAAGTGATTTGGCCCAGATATTCCTGACCGGGGTGGAAAGTTGGAATGACCAGCCGCCTGGAGCTCCTGTCCAGCTCGGAAACAAAGTGGGTGTGAATAGGCCCCTGAGGCAGCCATAACATACCGGGGTCACCCTTCTCCCAGGGGGGGCACCCTTTAGACAGCTCCCAACTCTATCTTGGCAAGGAGGAGGCTCAACATCAGCTCACAAGCTGATCTCCCCGTGTGGCGCTGACTTTAAATGTCCCTTCAGCATGCAAGTCCTGCAGCTTGACTTCTGAGAATATTATGGGATGGTACCTTGTTTAGTCAACAAGTATTCACAGAGCACTTATTATATACCTTGAACCTGTCCCAAGCATTTTCTTAACATATGAACTTGTTCCACCTTTACAACAACCTTTCAAAGAAGTAGTTATTATCCTCATTTTAGCAATAATTTCTTTTTTCTTTGTTTTTGTCGGTCATAGGGCTTGAACTCTGGGCCTGGGCGCTGTCCCTCAGCTCTTCAGCTCAAGGCTAGCCTCTATCACTTGAGCCACAGCACCACTTCTCAGAAATTTCTTAATAGCTACTTTGTGACAAGTGGGATTTGCATCAAGACTCCTCACCCTTAACCCTATATAGTCATGTGCTACATTGTTGCAAGCGGCACAGGACTTGTTGATTGTAACAAAGTATCTCACTTCACTACTTTTTAAGTGTTCTCTGGGTTTGGACTACATTGTGTCCAAAGCACACAGATAAACAAGAAGCAGAACTTACTTGAGTTTTGGGTACCTAATTCAATGGTGATGAGACAAAAGGGGGAGATAAGAGAAAGGCATTGGGTAGAACAGTAATTAATTCACTATCCCCACCCCCCACCCACCCTCCTCCACCCCCAACACGCACACAAAAAGACCCCGCCCAGCGACCTTCCTGAGCTGGCCCACATGCAGGTAAATTAAGCATTTAGGGTCAGGCCACATCCATCAGTCACTATCTGTATCTCAAACCTGTAATCCTTGCTATTCAGGAGGCTGCGATCAGAGGATCACAGCTAGAAGCCACCTGAAGCAGGAAAGTCAATGAGACTCTGGGAGACCCTTTTTTCTCCAAGTTAGCTAGGCTGCCCAGAGTCAGAAAGATTTCTGGAAAGACAAGTAAATAAAACTGCCAGCCCTAGCAAACAAGTAGAGCTAAATATGCTGAAATCTCCAGCTATAACAAGAAAGTAAAGAAACATTTTCAACTTTGGGATGGAGCTTTAGGGTGGGCCCATCTTCTGATGAACCACAAATGTGAGTAATTAAATAGGCAGAGTTGACTTTTCAGTGGATTCTAGACAGACATGCCAGCCCTCTGGTATCCTGTGGTCTCATAAGCAGACTCATATACACAATTCTGATGGCTCCCATAATGTATATTGTTGGGAGTTACCCAAGACCCATAAAACCCTGTATTCATCCAATGGTATGGTCTCTCATTATGGAGCAAAACATGATGTACTGATATCAGGCAATCTCAAAAACAAGAACAAAAAACACCAATAAGCAGAGCACTGGTAGATCATTCCTGTAATCCTAGCTACTCAGGGGGGCTGAGATCTAAGGATCAAGATTCAAAGCCAGCCCAGGTAGGAAGTGAGACTTATCTCCAATTAACCACCAGAAAACTGGAAGTGGTGCTGTGGCTCAAAGTGGTAGAGCACTAGCCCTGAGTAAAAGATCTCAGGGACAGCACCCAGGCACACACATGACGCTCGTGTGCACACACACACCAATGAAGACTGATAATACAGCAGGCATTCATCAACAGATCAAGGCCAGCTGACCCCACCTCCTAAGGTGACACTAAATTCAAATCCTAAGACCTTCTTTATAGCTCAGAGCACTAATCCTATCACTCACAGAGAGCTGTCTTCTCTGATGAGAGAGATTTAAAGTATGGGTATCCAGTTGTCATCCCAACAACCCAGACCTTAAAAAAAAAAGCTAGTGGATTAGGGGCCCTTTGATAGAGGAAGGAGGGCTCAGTTTTACCACTCTCTGACATAAGAAGCAAAGTCAAGTCAAGGCTCAAGTTAAATCGCTTGGGAAACCTGAGTTCTGATCACAGCAATGGGGTTGCTTAGCTGGGTCACTTCTACAAGTTACTTCCCTCCCATTTCCCTTCTTTAGGGACAATAATACAAGCAACATCAACAGTAACCACAGCAACCACTTTCTTAGTACTTTCCATATGGCAGGCAGGATAGAGCCAAACTTTACCCTTCCAGAGTTTTCAGAAAAGATCTCTATTGAAAAGGGTAAGAATTGCTATCCGTCAATGACTTTCATGGGTATTCAATGGCAGGAATCAATATAATACAATAAATACCTGGCATGCTCCAAATGGAACTAGCTAGCATCACTCTCAGTCCAAGCCAACATTATATCAGCAATGAATACATGAACTGACGTCTTTTTCAGTATTGTCCCAGAAGCAGTGGGAAGAGGACTCAGGCTTTAGCCCTCTGGGCAACTTGCATGACTATCTGTCTCTAGAGGCTGGAAACCTGTTTGCTATGAGATCTTTCTGGACAGCAACTAGGCAGGAGTCATATATGTGGTCATGCCCATTGACCCAGGAACGCCACCTTGGGGAATATGAACCAAGCAATATTTTAAAAGAAAAATGAAAAGCCAGGTGCCAGTGGCTCATGCCTGTAATCCTAGTTACTCAGAAAGCTGAGATCTGAGGATCACAGTTCAAAACCAGCTCAGGCAGGAGAGTCCATGAGATGCTTATCTCTAACAAACCAAAAAAAAAAAAAAAAAAGCTGGAAATGTAGCTGTGGCTCAGGTGGTAGAGCCCTAGCCTTAAGTGAAAAAGCTGAGGGACAGTGTCCTGATTTCAAGTCCCAGGACCAGCAAACACAAAAGAAAAGAAAGAAAAAGAAGAATCACACAATGTAAATTGTGGTGGTCTAAAAAAAGGCTGTCAGCAGCGCACAGCCCCACCAGTAGAGGAAAGGAAACCATTCCTGCAATGCCAGGGCAATGGAGGCCTGAGGCCCTGAATGGTTTCAGGAATGAAAATTACAAGGACCAAGTAGAAAAATGTAAAGGTGGCCTTTAGCACTGTCCAGCTTGGAGAATGAGATACCCAAGCCCAGAGCACTAAAGCAAAGCCATGCTGGACACAGCTGCTGCTGTATAAATAGTTGGTCAATTAGGCAGCCCAGAGTTTTTTCTGAATTGTGGTTTCTTTTTTCTTCCTTTTTTTCTTTTTTAAGAGATTCTATGTCATGTTTGGATACTCCTGGTTTACTTTAAGTTTCTTTGCTCAGTTAATTAAATAAATACACACTTTTTTAAACAAAGAAGAATAGATCCAAGTTGAGACCTTGAGATTCATTCCTCAGAAGAGGAAAGAGTTCCAGAATTCTGAGGTTCTCCAACATAAGGAAAGAACCCCCCCCAAAAAAAGACAACAGCTTCCCCCACCCCAAGCTCCCCTCTGCAGAGACACCAGCCCTGGGAGGAGAGGCCTGCGGAGTCTGGCTGGGTAGCAGCAGCTGCCTAGGCCCAGGAAGCAGGAAGCGGCTCTACCTGCTAGGACAGGTGTGGGGGAGGGCAAGGCTGCCAGGCGGCTCAGCCCAGAGGGAACCCCTTTTGCACCGGAGAAAGTCCCAGCAGCCACACCCTTTTTTGACTGGAGTCCTTTCTTTCTGGCTGTAGTGGTTAGAATGACCTGGTTTCCTCAGGAAGAGACCCCAGCCCCAGGTCAGTATTTCCCCAGAAAGACAAACTCTAACTCTCTCTCTCTTTCTCTCTCTCTCTCTCCCTCTCTCTTTATCTCTCTCTCTCTCTCTCTCACACACACACACTATACATAATTGCACATTCACACTGCACATCTACTCTTTAAATATACAGAGTACATTCATACAGTGCGCTCCTACATGCCTAGTGTATGTGTGCTGACAATGGACACACATGAACATACATTATATTGTCCCTAGTATAACAAGCCCCAACCTCAGCCTCAGTGACCCTCTCAGAAGCCCTCAACTACCCCAGGTCATAAGAGAGACCGCATCCCCATTCTTGCTCCTCGGTGCAGGGCGTGGGGGGGGGGGAGCCAGGGGGGGGAAGAGGTGCCACAAATCCAACTCCCCTTCCCCTCTCAGGAAGATTATGAGGGTGGGGGGGAGGGGGAGAGGAAAACAAACTCCCAATTGTCTCCAATTGTCTGGCCCCTACTCGTGTGACCTTGGATAAGTCAACTCTCCGGACCTGCCATCTGTAAAAGGGGTCTCAGGCCCCCTCCGCCGCTGAGATGACTGCGATGAACCTGGAAGACGGTAGAGTGGCCAGCTGGGCTCTCCACCGTGTGTGTGTGTGTGTGTGTGTGTGTGTGTGTGTGTGTGTGTGTGTGTGAAGGGTGGGGGGGTTAATGACTACTTCACACCACCTCCGAGTCTCCAAACCATCCCAGCCAGCGGCGAGCAGCGCAGGCGGCGCGCGGGAGCCGGGAGGACACACCTCCGCGATCCGCTCCGCAGCGCGTCCCCTCGCCCTGCCCGACGGCGGGGGCGCGCGCCAGCTCCCGTCCGCACCCAGGCGCGGAGGTCCCCGGCGGTGAACGCTCCCTCCCGGGTCTCCGCGGCCCGACTCCGAGCCAACGCCCATTCAGGGGCAGCCAGTGCACAGGCCCGGGTGCACCCCACGAGTCCTCCGGGACCCGCCCACGGGGACGAACCACAGACCCGGGTCCCGATCTCCCCCAGCCCAGGCGCCCCAGGCGCAGAGAGAACGCACGTCTCCATCCTCGCCCTCGGGTACCCCACAGCTAACTCCAGGACGCACGGCGGGGGGCGCAGCCCAGGGATGGCACCGGGGGTGGCACCTGAGTCCTTAGATTCCCCAGTCCCCATGGTGACTCCCCAGGCCTGGGCGGGGCGGTGGGGCGCACCGCAGGGAGACCCCGCGTGTGGCGGGGGCGCACGGGCGGGAAGACGGCCCCCCCCGCCGGTGCCAGGGCTGGCCCAGGGCGCTCACCGATGGACACGAGCTTGATGCTCTCGTGGTCCAGGAACTCGAGCGCCACGGACACGTTCTCCAGCTGCATCTGGCGGAAGGTGGGCCGCTGGTGGTACTTGCGGTACATGCGCTTCTGGCTGAGCACCTCGAGCAGCGCGATGAGCCGCAGCCCGTCGCTCAGGTCGGTCTGCAGGTTCCCGATGCGCTTGTTCACGCACTTCAGGTGCTCGTTGCACCAGCGCGTGAACGTGTTCTGTTGGATCTTCTTCCACGGCGCGTCCTCCGCCAGGTCCTTCTCCGTCACCGGCATCCTGGCGGCAGGGAGAGAGCGCTAAGCGCAACGAGCTGACGGGACGGGTGTCCGAAGGCCCACAGGCCAAGGGAGAGAGAACCAAAGCGGAGCGGGAGTAGGGCTCGAACTCGCTGCTACCAGAGCCGCGGCCGGAGCTGCTCTGAGGTCGCCCGACCCAAAGCGCGAGAGGCGCCTGGCCCCGCGCCTGCGCGCTGCGACGCCCCGCCCTCCAGAGCCCCGCCCCGTCCGACCCCAGAGCTAGAACTCCCTGGCCACGCTCGCCCCCTGCCTCCCGAAGAGGGCACTGCGCCCAGGGTCTCCGACGTGTCCCGGGGCCTCTCTTCCTTCCCACTACCACCCCAGCAGGGTATCTTTTCTTTCACTCCTTTTTTGGTTCCGAGAGCCACGCCTCCACTCCCAGCGTGGGTCCTAGGGCTTGAACTCAGGGTTAGAGCACTGTCCCTGAGCTTTTTAGCTCAAGACTGGCACTCTACCACTTGGAGCCACAGCTCCATGACCAGCTTTTGCTGCATAACTGGAAATAAGAACCTCAAGGACTTTCTGTCCAGGTTGGCTTGGAACCATGATCCTCAGATCTCAGCCTCCTGGGTAGCCAGGATTACAGGCGTGAGGCACCAGCATCCAGGCCACTTTCAGCTTTCTGATGGTTAACTGGAGATTGATTTCTCAGATGCTCTGCCTGGCTGGCTTCCAACCAGGATCCTCAGATCTCAGCCTTCAGAACATGATTGAGGAGTGAGCCACTGCTTCCCCACTAGGATATCTTCCTTAAGGAGAAAGTCACCGGAACAATCCTAGAATAAGAAGGCAAGCTGAGGCAGGGGTAATAAAATGGGCAGGGACTGTGATGCTTAGATGGCATTGCTGGGGAGCATTCATCATCCATTTATAGGTTACGATAAACTTATTTTTTTAATTTTTTGTCAGTCATGGCGCTTAAACTCAGGGCCTGGGTGCTGTCCCTAAGCTTTTTCACTCAAGGCTAGCACTCTACCACTTTGAGCCACGGCACCACTTCCAATTTTGTGTCGGTTAATTGGAGATAATAGTCTATAGGACTTTCCTGCCTGAGCTGACTTTGAAACACAATCCTCAAATTTCAGTCTCCTGAGTAGCTAGGATTGCAGGCTTTATGTTCATCACTGAAAGCTAAGGCTGGAGGAAAGATTTGGGATAACCTGGGTCCAGAGAAGGGGCTCTTAACCTAGGTTTGGAGGAAAGAGTGTAGTGCCTGGCTCAATAAGGACTCAATGATGATTTAAATTCTCATTCCCCCCATTAGTGCTTAAGCAAAGCAATTTGCTGGAGGCCAGCTGGTAAAGACTAAACACTGTTATACTGTTCCCCAGAGTCCCCTAATCCCTTGGAATTAGCCTTTGTCCCCATGAGGACTCATCACTCCCCTCCCCCTCAGCAGATTTACTGAAGGCAAAGTTGGAAATCTCAGCTTCCCCTCAGGCCCAAAGCTCAGTTTCACATACTTTGCTCTATCCAAACACATCCAGCAAAACTTATCAGCGAGAGGGATCAACTCAGCCCAGTCAACAGGCTACTTATGGGGTAAGATTCCTCTATAAATATCATTTTCAAAGAAAAAGATAAAAGTAATCATAGTAACCCAGGATGAAGGCATTTCTTGAGATGCAGGTCTTTCAGTGCTAAAAGCAGGAGAACCCCTGGCAAACCAGAACCTCCAATACATGCACAACACCATCATGTCAACAAGCAATCAATATTTGCAAATGCTTTCAAGTTTCTTCTCCTTTGGTTCTTTCAAATCTGATGTGTGCTTCCTTCCCCTCTCCCCATTTTTTTTCTCTAGTACTGGGGTTTGAACCCTGGGTCTAGGTGCTATCTCTCAGCTTTTTTCCAGTCCAGGCTCTACCACTTGAGCCATAGCTCCACTTTTAGCTTTTTGGTGGTTAATTGGAGATAGGAGTCTCCCTGACTTTCCTGCCTGAGGCTTTGAACTTGGATCCTCAGCTCTCAGCCTTCTATGCAGCTAGGATTACTGGTGTGAGCCAGCTGCACCTGGCTCAGTGTGTACTTTTTTTTGTTTGCCTGCTTGTTTTTGCAGGGCTGGGGACTGAAGTCAATGTCTGAAGTGATGTATATGTTCTGCTTATTACATGTATCACCTCTGAACGGTCACCTCATCTGCTAGTGGCTATCATAGTGGATAGTGCAGGGATAGAAACACTTGATGGTGAATAAGCCAGTTCGTAAGTTGGAGATGTGCAGTACATGTCTAGAGTCCTGACCGTGGGGCTTCTATCCCTGTCTGTGAAATCCACCTCTGGAACTTCAGTGTATGAGGGACCTCCCAGGAGAATCTCAATTCTCTGCTATCTTGGGGTTTACTACTATTATAACATATTAGGATATTGATAATACTTTAAAATAGCAGTAATAATAGAGCCAGACCTTGGTAGCTCACATCTGTAATCCTAGGTACTCAGGAGGCTGAGATCTAAGGATTAAGGTTCAAAGCTGGTTCAGGCAAAAAAGTCCCAGAGAGTCTTATCTCCAATTAACCAGCAAAAAACTGGAAGTAGAGCTGTGGTCCATGTGGTAGAGCACCAGCCTTGAGCAAAAAGGCTAAAGAACTGCTCCCAGGCCCTGATTTCTAGCCCAAATACTGGTATACTCACACACACACACACACACACACACACACACACACACACACACGAAAAAGAAGCTACCACCTTGGGAGTGCTGGCATTATCTCATTCAGTGTTCACATACCCCTAGGAGGTATGATTGTTCCCATTTTTAGGTGAGGAAATTGAGGCAGGCAGAGGTAGTTCTATGCTTAAGGTCACTAAGCAGCAGAGCACAGATGTGAAGCAAGGCCGTAGTCATGATTTAGTACCGGGGCCTGGGGCTGGGAATGTAACACAATCATAAAGCCCTCTACTAGTGGGGTAGGAAAGGGGGTCTTAAATTTGATTCCCAGCTCTAGAAGATGGAAAAAATTAAAGCAGATACATGAAGCTCCAGGACTTTGCTTCTGTCCCCCAAATGACCAGCTGGAACAACACTGAACAAAGTACACTAGTGTGAATCAGTGAGAAACAGCTAGAGCATGCAGCATAGAAATGCCCTCCGAAGGGCTGCTGCAGCTATATCATAATTACCCAAAAAACCTGGGCTGAAAGCTGCACATCCATTGATACGTATTGACTTTAGTTGGTTTTGAGGTCTGGGGATCCAGCCCACGGCCTAGTGAGAGCTAAGGTTGTTGGGCTCTCTATCATTAAACTCCATCCCTGACACCAAGTTCCAGAGGGTGAAGCCCTCTTTCCACAGGGAACAAAGATAAGATAAGGGAACCTGGCCTTGCAAAACCACTGGCCTTCTCTGCAGGGTGGAGTTCCAGGCCTCTTTGCCCCAGGGTGGGGCCTTCCTAGTGGTAATTTTACTCCACTGTCCACACCCTGTTGGCAAGAAAGGAAAGCAAAATCTATCCTAAAATATTTGCTCAGCCTCTCCCCCCCAGGGAAGGAAGCCCATACCCCTAGCAACTCACTGGAAAGGTGACAGTACACACACACACACACACACACACACACACACACACACACACACACACACACCGAGAGAGCTCTAATACTGGCTGTGGGGACCTAAGCCCAACTAGGTCCTTGCATGGAGAAAGCTGCTCTGTGGGAAGGGGAGGAGGGTGCTGGGAGAGCAAGCCTTCCCAAAGAAAGCTGATAGAGTCTGAAGTTCCAAAGGATCCTGCCAGCCTGGCCCTGAGATAAGATGGAGGTTGCTGGCAGGCATGCTTCTTAAAGAAGGCATTGGCTCTCTCACCCCAACTTTTCCACTACCAGCCCAAAAGCTAAGGTAAGGCATTTTGTGAGTATGGTGTGTCAGTAATAGGGCTTGAATTCAGGGTCTTGTGCACTTGCTTGGCTTGGTTGCTTAGAGCTGGCACTCTACCACTTGAGCCATACCTCCAGCCCACCTTTTTGCTTGTTAATGGAAGATGATGTCTCATGGACTTTTCTGCACAGCTGGCTTCAAACAGCAACACTCCAGATGGCAGCTTCTTTACTAGCTAGGACTTTGTGCATGAGCCACTAGTGTCCGGCTGTATAGTTGTTTGTTTGAGACAGAGTCTTGATATGTAATCCAGGCTGGACTCAAACTCCTAATTCTCCTGATCCTCCCACTTCAACCTCCCAAGTACTGGAATTCCATGCCTGCATCACTATGCCTGACTTTGAGAGAGCACATAAGCACCTTAACAACAATCATCTTTTAAAAACTTTTTCTCGGGCTGGGAATATGGCTTAGTGGTAGAGTGCTTGCCTAGAATGCATGAAGCCCTGGGTTTGATTCCTCCGTACCACATAAATAGAGAAAGCTGGAAGTGGTGCTGTGGCTCACGTGGTAGAGTGCTAGCCTTGAGAAAAAAGAAGTTCAAGGACAGTGCCTGGGCCCTGAGTTCAAGCCTCAGGACTGGCCAAAAGACATTTTTTTTCCCTCAAGAATGATATGAGGGGCTGGGAAAGTAGCTCAGTGGTAGAGTGCTTGCCTTGCATGCATGAGGCCCTGGGTTCAATTCCTCAGCACCACATAAGCTGGAAGTGGGGCTGAGGCTCAAGTGGTAGAGGGCTGGTCTACAGCTGAAGAGCTGAGGGCAGCGATCAGGCCCAGAGTTCAGGCACCATGACCGACAAAAAAGAAAGAAAGAATGAATGAATGATATGAAAGCCATGTGCCAGTGGCTCACACCTGTAATCCTAGCTACTCAGAAGGCTGAGATCCCAGGATTGTGGTTCAAAGCCAGCACGGGCAGGAAAGTCCTTGAGACTCATCTTCAACTAGTCACAGAAGTGGTCATATAGCTCAAATGGTAAAGGAGTATAGGGACAGCACTCAGGCTCAGAGTTCAAGGCCCAGGCCTGACCAAAAGAATAAATATAGCCAGGCACCGGTGCTCATGCCTATAATCCTAGCTACTCAGTAGGCTGTGATCTGAGGATCACAGTTCAAAGCTAACCCTGGACAGGAAAAGGTCCATGAGACTCTTTTTTGGGGGGAGGGATGGGGGGTCAGGTCATGGGGCCTGAACTCTGGGCCTGGGCGCTGTCCCTCAGCTCTTCAGTTCAAGGCTAGCGCTCTACCACTTGAGCCATAGCATCACTTCCAGCTTTTTTAATTTTCTGCTTATGTGGTACTGAGGAATCGAACCCAGGGCCTCATGCATGCAAGGCAAGTGCTCTACCACTGAGCCACCTTCCCAGCCCTCCATGAGACTCTCATCTCCAACAAACTACCAGAAAACCACAAGTGGCACTGTGGCTCAAGTGGTAGAGCACTCACCTTGAGCTGAAGAGCTGAGGGACAGCACTCAGGCCCAGAGTTCAAGCCCCACAACTGACAAAAAGAAAGAAAGCAAGAAAGCAGGAAAGAAGGAAAGAAGAAGAAAGAAAGGAAGAAAGAAAGAAAAAAAGAATAAATATATAAATTAAAAATAAAAAAAAATAAAACCTGGTCTAACCAAGTCTAGAAGCAGCTTTAAATCCTTAAACTCTTCAGTTCCTCCGAACACCCAGGCCTCACTGACTGCTTGAAGCACAGCTTGATTGCCCAGAGGCTACAGGAATGAAGCCAACCACTGCTCATTCCATCTGTGTGCTGTTCATTCAACAAGACCGGGAGGCAGGGCCTGCTGAGGACCTTGATTTCAACTCACAGGGCCTGCCCAGCTCAGGGCAGAACCCAAAGCCAAAGCTTACTCCATCCCTGGCCTTGGTGGAATTGGAAGGAAAAAAATGCAAATGGTGTGGCTCTCTTTCTCCACCCAGTTTGACTTTCACTTCTTCCTAAGATTTATGTATGAGTTTGTTGTTGTTACTGCAGACAAATGCTACAGAGAACTTTTGTGCTAAAGAAAGCTCTGTCTAGTTACCTGACAAACCCAGTGTGCCTTCCAAATAGAACAGCACTCCCCCCCCCGCCCCCCGCCTCAATTCCCCGTGTAGGCTTCCCCTAGCCCCTTCTAGTCTTTATTCCCGGCAAGCCTGGAAGTGGCTTTACGCTCAGCCCTCCCAAGGACTGAAACTGCTTATCTTGATCCTGCTGGTCTAATAGAGAGGTTGTGATTGGAACTACTATGAATTTGTGTCGAGCAAGGCCTGACTGGCAGTCACAGATCAAGTCACAGGGCCACACAATCAGAACTCAACGTTACACCTTGAGACTCTTTAGACTGACTCCTGATCCAAAATATGTGTCCAAAGATGTTTGTTGCAACAGCTGGGCATGGTGGCCCATACCTGTAATTCTAATACTGAGGAGATTGAGGTAGGAAGATTGTGAGTTCAAGGTCAGCCTAGGATTCATAGGGTGATACTGTCTTTAAAAAACAAACAACAACAACAACAACAAAAACTAGGTTGGGTGATTCATGTCTATATCCTAGCTACTTGAGAGGTTGAGAATGGGAGGATATCAGTCCAGGCCAGCCAAGACCAAAAAACAAAGTTCCTGAGACTTTGTCTTAAAAACAATCAGCAAGTAAGGCACCAGTGGTGGACACCTGTAATCCTAGCTACTCAAGAGGCAGACATCTGAGGATCACAATTCAAAGATAGCCAGGGTAGGAAGTCCATGAGACTCTTCAATACCCTAATCAGAAAAAGCCAGAAATGGTGCTGTGACTCAAGTGGTAGAGAACTAGCTTTGAGCACAAAGAGGATCAGCTCAGGGACAGCACCCAAGTCCTCAATTCGAGCCTCCAAACAAACAACAACAACAACAACACAAACAAACAAAACACACGAGAAAATTGGGGTTAGAGGCATAGTTCCATTGCTAGAATGCTAGTCAATGAGTGAAAGTGTCAGGTACCAAGTTCAAGTCCCCATCTTGGATCTAAAAAAAAAAGAAAAAAATAGCCAGCAGCAAGCCATAGCATTAATACATGTTAATATATGTATACCGTTGCATTCAGTTGCCAGAAAGCTAAACAGTTTCTCAGAGTGCCAGTCTTGAGAGGAGCTAAACTGCCCCTCAGGTGGCCACAGGGACAGACTTGTCCCAATGTGAAGTGAGAGGTAGTGAGAGGTAGGGCACTGCTCCAACCCAGGGGAAGTTGAAACATATACTGCACCTTTGATCTAATTTTTCACCAAGACAGAGTCCAGCTGACAGGTCCCATCATGCTTCTAACACCTAGAGGTTTTTGTTGTTGTTGTCGTTGTTGTTTGTCAGTCATGGGGCTTGAATGAAGGGCCTGGCCTTGTCCCTGAGTTTTTTTGCTCAAGGTTAGTGCTCTATTTTCTTTTCCTTTTTTTTTTCTTTCTTTTTGTTGATCATGGGCCTTGAACTCTGGACCTGGACCTGGGAGCTGGTCCTCAGCTCTTCAGCTCAAGGTTAGTGCTCTGCGTCTTGAGCCACAGTTTTCTGGTGATTAATTGGAGATAAGAGTCTCACAGGGGCTGGGAAGGTGGCTCAGTGGTTAAAGCGCTTGCCTTGCATGACGGAGGCCCTGGGTTCGATTCCTTAGCACCACATAAGCAAAAACAAAAAAGCCGGAAATGGCGCTGTGGCTCAAGTGGTAGAGCGCTAGCCTTCAGCTGAAGAGCTGAGGGACAGTGCCCAGGCCCAGAGTTTAGGCCCCATGACTGGACCCCAAAAAAAAAATAGTCTCACAGATTTTCCTGCCTTTTTACCGTGATCCTCAGATCCCAGACTCCTGAGTTGCTAGGATTACAGACATGAGCCACCAGCGCCCAGCAGTGCTCTATTTCTTCAAGCCACAGCACCTCTTCTAGTTTTCTGGTGGTTAATTGGAGATAAGAGTCTCATGGACTTCCTTACCTCAGCTGGCTTTGAACCACAAGCCTCCAGTTCTCACCCTCCTCAGTAGCCAGGATTTCAGGTGTGAGCCACCAGTAACCAGCTCTAGAGATTTTTTTTTTAGACATAGTCTTAATACATAGGCCATAGTCTTACTATGTAACCTAGGCTGGTCTTGAACTTGCAATCCTCCTGCCTCAGCTTCCCCGGCATTGAGAGTGTATCACCACACCCCACCGACCCTAGCAATTCGTTTTTGCATTGCCTGAACTGCATCCCTTTAAGACAAGATGCTGACTGGCTTGGCCGACTGCTATTCCAGGACCATTCCAAAAGAGCTGAAAGGCCAAGTTACATTGGATACGTTAGAAAAAAATCTTTTATTTTGAAAAGAAGGAGGAATGTTATCTTTTCTTAACAGAAAGTCACTTTCTCCTAAATAAATTTTGTGTAATTTTTTTTAAAATATCAGATTGAGAGGATGCCAGATAATTAGACGATCCATAACAAGCACATGGTTCAGTCTGGCTCTGCACACAACTGGGGAAAGAAAAAACATGGAAGAATTTCTGGCAGTGAACTAGGGTAATCATTAAAGAAGCAAACTAAGAACTTTTACTTTCTACCTTAGAGATTTTTTCGACATTAAGTGGTTTGCCAATCTTAAATATATATGTGTGTATATATATGCATATATATATATGTGCAAATGTGAAATGGCAAACCTACTTTGGAAAACAATTTCTTTGAAAGTTAAACATGAAGCGGGCACTGGCAGCTCACACTTGTAATCCAAGCTACTTAGGAGGCTGAGAGCTGAAGCCAGCCCAGGCAGAAAAGTCCATGAGGCTCTTTTCGCCATTTAACAAGCAAAAAGCCAAACATGGACGTGTAACTCAAAAGTGCTACTCTTGGGGCTGGGAAGGTGGCTCAGTGGTAGAGCACTTGCCTTGCAAGCATGAGGCCCTGGTTTCAATTCCTCAGCACCACATAAATAGAAAAAGCTGGAAGTGGCACTGTGGCTCAAGTGGCAGATAGCCTTGAGCTGAAGAGCTGAGGGACAGCACCCAGGCCCAGAGTTCAGGCCTCATGACAAAAAAAAAAAAAAGAGTGAGCAAACAAAAGCTAAGAGAGAGTATCCAGGCTCTGCCCTGAGTTCAAGTCACACACACACACACACACACAGAGTTAAACATGACTAGCATGTGAGAGGCCCTGGATTCAGTCCTCAGCACAAGAAAGAAAAGTTAAACATGTGCCTACCTACCATATGATCTAGCCGTTCCACTTACAGGTCATTACCCCGAAGAAGCAAAAACAGATGCTATAACACATCTGACATCTGGATCGTTTTTTTTTTTTCCAATTTTTTTATTGTGATTAAGTGATTACATAATTTCCCAAATTTCACAGTATTGTGGGATAGTGATGCTCAGTTAAAGTCACAAACACATTCTAACTTTCCTGGAGCAAATTGTCTATTACAGTCTATAACATTTATGAGTTCTATGAGCTTTGCAGTACAGTTATTTCTTCCACATTGGGTGATATGTACATTTCTGTTGTTTTGCAGAGCATCAGCTGTTCCCTCTTTTCCACTCGTTCCCTCCCTCCCATCGCTGCCATTGAGTTGCTTAGTTCATTTTGGTCAATGTCCAGTGCAGCTGATGGGTCCCCCTGTTATAAGTTTTTTCCCTGACTCCATACATGTGATCAGCAGCATGGGGTGATTTAGTAGTGATTCTACCAGATGAGTGGAAGTCCTTTGTTACATCTGGATCTTTATACCAGGTTTATATATAATTGTCCAAATTTGGAAATAACCCACAGACTAGTAACAAGTGGATGGATGAACCACGTGGAGTATTCACACAGAACAGACCTGAGCAAGGGAAAGAAGATAACTGTAATGTGCACAATGACATGAATGAATAATTATGCTAAGCGAAAGGAGCCACACCAAAGGGGGAAAAACAACACATACCGCAATAGTGTCTTCTTTCCTTTCTTTTCCTTTTTTCTTTTCTGGTGGTATTAGGGCTAGAATTCATGTGTTTGGCCTGCTTAACTTGTGTTCTACCATCTAAACCATATCTCCAGCATGGCTTTTTGCTGGTCTTTTTTTTATCAGAAGAGGCAGAATGTAGAAATTACCTTAAAAGAAGTCTAAAGAATAATTGTAACCCCTCTGTACGGTATTTTCACAATTAGAAAAAAAGAAGAAGTCTAAAGAATGTGTTACTTTGTGTATTTTGCTATATGTTTATATGCTGACATTCCTATAAATACTAATCTCTGCATATATACATGTATATGTATATATACACACATACACACACACACACACACACACACACACACACACACACATATATGACTGTGATCCTCCAGATTTCAGCCTCTTGAGTAGCTAGGATTACCAGTCAATGCCTGGCTATGATTTTTTTTTTTTTTTTGCCAGTCCTGGGGCTTGAACTCTGGGCTTAGGCACTGTCCCTGAGCTTCTTTTTGCTCAAGGCTAGCACTCTACAACTTGAGCTGCCAGCTTTTCCTATGTATGCAGTACTGAGGAATCGAATCCAGGACTTCATGCATGCAAGGCAAACACTCTACCACTAAGCCACATTCCCAACCCATGAAATTTTTTTTGGGGGGGTTTGGTCGTGGGGCCTGAACTCTGGGCCTGGGCGTTGTCCCTCAGCTCTTCAGCTCAAGGCTAGCGCTCTACCACTTGAACCATAGTGCCACTTCCGGCTTTTTCTTTTTGCTTATGTGGTGCTGAGGAATTGAACCCAGGGCCTCAGGCATGCAAGGCAAGCGCTCTACCACTGAGCCACCTTCCCAGCCCCCATGAAATTTTTTAATTCTCGAAAACAAAGTAATCTATAGTAACGTAAAATAGAACAGCATTGCCCTGGCATGTAGAGGGTTGGGAGAGAGGGATTCCAGGAGAGATTACAGATGAGAAATGTAAAGAAACTTATGGGGAGCCGGGCACCGGTGGTTCATGCCCCTAATCCTAGCTACTCAGGAGGCTGAGATCTTAGAATTGCAGTTCAAAGCCAGCCCAGGCAGGAAAGTCTATGAGACTCTTATCTCCAACAAACCAACAGAAAACCAGAAGTGGTGCTGTGGATCAAGTGGTAGAGTGCTAGCCTTGAGCTGAAAAGCTGAGGGACAGCGCCCAGGCCCAGAGTTCAAGTCCCACAGCTGTGATTGATATTGATCTTTTTTTTTTTTTTTGGTGAGTTATGGGGCTTGAACTCTGGGAGGGGAGCTATCCCTGAGCTCTTTTGCTAAAGACTAGCACTCTATCACTTTGAGCTACAGTTCCATTTCTGATTTTCTTGTGGTTAATTGGAGATAAGAGTATCATGAACTTTCCTGTCCTGGCTGGCTCTGAACCATGATCCTCAAATCTCAGCCTCCTGAGAGCGAGGATTACAGGCATGAGCCACCAGCACCTGGTGGTCACCATTTTTATTATAGTATAGCTTCATGCACACATGCACGCACGCACACGCACACACACACATGTTTACATAAGTGTGTATCAAACATCAGATTGTATACTTCATGTGTAATACACTTTAGTTATAAAAGACAAAGGAAAAAAGACAAAAGGCAAGAAAGCAAATCCCTTACAGACAGACAAAAAACACAAGGACCAAACACCCTCATAAAGATATGCTCCTCACATGTCCGCTTTCTAAATCTTCTTGCTGCCCCTAGCCATCATTTCAGCTCTACTATTGAGTTTCTTGAAAGTTATGTCTTCCTTTCTCCCAGGAGAACAAATGAAGTGGAATCAAGAGCTAAAGATGCGGGATCCTGCTGAAATGGAGTCAGATAAGGTTTCCTCACCTCCGGAGCCCAGCCTCTCCCCTTGGACGTTCCAGTCAAGGAGGAATGTGATGATGTGTTTACTTTGGAGTAGACTTTGGCCAGTAAATATATCTTTAACTCAGGCTCCCAACAGCTCCTGACAGAAGATAGGTCGTTCCAAATTAGCTGGAGGTCAGTTCTGGCTGCAAATGCTGTCTGTTCATCTTTAATTAAGAGAGTGGGGTTAGAGCCAATACTACATTTTTCGACTTGATTTCCCTGCCATCTAAACTAGGGAAGCTTTTGACTACAGAAGGTTATTGACAAACAACAAGAAAACAATTAGAGTTGGCCATTGGTGACTTAAGCCTGTAACCCTAGCTACTCAAGAGGCTGAGATCTGAGGATCGAGGTTCAAAGCCGGCCCAGGCAGGAAAGTCTGTGAAACTCTTATCTCCAATAAACCACCAGAAAACCAGACCTGGTGGTGTAGCTCAAATGGTAGAGCACTCACCTTGAGCTGAAGAGCTGAGGGACAACGGCTCAGCCCAGAGTTCAAGCCTCATGACCAACCAAAAGAAAAAAAGAGAGAAAAAAGAAAAAAGGAAAGAAAGAAAGAAGAGGAGAAGGGGGGAGGAAGAAAAAAAAAGGAAAGAAAGATCTGAGGCAGGAAGATTATGAATTGAGGTTAGCCTGCTCAAGACTTTGTCTCAAAAATAACAAGAGCTGGGGCTGGGAAGGTGGCTCAGTGGTAGAGCGCTTGCCTTGCATGCATGAGGCCCTGGGTTCAATTCCTCATAAGAAAAAATTCCACATAAGAAAAAAGCCAGGATTGGCACTGTGGCTCAAGTGGTAGAGCACTAGACTTGAGCTGAAGAGCTGAGGGACAGTGCCCAGGCCCAGAGTTCAGGCTCCACGACTGGACCCAAAAAAAAACAAAGCAAAACAAGAGCTGAGGTTGTAGCTCAACAATTCTGCTCTCTTAACTCTAACAACCCCATGGACTTGATGTCTTCTCACTGCTGCCTTGGCAACTTCCTACCTCCCTTTCGGCCATGTTTTTCCAGGCCACACATCAGCTCATAGTGTCTACTAGGTGCCCTGTAGAACTCATGGATCTTGCATATATCTGCCTTCCTAAATACCACCCAAAAGATGCCATTGCTTAGAACATACCTGGTGTATAACAGATGCTCTGTAAATATTTATTAATGTCACACAAATAAATGAGTTCTTACCAGAGGTTTTATATCAGAGGCTTCTCTCAGTCTGGTGACATTAATCAAATCGTCTACTTCTGGGGCCTTGTGTTCCTCAGCGGAGAAAGAGAAGTAACATCTTTGATCCTGATGTCACTGGCAAAGCCTAAGGGGAAGGCACAGTAGGCATGGGAAAGGGCCACCTGCGCATGCTCCAGACACAGCTGCTGAGGGTCTGCTCCTTGCCAGATGTTGACACAGGCGCCAGCAAGCGAGTGTCAGACAGCTCCTGCCCTCCGGGAACCCGGAGGCTAGCTGAGACAGACACGTCAACAAATACTTCCAACCTGACTAAGTAGGCTCTCAGCCACTGTAAGCAAGGTGCATTCTCTCATGTAATGCTGTAAAGTAGCCACCAGCAGCCTTGAGTGTGTGTGTGTGTGTGTGTGTGTGTGTGTGCCAGTCCTGAACACAGGGCCTGGGCATTGTCCTGAGCTTTTGTGCTCAAGGCCAGTGCTCTACCAGTTTAACCACAGCTCTACGTCTGGCTTTTTGATGGTTAATTGGAGATAAGAGTCACATATTTTCCTCCCCAGGCTGGCTCTGAACCTCGATCCTCAGATCTCAGCCTCCTGAGTAGCTAGGATTACATGTGTGCACCACTGGCACCCAGCTCAGTAACCATTTTATACACTTACTGGGAATGTGGCTTAGTGGTAGAGTGCTTGCTTAGAAAGCATGAAGCCCTGCATTAGATTCCTCAGTACCACATAAACAGAAAAAGCTGGAAGTGGCGCTGTGACTCAAGTGGTAGAGTACTAGCCTTGAGCAAAAGAAGCTCAGGGACAGTGCCTAGGCCATGATCAAGCCCTAGGACTGGAAAGAGAGGAAGGAAGGAAGGAAGGAAGGAAGGAAGGAAGGAAGGAAG
>NW_012267228.1:24016584-24027175 GCF_000151885.1 Dipodomys ordii
CCGGAAGTGGCACTGTGGCTCAAGTGGTAGAGCGTTAGCCTTGAGCTGAAGAGCTGAGGGACAGCGCCCAGGCCCAGAGTTCAGGCCCCACAACTGGACCAAAAAAAAAAAGAAAGAAAGAAAGAAAAGAAGGAAGAAAGAAAGAAAGAGAGAGAAAGGAGGGAGGGGAAAGACAGAGGAGAGAGAGAAAGAAGGAAAGAGAAAGAAGGAAAGAAAGTATATTCTGGGCACTGGAGGCTCATGTCTTTAATCCTAGCTACTCCTAGATCCTCAGAAGATCTGAGGATCACAGTTTGAAGCCAGCCTGAGCAGGAAAGCCCATGAGACTTTTATCACCAATACCAATCAAAACCCCTATGGCTCAAAGTTTTAGAGTGCTAGCCTTGAGGGAAAGAGCTCAGGGACAGCTCTCAGGCTCTGAGTTCAAGCCCCATGACTGACAAAGCAAGCAGGAAGGAAGGAAGGAAGGAAAGAAAGAAAGAAAGAAAGAAAGAAAGAAAGAAAAGCAAGCAAGCAATAGTCCATAACTGGGTGTCTGCCCAAGAGCAATAAAGACGTATGTGCACACAGAGTAGTGCATGGATTTTTTCTGGAGGGTAGGGGAAGGTCAAACCCAGAGACATACATGCTAAGCACATGCTGTACCACTGAGCAACATTCACATCCCCTACCCTGTATGCTGATAACTACATTATCCACACTGCCAAAAAGCCAAAACACCAAATGTCCACAGAAGGAGGAACAGATAAACAAAATGCAGTATAGACAGACAATGCAATATTGTTCAGCCATGAAACAAATTCTGCTACCTGCTACAACTTAGATGAAACTTAAGCACATTACAATAAGTGAAAGAAATCAGATACAAAAGTTACATGACTTTTTTTTGGAGGGGGCACTACTAGACTTTGAACTCAGGGCTTGGGCACTGTCTCTTAGAATTTTCATTCAAGACTGGCACTCTATCACTTGAGCCACAGCTCCACTTCCAATTTTTTGGTGGTTAATTAGTCTGCCTAGGCTGGCTTCAAACCATGATCCTCAGATCTCAGCCTCCTGAGTAGCTAGGATCACATGGGTGAGCATCTGGCTAGATCTATTTCTGTGATGTAATAGGCAAATCCAAAATGCATGAAAGAAGATTCAAGGTTACCAAGGGGATGGAGTGGCACAGAATGGAAGGGCACTACTCAATGAGTTCAAGTTGTTTTGTGGAGTGATGAAAAGATATTAAGCTAGAGAGAGCTGGTATTTAGGCAGCACTGTGAATATACTCAGCGCCTCTAAATTGGACACTTTAAAAAGCTTCATTGTATGTTATACGATTTCATCTAATTAAAAAAGAAAGAAGGAAGGAAACAAGCTCTGGTGTTAGAAACAGTACAGGTTGGGGATAGGTCCTGATTCTAGGTATATGGTTCACATGCAAAAAATTTTTTTCCAAGTTTTTTATTAGTATACATTAATTGTGCTGAGTGCTGGTAGTTCACACCTGTAATCCTACCTACTCAGGAGGCTGAGTGGCTTGTTTTATGTTTTTCAGTTCTGGGATATCTGATTCATATATATACATATATGTATATATGATTCATATATATGATTCATTTATATTATATATGTATAGCTATTCATATGAGTCATATATTTGACTCATATGTGTGTATATATATATATATATATATTCATAGTTTTCTGCTGAAATTTTTCTCATCTAATTTCCTAAATCATAGTTCCTAGTCCTACCTCATAACCTGAAGGTAACTCCAAATTCTAGGCTTACCTGTGTGGCTCACTTTTCTTTTTTTTCTTTTCTTTTTTTTTTTGCCAGTCGTGGGGTTCGAACTCAGGGTCTGGGTACTATCCCTGTGTTTCTTTTTTTCTTTCTTTCTTTTTTTTCTGGGGGGTCTGGTCATGGGCCTGAACTCTGGGCCTGGGCGCTGTCCCTCAGCTCTTCAGCTCAAGGCTAGCGCTCTACCACTTGAGCCACAACGCCACTTCCGGCTTTTTTCTTTTTGCTTATATGGTGCTGAGGAATCAAACCCAGGGCCTCAGGCATGCAAAGCAAGCACTCTACCACTGAGCCACCTTCCCAGCCCTCCCTGGGTTTCTTTTGCTCAAGGCTAGCACTCTACCACTTGAGCCACAGAGCCACTTCTGGCTTTTTTTTTCTGTTTATGTATACTGAGGAATCGAACCCAGGGCTTCATGCATGCTAGGCAAGCTCTCTACCACTAAGCCACATTCCCAGCCTGGAACACTTTTCTTGGTGTGCTTGATGGGAAGGTCGTCTGACTGGCTGACAGACATGGTGAAAATCAGGAGAAATCTGATCCATCCCCCACACATGAGGCTCTTCTTTCTTTCTTTCTTTCCTTTTCTTTCTTTCTCTCATTTAATTTTTAAAATTGTTATTATAAAGGTGAGGTACAAAGGGGTTATAGCTATGTAAGTCAGGTAATGAGTACATTTCTTTTTGGACAATGTCTCCCTTTCCCCCTCTCTCTCCCAGTTTTTCCCTCCCATTCCCACCCACAAGTTGGATAGCTCATTTTCAGCATAGTGTCTAGTGGGTAGCACTGCTGCATTTGTTCACCCTTTGTCTACAGGGCTTTTCTGATACAATTCAGAGTTTAAAAAGCACAACATTATAATGGCATTTCTTTTCTAGCAGAGGAGCTTGACCTGGACCTAGAGTTCACTCATGGCTGGCACTCTGCCACTTGAGCCACACCTCTACTTCTGACCTTTTGCTGGTTAATAAGAGATAACAGTCTCTCCATTTATCTGCCTAGGCTGGCTCCTAAACTTGATCCTCATATCTCAGCCTCCTGAATAACTAGGATTATAGACATGAGCCACTGGCACCCAGATGATAATGGTATATTGAATAGATTTTAATAAATAACTTTCTCTGGAAACCACACACACACACACACACACACAGCCTAAAACAAACATCTAGGTTGGTGAAACTGCAGTTTTATTTTGTTGGGATTTTTTGTTTGTTTTTTATCAGTCGTAGGGTCTGAACTCTGGGCCTGGGCACTGTCTCTCAGCTCTTCTGTTCAAGGCTAGTGCTCTACCACTTGAGCCACAGTGCCACTTTCAGCTTTTTCAGTTTATGTGGTGCCGAGGAATCGAACCCAGGGCCTCCTGCATGCAAGGCAAGCACTCTACCACTGAGCCACCTTCCCAGCCCCCAGAAATTAATTTCTTAAGGAAACTGATTTTTTAGAAAATGACAAATGATCTAACATATCACCAAATGAAATTGTCTAAGACAATACAAATATGCTCTCCCCCCCCCCCCAGTTCTCAGGTTCATGTTAGGACTCACTCTCACTAAACTGATATTAAGGTGTTGGCAGGGCCTGAGGCCACCCAAGGGTCTGGAGAGAATCTGTTTCCTTGTCCTTTAGGTTCCAAAGTCTGTCTCTAATCTCATGGCTCCTGGCCCTTCCTTCCATCTTTAGAGCCAAAAGTGTAGCATCTTCAAATCTGTTTTTGGTTTAGGGTAGTAGTTCGTGCCTATAATCACAGCAATCAGGAGCCCAAAGTAGGAGGATCTCAGTTTGAGGCCAACCTGGGCTAAGATCCTACCTCAAAAGAAACCAAATTCCTCCACACTATTTTTGTCTCTCTGCTTTGTCACCACATTGTCATCTATCTTTCAGACAGATAGGAGGGAAACCCGTCTCTTAAGGAATGCTGTGGTTACCTGGGCTTATTTGGGCTATCCGGGAGAAACTCCAGATTCCTAACTGAATCACATCTGCCCAGTCTCTTGACCATGTAAGGTAACATTCCAAGGTCCCAGGATGACACCAAGAACCTCTCAAGGGACATTATTCTGCCTACCTCCTCGTGCAGGCACAGCCTGAAGGCAGTGGCTCTTAAACTAGGCAGTCCAACCTCTCCCCGAGTATGAGACCAAAGGACCTGACCTCCCCGTGCCTCCAGGCAGAGGTCAGGCAGTACCAGGAGAAAAACTGAGAGCAATTCAGACTGGCCTGGAGTGGTTCACGGGCAGGTCTTGGCTGTGAGCCCTGGCTCTGAGTCAGCTTCCGCATGAGTAAAAGTCCCTGGTGACAGGGTGACAGGCCCAACCTCACAGCACTGGCTGTTCTAGGATTAAATGAGTGGAGACAGAGTAGCTGCTAACCTCAATGCTTGGCATAGAGAAAGTGAGCTCAGTAAATGTTGGCAATTGGACATGTCGTGCAGTGGTAGAGTGCTTACCTGACGTGCACCAGACCCTGGGTGCCATCCAACAGCTCTGCAAAAAGCAACTTTTAGAAATTATGTTATTATCTTTAAGTAGTTGTACAAAGGGGTTGCCATTCAACAAAGTAGTATGTGAATACAATGTATCTTGTCCAACATCCCTCCTTCCCATCCCTCCCATACCAATTCCTTCCCTTAGTTTTCCTGGTTTCTTAGGAAATGCATTGAATGTTGTGACTCTTCCTCTCTTCATTTTTCTAGCCCCTCTCCTTGACCTTAACCCTACATACCTCAGGTATCCACTTCTTGTGATTCCTTTTGCTGAACCCCAACTTTTTCTAACTAGTTACACCTTTGAATTATACCATTTGAATTCTCCCCTGCAAATGACATACTTCTGTTAATACCTTGTATACATTTGTCTACAACCCCGTGTGCATTTACTTGAACATTTATAAATTAGTTCTGGCTCCCACATATGAGAGAAAATATGCGTCCTTTGTCTGTCGCTCTTGGCCTGACTGACTTCACTTAACATGACATTTTGCAGGTCCATCCACTTTGCAAACGATGTGATAGCATTCTCCAAATGGATGAGTAAAATTCCATTGTGTTTCAATACCATGTTTGTTTGATCCATTTGTCCATTGAGGGCATCTAGGCGGTTTTCATAACTTGGCTATGGTGAAGAGTTCTGCAATAAACATGGTTGTGCAAGTAGTATTATTATGTCCTGATCTGCAATCTTTTGGATAAAGGCCCAAGTGTGGGTGGTATTGTTGGATCATAGGGTAGTTCTAGGTTTAGTGTTTTAAGGAATCTCCAAACCGCTCTCCATAATGGCTGAACAAGAAAAAAAATTAAAATTAAAACAAACATTGTGTTAGTTTGAGTTTGAGTTTCAAGATTCAAATGTAAGTCCCTTTTTTTGTTTTGTTTTTTGTTGGTCATGGGCTTGAACTTGGGACTTTGGTGCTATCCCTGAGATTTTGTGCTCAAGGCTAGTGCTCTACCACTTTGAGTCACAGCTCTACTTCCATTTGGGGGGTAGTTAACTGGAGACGAGTCTCATGTATTTTTGCCCGCATTGGCCTCAAACTTTGATCCTCAGATCTCAGCCTTCTGAGTAGCTAGGATTGCAGGTGTGAGCTACCAGTGCATGGCTTGTTTTGTGTGTGTGTGTGTGTGTGTGTGTGTGTGTGTGTGTTTAATGCTGGTACTGGGGCTTGAACTCAGGGCCTTAGGCTCTTGTTTAGCTATTTCCCTCAATACTAGCACTCTACCACTTGAGCTACAGCTTCACTTCCAGCTTTTTAAGAATGGTTTATTGGCAATAAGAGTCTCACAGACTTTTCTGCCTTGGCTGGCTTCAAACCACAATCCCTAGACCTCAGCCTCCTGAATAGCAAGGACTACAGGTGTGAGCCACTGGTGCCTGACTATGCATTTTGATAATGATTGAAGCTGGGTCTCCAAGCACCCTATGTGGCCCCTCAGAGTAAAGCACCTTGCTGTGATGGATCATAACTTTCCCCTACAATCTCCCTGAGCTGCCAACTCTGACTTAGTGACCATGGCTCCCACCTACCACACATCTTAACTGCTGTAAAAATGCTCTTTTTGAGAAGGTTTCTGTTTGAAAGGCCAAGAAGCTTTCAGTGGAGGGTCTTAGAGACAAATTCATTGTTTCCCAGTGATGGGGGCAGGTTGTTTCAACATTCAGAGTCTAGCTCATGTCATTCTACTCCATCTGCAGTGCTTAAATACCTTCTGTCTGCTTGGCCATGGGCCAATATTCTTGGGAATATTCATGAGGATACTACAGGGGTAACATTGACCGAGATGAATTACACTCATAAATTGGCATGCTGAATTGGAACCCCTTTGCACAACTATTTAAAGATAATAAAAGGAAATATTTATGAAGCCAATGAATAAAATAGGAAAGAAAATGTTAGTGGACTAGTAGCTAGTGACTCATGTTGACCTATGACCACACAGGCACATGGCTGCGGGACATCATCGCGCTGGAGTCTCATAACACCCCGAAGGGAGAGAATGCTCCCAATGCCCATTGTAGAAACAAGAATGAAGCTCCAGCAGCTAAGGCGACTGCTGCGGTCACATGGCTGGTGAGAGGAAAGGCTGCTCCTATGCTTCAGATCTGTGTTTGAAATGGGCTTCAAATAAAGGTCCAAAGCCAGCCATAATGGTCTATGACTATAATCTGAGAGGTAGGGAGATCACAAGTTCCATGCCACCCTGGGCTATATACTGAGTTTGAGGCCAATCTGGGCCATATAGTAACAGGCTCTCAAAAAACTTAAATTAAAATTAAAGGATAAAATTATGTTGATGGGACAGATGCTGGTAGCCTCTCAGGAGGCTGAGATCTGAGGATCCTAGTTCAAAGCCAGCCTAGACTCTTATCTCCAATTAACCACTCAAAACTGGGAAGTGGTAGAGCACTACCCTTGAGCAAAAATGCTCAGAGACAGCACCCAGGCTCTGAGTTCAACCTCCACAACCAACAGGAAGCAGGAACAACATGACAAAGATGTAAAGAGAAGGAAGAAAAGCCAACCAATAGTGAGGATTCTCTACTGAGAGGAAAGAATGTGGGAATCAGCCTGGTGCTAGGGGCTCATGCTGTAATCCTAGCTACTCAGAAGGCTGCAATCTGAAGGTCATGGTTTGAAGCCACCCTAGACAGGAAAAGCCCAAGAGACTCTTATCTCCAATTAAACCACAAAATGCTGTAAGTGGAGCTATAGCTCAAGTAGTAGAGCTCTAGCCTTGCTCAAAAGAACTCAGATACAGTGCCCAGGTCCCAAGTTCAAGTTCCAATAAAGGTACACATGCGATCATGCGCGCATGCAAACATACACACACAATGTGGGAACCATCTGAGCCTGAGGAAAACAGCCTCAGACAGAATATACTAGTCTGCAAGAAAAAAGAAATGGATGAATGGATAGATAAATGGACTGATGAAGAGATGGAGGGATGAGTGAACGGATGAACAGATGAACAGGTGCCAGGCTAAAGGGTGGCCTTCATCCTATAGACTGTGAATAGCACTAGATAGTTTATTTATGTATTTATGTACTTGTTGGTAGTCCTTGGGCTTGAAGTCAGAGCCTGGGCACTGTCCCTGAGCTCCTTTTGCTCAAGGCTAACACTCTACCACTGGAGCTACTTCTGTCTTTTCTGTTCTGTGGTACCCAGGAATTGAAACTAGGGCTTCATGCATGGTAGGCAAGCACTCTACCACTAAGCCGCATTCCCAGCCCCAGCACTGGGCATTCAACACTCACAAATGAGTTGCCTCACTCTGGAACTTCAAGCCTGAAGAATCTACATCCTGTCCCTGCCCTGGTCTAGGTGTTTGCTCTCCTTTTATTTCCACAAGGCAATTAACTGCAAACACTGTCAATCCAAGGAGACAGATTCTAGAAGGCCAAACAGGCCCTCCTACTTGAACAGGAAAATAGGGGAACAGATCTTGCTATTACCTGTGGCTGGCTTCAGAATCCTGAATTTTGTATTCCACAAAGAGCACAATTCCACCTTTCCACTTCCCTTTTATCTGTAAGGAAACATAAAGCTCACAGCCTTTACTTCATCTCAGTCATTTGCCATTTGCTGTGCTTATTTCACCCCTGGTTCTAGTAAAAGTTAACTTGCATCTAATTGGAATCATAATGTACATTCTCTCAATTTCATCTTCATTCCTCACTTTATGTTTTCATGAGGTGAGATACTGGCTTGTGTAACTGCTGGTGGCTATGGCCAGGCCCTTGCTATACAGAAGGTTGTTCCTGTGTGGGGGACAACTAGCTGCCTATAGGATCTCACTGGTCCAAGCAGCCTTGGGGTGGTGCAGAACATTGTGGCCTAGCCATTGTCTTTGTGAAATAAAGGTGGAACAAAACATATATTATGACCTGCCTGTGCACAAAATAGTTCTGGAATGAGTCACAAGAAAACAGTGACAGAGCTAGGAGAGACTTCTATTTTTGGGTATATTTTGCATTCCTGAGAGAGAGAGACAGAGACAGAGACAGAGAGAGAGCGCCAGTATTGGGGCTTGAACTCAGGACCTAGGCACTTTGCTTAACTCTTGCCACTCAAGGCTGGCACTCTACCACTTGAGCCACAGCTTCACTTCTGGCTTTTTTTTGATGGTCAACTGGAGATAAGAGTCTTACCTGGGCTGGCTTTGAACTGAGATCCTCAGATCTCAGCCCCCTGAGTAGCTAGGATGACAGATGTGAGCCACAGTATCTGGCTGATTATTTTAAGGTAATTAAATTGGCATTGTGTATATATAAACATATATTAAAAAAAATTTTGGTGACGGTAGGGCTTGACCTCAGGACCTGGGCACTGTCCCTGAGCTCTTTTGCTCAAGGCTAGTGCTCTGCCACTTTGAGCCACAGAACCATTTCCAATTTTCCGGTGGTTAATTGGAGATAAAAATCCTGCAGACTGGGCTGGGAAGGTGGCTCAGCGGTACAGTGCATGCCTTGCAAGCATGAGGCCCTGGGTTCGATTCCTCAGCACCGCATAAACAGAAAAAGCCGGAAGTGGCGCTGTGGCTCCAGTGGTAGAGCGCTAGCCTTGAGCTGAAGAGCTGAGGGACAGCGCCCAGACCCAGAGTTCAGGCCCCATGACAGGCAAAAAAAAAAAAAAAAAATCCTGCAGACTTTCCTGCCTGGGCTGGCTTTGAATGGTGATCTTCAGATCTCAGCCTCCTGAGTAGCTAGGATAACAGTGACCCACAAGCTACCAGAATAAACATTTCTGCTGCAATTCTAACTATGCTGTAGCCTGAGATCCAGAGGATTGCAATTTAAAGCCAACTGGGATAGAAAAGTCACAAAAAGCCCTGAGTTCAAAACTCCAGTACTGCCATGTGGGGAGGAACATATAAATATTTGGTTTTGGCTACTAGGAGCCATGGCTCACGTAGGAAAGTATATGTCTAATAAGTGTGAAGCCCTCAGTTCACACTCCAAGATGGATTAACAACAACAAAAAGAACAGAAAAGAAAAAAAGGAAGGGCCTCCCAACTTTTAGTGGAGTAAAACAAGAAAAATATCCCATTTATGTACAATTATTTAGAGGTACTAGGGATTGAACACATGGCTTCTAGCTAGCTGGGCAAGTGTTTTGCCACTTGAGCCATGCCCCCTAAACTTTCTTGAATAAAGGGGTTGTTTTTTTGGGGAAGCCCTGGGCATAAATTCATGGATTCCCCTTTTGGCCTCTGTGACCTCATCTTTGGGAAGGGGACACTGTTTTATCCTTGTTACATGCTTGGCATAAAGAGAATGCCCAATTACTGTCGGCGAGGTGATTAATTTCCTGGTAATAGAGTAGTGAGTTAGTTTTATGGACGTGTATTTCATTCCACAGTGATCATGTAGCTCACTCAAGTAAACCGGGGGGCTGGGATGGGGCTTAATGGTACAGTGCTTGGCCTAGTGTGCCACATCAACAAAAAAAGCCAGAAGTGGTACTGTGGCTCAAGTGGTAGAGTGGTAGACTTGAGCAAAAGGAGCTCAGAGGCAAGGCCTGAGTTCAAGCCCCAGGACTGGCCAAGAATAAATACATAAATAAACCAGGAAAGCCAAGGTAAACAGCCTCATGTTTATGAGCCCTGTATGGTATCCCTTACTAGCTGCCCACATGTCCCTTCAGAAGGTGCTAAACCCCTTCTGGGCTGGGACCTGTTTGCTCTATATTCCTCTACAGAATCCCCTTCCTCAGAGTTATTTTTGCCTCCACTTACCTTCTGCTAAACCAGCAGGGCCATCTTCATCTTTTATTTTGATGGTAACAGCCATTTCTTGTGTTGAAACAGCCCCATCCTAGATGAAGGCCAGACTTACGTCACACAGGGTCAGCAGAACTCTGGAGGTAGCATCTCCATCCTTCCCTGACTCATCTGACCCCTAGCAGAGTCTGACCTCTGCTCAGAGTCCCCTCACTGCCCAGGATTGCAGCATCTGTACCTCCCTTCAGATGGGGGCCAGCGGCTTCCTTTGGTGGACATGGCTCAAGGGGAAGGTCTGGAGGCTACAGTTCGAATATTACATCTGTTACTGTCCAGCAAGGGGATGAGGAGTTTTTGAATTCTTCTCAATGTGCCCACCTGTAAAATGGGACCAAAAATCCCTCTCATCAAGGCCATTGGAAAGCACTTTGCAAAAGGTGTGATCCATTGGAATGAGACCTCAAGCTTTGTTTAAGGACAGGATGAAAAGTGAGGGGGAGAGGATGGGGGTGGGGAAGTCCCCAGCAGCCCTTCTCAAAATGTGCTGTTGAGGAAGAGGACAGGAGGAAGCTCAGATTTTTTTT
>NW_012267228.1:24028157-24028752 GCF_000151885.1 Dipodomys ordii
TTCAACTCAGGGCTGGGGCACTGTCCCTGAATTACTTTGGCGCTCTAACACTTGAACCATTCTACCACAGTGCCACTTCTGGCTTTTTTTTTTTTTGTTTGTTTATGTGGTACTAAGGAATCAAACCCAGGACCTCCTGCATGCTAGGCAAGCACTTTACCACTAAGCCACATTCCCAGGCCTTACCTTTTAAATTTCTAAGAAAAATCTTGCCAGGTACCAGTAATCGTTCCTACTCAAGATGAGACCTGAAGGAGTGAGATTCGAAGCCAGTCTGGGTTAAAAAAAAAGAAAGCCTTGGAGATTCCATCTTCCAAATAACCAGCAAAATGCTAGAGGTGTGGTTGGAGGTATAGCTCAAGTAGAGAGCTCCAGATGATCGGATTGAGCAAGCTGAGCAAGCATGAGATCCTGAGTTCAAACACTACGACAGGAAAAAAAAATAGAAAGGAGGAAAGAGGGCTTGGGAAGGTGGCTCAGTGGTAAAGTGCTTGCCTCATATGCATGAGGCCCTGAGTTCGATTCCTCAGCACCACATAAGCAGAAAAAGCTGGAAGTGGTGCTGTGGCTCAAGTGGTAGAGCGCTAGCCTTGAG
>NW_012267228.1:24029587-24122686 GCF_000151885.1 Dipodomys ordii
AAAAAAAAAAAAAAGAGTCCCATAGACTTTCCTTCCCAGGCTGGTTTTGAACCTTGATCTTCATATCTCAGCCTCCTGGGTAGGCATGAGCTACAGGCACCCAGCACTGGACTTTGTTTTGGAGGGAGGGTGAGTCCCATTTCACATCACTGCAAGAGGGAAGAACAGAGCCTGGATTGAGTCTGCACTGGACCCCAGCCACTAGCTGGGTGTACTCTCTGTGAGAGCATAATAAACCAATAAACAAGTTGAAGCTTCCAGTTGCACTCTTGCTCTCCACTCAAGGCTGAGTCTGACCAGGGACACCTGTTAACCTGCTACTCTGAGCAGAGCTCCTCCTCTGGGTGTCAGAGAAAGAGACACCCCGCTTACAGGAAATGAAGGCACTTAGATCCTGGCCTGGACCTCGGCCTTCTGCTGGTGCCTGGATCCCACTTGGACGCTGGCCAGCCCCTTCCCAGCCCCTGACCTGACACACACTGCCTCTGGCGAGCTCCAAGCGTCCTTCCTTCCAGTGCCTGCTCTTCTCACTCAGCTCCACACCTTTGCTCCACTAAAACCACACCCCTTCCTTCACTGCTCCAATCCAAATGCTAGTTGAAGACCCAGGCCTGGTCAGCCCCTAGCTCTCCTCTGAACACTTGTAGCACAACAGGCCACAGCAGAGTCTATGTGTGGCTGGTGCATGGTTCCAAGTTCTTTTCTGTTTTTGTTTCTTTTTGGTCTGTCATGGGGCTTGAACTCTGGGCCTGGGCACTGTCCTTCAGCTCTTCAGCGGAAGGCTAGAGCTCTACCACTTAAGCCACAGCACCACTTCCAGTTTTCTGGTAGTTTATTGGAGATAAGAGTTTCATGGACTTTCCTGCCCAGGCTGGCTTTGAACCCTCAGATCTCAGCCTCCTGATAACTAGGATTATAGGCGTGAGCCACCGGCTCCCGGCTTCAACTTCTTTTCTATGGTGGTTTCTGTGCTAGGTGTTCACCTCCTTCATTGTGCCCAACTAAGTTGATAAAGTGAAATTCCGTATTGTAATTGGCTGAGTGTGAGCACTGGAGTCAGGAAGACCTCAATTTGAATCCTGGCTCCAACAGTGTGATCTTGGGACTCTTATTTAGCATTCCTGAGTCATAGTTTGCACTCCTGAGTCATAGTTTCCCACTTATGAGGTAAAGTTGATGGTATGGGCTAGATGAGATAATGTAGAAGTGAGAATACCAGACACAGACATTACTAATTTGACTAGCGGGAGGGGAATGAGAAAAACTCTGGATAGAATGATACGGATGTTAGTAGCCAATAAAGATGCTAACTTGAACTGTAATCCTAGCTGCTCAGGAGTCTGAGATCAGGGGATAGTAGTTCAAAGCCAGCCCGGGCAGAAAAAACTCCCTGTGAGACTCTTATCTCAAATTAACCTCTCAAAAAAGTGGAAGTGGCTCTATGGCTCAAGTGATAGAGCACTAACTAGTCTTGACCACAAAGAGGCTCAGGGACATCACCCACACCTCAAGTTCAAGCCCCACAACTGACCAGAAAAAAAAAAAAAGAAAAGATGCCAACCTAGCTGGGCAACAGGTGACTCACACCTGTAATCCTTGCTAGTCCAGAGGCTGAGCTCTGAGGATTGCAATTAGAAGCCAGCCTGGGCAAGAAAGTCTAAGGGACTCTTTTCTCCAATTAACCACCAAAAAGCCGGGAGCTATAGTTAGCCTGAGCACCGCTGGCTCATGCCTGTAATCCTCTCTACTCAGGAGGCTGAGATTTGAGGATCATGGTTCAAAGCCAGCACGGGCAGGAAAGTCTGTGGGACTCTTATCTCCAATAAACCACTCAGAAAACTGGAAGTGGTGCTGTGGTTCAAGTGGTAGAGAACTAGCCTTGAGCTGAGGGACAGTGCCCAGGCCCAGACTTCAAGTCCCAAGACCGACCAAAAAACAATAAAAGAGATAGAGCATTAGCCTTGAAGGGGAAAAAAGGCTCAGGACCAGCACCCAGACCCTGAGTTTAAGCCCCAGGACCAGCACATGTACAAAAATGCCAACCTACCAGATTCTGGGTTAATTGTAAGGATTTCTTCTCCTTCTCCTCCTCATTTTACTCCTCCACCTTCTCCTCTTTCCTTTTTTTTTTGTCAGTCATGGGGCTAGAACTCTGGGCCTGGGCGCTGTCCCTCAGCTCTTCAGCTCAAGGCAAGTGCTCTACCACTTGAGCTACAGCGCCACTTCCAGTTTTCTGGTGGTTTTATTGGAGATAGGAGTCTCAAGGTCTTTCCTGCCCGGGCTGGCTTTGAACCACAATCCTCAGATCTCAGCCTCCTGAGTAGCTAGGATTACAGACGTGAGCCACCAGCGCCCGGCTTCCTTTTTTGTTGTTGTTGTTGTTTCGTCAGTTGTGGGGCTTGAACTCTGGGCCTGGGCACCATCCCTCAGCTCTTCAGCTTAAGGCAAGCACCCTACCTCTTGAGCCATAGCACCACTTCGGTTTTCTGAGTGCTTTATTGGAGATTAGTGTCTCATGGACTTTGCTGCCCATGCTGGCTTTGAACTTGGATCCTTGAGTAGCTAGGATTGCAGGCCAGTCCTGGCTCTTGAAATAAGAGCCCTAGTACTGGCCTTAAACTTTTGTGCTCAAGGCTAGCACTCTACCACTTGAGCCACAGTTTCACTTCCAGCTTTTTTTTTTTTTGAGTAGTTTATGAGCTAACAGTCTCCAGTCTCAGCCTCCTGAGTAGTTAGGATGGATTACAGGTGTTAGTCACTAGCATCCAGCTGCTCATTATTTTGGAGATGAAATCTAAGTTTTGCCTAGGCTGACTCTGAACTGTGATCTTCTAGATATCAGCCTCCTGAGTAGCTAGGATTATAGGTGTGAATCATCAGCCCCTTGATCCAAGTACTCATTTTGAAACTATTCGCATGCTTTCCCTGGGAGGCAGATGCTATTTTCTCCATTTTACAGAGAAGGAAACTGTGGTTCCCATAGGTGGTTCCATGACTTGCCCAACATTACACAGGTAATAGCTGGTGGAACAGGGTTTAAATCTAGACAGTTTGGCTTCAAGGCTAAACCTTGCCTACCATGTTGTTATCTCTCAGCCACCGCCACACTGCCCCTAACCTTCCCCGGGCAGGGAGCACAGTTAGTTCTATCTGAACTGTTGTTGCTTCCCCATGGCCTCAGGAAAAAGCTCTTTGACTTTTGTTTTTCTTTCCAAGTAGTTAATAAGTACTAAACAAAAACCACAGCCAGGGCTGGGTATGTGGCTTGGTAGTAGAGTGTTTGCCTAACATGCACGAAGCCCTGGATTCAATTCCTCAGTACCACAAAAACAGAAAAAGCCAGAAGTGGCATGTGGCTCAAGTGGTAGAGTGCTAGCCTTAAACAAAAGAAGCTCAGGGACAGTGCCCAGGCCCTACGGTCAAGCCCCAAGACTGGCAAAAATACAAATACAAAAACAAAAAGAAAACCACAGAAAAATAAAACAAAAAACCCCATAGCCAAGCTGGGCATTGCTGGCCCATGCCTGTAATCCTAGCTACTCAGGAGGCTGAGATCTGAGGATACGGAAAAGGCCAGGCAGGTAGGAATATCTGTGAGACACTTATCTCCAATTAAGCACCAGAAAACTGGAAATAGAGCTTGTGACTGAAAGTGTGGAGTGCTAGCCTAGAGCAAAAAGAACTGAAGGACAGCACCCAAGCCCTGAGTTCAAGCCCTATGACCAACCGAAACAAAACAAACCAACAGGAATTATGCAAAGGATGCAGTAGTGGCAAACATACAAGGCTCTCAAAATCATTTGGTATATGACCAGACAGGCATGAGGGTTCCATCTGCTGCCCACAACTGCCGGTCTGCCTGTGTTGATAATTTTTGTGTGGGTGAAGGTGCTGAGGCTTGAACTCAGAACCTATCCCTTTTGCTCCAGTATTCGATTACTTGAGCCATAGTGCCACTTCTGGCTTTTTCTGAGTAGTTATTTGGAGATAAGAGTCCCAAGAGGGCTGGGAAGGTGGCTCAGTGGTAGAGCGCTTGCCTTGCATGCATGAGGCTCTGGATCCGATTCCTCAGCACCACATAAGCAAAAAGCAAAAAGCCAGAAGTGGCGCTGTGGCTCAAGGGCTCAAAGGGTAGAGCACTAGCCTTAAGCTAAAGAGCTGAGGGACAGCACCCAGGCCCAGAGTTCAGGCCCCACGACCAGACCCCCCAAAAAAAGAGTCCCGAGAACTTTTCTGGTTTTGAACCATGATCCTCAGATCTCAGCCTCCTGAATAGCTACTTTTACAAGCTAGAGCCAGCAGCGCCCAGCTGTACTGATAATTTTGTTTGGTGCTGGAATGTTGTTCTAAATACCCAGAGAGCCCTTGGCCCAATAAAGCTTCCCTAGCCCTGAGACATCTCATTTAATCTGCAGCACAAGCCTGTGTTACACACGATGCTTATCCCATTTTGCAGAAGGAACTGGGCTCAGTCAGCTTAAGTTGGCAGGCCCCAGGACATGGAGTCCTGGTTTGTGCCACTGGAGGTAGCACAGGCCCCTTCCTGCAGAGACTTTCCTGGGTTTCTGGGGCCCGCTTGATTCTTACCCCATCTGTAAGCCACAGTTCATAACTCACAGGTGCAGATCTGGGAAGGCCTCCCATCCTCCCTGGCTGTAAGGATGTGATCCGGTCAGCCTCCCCCAATTCCTCCCCCACCCATCCACGCCACAGCCACAGCGGGCCCCTGGGTATGTGGAAAGGCCAGTTTTCCTGGAAGGCAGAATAAGAAGGGAGCTAGCTTCCCATTCTAGTGAAACTTCAGGGGTGGGGCGTTTCCAGGCTTGGTTAGGGTGTAGTCAGGAGGCTGGGCAAGAGGACCTCAGGGTCCCCTCTTCTCCAGGATTGAACAGCTTTAGCTCCAATCATGATGGCATCCCACCAATGTTTGAGGTGACTCCGAGATTTCTGCAGATTTCCTATGGCTAGTCTGTTCAATTTGATCTCTCTCCCAAATCACCCCAGATAGAAACCACATTCTGTGCAGAATTCTCCTTGCCTTTATTTCTGAGACAGTTTTGCTGTGTAACCTAGGCTGGCATTGAGCCTCACATCTCATCTTCCTGAAACCCTCCTCTTCAGGACTGGGACTTAGACATAGACCACCACATTTACTTGATGGGTATTTGGTAACCCATGACATTAGCTACCGTTTCCATATACCTATTATCCCACTTGAATGATCAATAAGATTTGCTCAGATTTGTTTCACTTCTCCATGTTTTCTCTCTTACTTGTACATAATGTGGGTACAAAGTATTGAAAGCAAATTCCTGATCTCACGTCCTTCCATCTCAATATTCAGCTCCTGAAAAATGTGGATGTTAACGGAGCAATGGTGGTTCACACCTGTAATCCTAACTACTCAGGAGGATAAGACCTAAAGATTGAAGTTTGAAAGTAGCCCAGGCAGGAAAGACCATGAGACTCTTATCTCCAAAACAGCCAGAAGTAGAGCTGTGGCTCAAGAGGTAGAGCGCTACCTCTTGAGCAAATAAAAGCTCAGGATCAGTGCCCAGACCCTGAGTTCAAGCCCCAGGACACACACACACACACACACACACACACACACACACACACATACACACAAACATCAGTTTTTGAAATGAGCTAGAGGTGTGGCTCAGTGATACACTCCCTGCCTAGGAAGCACAAATCTCAGTGCTAATTCTCAGACCTCCCCACTACAAAACAAAAAACAACAAGTTGTCATGTTGGAAACAAACTTTACAACTTTGGTGGTGGTGGGGAGGATTGGGGAGGGTGGGGGAGGCTGGGAAGAGATGGGAAGGGGAAACAAAGGAGGAGGCTACAATGCTTGATAAGGAATGTACTCATTGCCGGGCGCTGGTGGCTCACGCCTGTAATCCTAGCTACTCAGGAGGCTGAGATCTGAGGATCGAGGTTCAAAGCCAGTCCGGGCAGGAGAGACCGTGAGACTCCTATCTCCAATAAACCACCAGAAAACTGGAAGTGGTGCTGTAGCTCAAGTGGTAGAGCACTCGCCTTGAGCTGAAGAGCTGAGGGACAGCGCCTAGGCCCAGAGTTCAAGTCCCACGACCGACAAAAAAAAAAGAAAAAGAAATGTACTCAGTATCTTGCCCATCTAATTGTAACCCCTCTGTACAGTATTTTCACAATAAAAAATAAATTTTAAAAAAAGAAGGAAAAATAAAAAAATACAAAAAACAAAAGTGGACATTTTATATATAACCCTAATCCTATTGTCATACCTAATAAAATTAATGCAACCTGTTTTCCTTAGAAGCTTTGCAAATTACAACCTCTCTTCTTTCAACCAGTCATATATGTTCTAACTTTTACTTTCCAGTGTGCCACAGAACTTGCTGTGTTGGTTGCTATGCTCTTAATCTGCCTTCATTCAGTCACCAGCTCTACAAGGGAAGGGACTTTTGTTTATTGAAATATCACTGGGCCAAGAACAGTTCCTAACATATACTGAATGGCCCAATACATATTTGCTGAATGAAATGAGTTTATAATTTAAGGCAACCTAGTAAACTAAGTGATGATACTAGAAGCCCATAAATCCTCATACTCAGCAGGCTAAAGCAGAAGGATGCTTTACAGTAAGGTAAAACAGATAAAAAATAAGTAGGGCCGGGCGCTGGTGGCTCACGCCTGTAATCCTAGCTACTCAGGAGACTGAGATCTGAGGATCGTGGTTCAAAGCCAGCCTGAGCAGGAGAGACTGTGAGACTCCTATCTCCAATAAACCACCAGAAAACCGGAAGTGGTGCTGTAGCTCAAGTGGTAGAGCGCTCGCCTTGAGCTGAAGAGCTGAGGGACAATGCCCAGGCCCAGAGTTCAAGCCCCACGACCAACCAAAAAAATAATAATAATAAGTAGGAAAAAGAAGATGAACTGAAAGTAAGATTAAGAAGAGACCAGGAGTGAGGTGGGAAGCCTGAGGAGCCCCTCACTTACTATAACGATAGTAAGGCTTTGAGCTTCCTAGATGAAAACCTTATTTAACAACTACTTATTGTATGTTCATTATATGCTGCACACTATTATAGTACCTGGGGAATGCAACAGAGAACAAGATGAATGTGATTCCTGCTGTATTGGTGTTTATATTTTAATGGAGGAGAAGGAAGAGAGATAATAAACACATATATGAATGAATGAATGAATAAATGAATGAATGGTTTATAGCTGGGTACTGGTGGCTCATACATTTTTTTTTTATTCTTTTTTTGGGTCCAGTTGTGGGGCCTGAACTCTGGGCCTGGGCGCTGTCCCTCAGCTTTTCAGCTCAAGGCTAGCACTCTACCACTTGAGCCATAGCACCACTTCTGGCTTTTTTTTTTTTCTGCTTATGTGGTGCTGAGGAATCGAACCCCGGGCCTCATGCATGCAAGGCAAACGCTCTACCACTGAGCCACCTTCCCAGCCCCCGGCTCATACATTTTTAACAGTGGGGCCTGAACTCTGGGCCTGGGCGCTGTCCCTCAGCACTTCAGCTCAAGGCTAGCTCTCTACCAGTTGAGCCACAGCGCCACTTCTGGCTTTTTTTCTTTTTGCTTATGTAGTGCTGGGGAATCGAACCCAGGGCCTCATGCATGCAAACCAAGTGCTCTACCACTGAGCCACCTTCCCAGCCCCAGGAGGCTGAAATCTTAAGAATGAAGTTTGAAGCCAACCTGGGCAAACAAATTGGTGAGACTCATCTCTAATTAACAAGCAAAAATGGCAGACTAGAGGCATGGCTCAAGTGGTAGAGTGATAGCTGTGAGGGAAAATGTTGAATGAATGTGCAAGGCCCTGAGCTTTTTTGCTCAAAACAAGCACTCTACCACTTGAGCTACAGCTCTACTTCTAGTTTTTGGTGGTTCATTGAAGATAAGGGTCTCACAGTCTTTCCTGCCAGGCTGGCTTTGAACTATGATCCTCAGATCTCAGCCTCCTGAAGAGCTAAGATTAGGCATGAGGCACCAGCACTGGACTATTTACTTATTTAGGTGCCGATTCTGGGGCTAGGTGCTATCCCTTAGCTTTTTTTGCTCAAGGCTGGTGTTCTGTCACTTCAGCCAGAGCTCCATTTCTGGATTTTTTTTCCAGGTTCTGAGGCTTGAATCCAATGCCTGGGGTCTGTCCCTGACCCGCTCAAGGTTAGTGCTCTACTACTAGAGCCCCAGCACCACTTCAAGCTTTTTCTGATTCCTTTATTGGAGATAAGAGTCTCTTGGACTTTCCTGCCCTGGCTAGCTTTTAACTGTGAGCTCAGATCTCAGCCTCTTGAATAGGTAGGGTTACAGGTGGGAGCCACCAGCACCCAGCTTCTATTTATGTTTTAGGTTTTTTTGTTTGTTTGTTTTTGCTAGTCCTGGGGCCTGAACTTGGCTTGAGCACTGTCCCTGAGCTGCTTCTGCTACTGCTGCAGATCCTCCTCCTCTCCCTCCTCCTCCTCCTCCTTCTTTTATTATTATTATTATTATTTTTTGCTCGAGGCTAGCACTCTACCACTTGAGCCATGCACCATTCTGGCTCTTGCTGTTTATATGGTACTGAGGAATTGAACCCAGGGCTTCTACCTCTAAGCCACATTCCCAGTCCTACTTCTGGATTTGAGGCTAATTGGAGATTTCTTGCCCAAGCTGGTCTCAAATCTCCACCTCCTGAGAAGCTAGGATTATAGGTGTGAGCCAGTAGCAATCAACTTCAATAGGTTTTGTGGTGATCATTTCCACTTTTACTAGCTAGTGGGGGAAATCTGTCAGTCTGTCTGTTTATTTAGAACTTGCTGTATGCAAAGTAAACTCTGCTGCAGGTGGAACAGTCCCAGAGCCTCTAGATTATTCTAGATGTGCAGAACCCTCACCTCACCCTAGTGACTCAAAAATCCACCAATTGTCACCGATTAAGCTGGAATACCTTAGGCCTATTAGAGGCAGAATGGAGGAGGATAGCTAGTGATAGACAGTCCACAAGGGTTTCCTGGAGGTGGTGGATTAAATCTGTAAAACTCTTCCAGGTGAGCATGTAATGTTCCCACATGGTGGAGCCCTCACAGTGATCTGCTTTCCTCTTTCTGAATACCCACTGCTGCTTAGGCCCAGGTATTGGCCTTGCCTTCATTCCTGAGCAAGCAGGCTGGGAGTGAGGGAACACAGCGCCCGTTTCCTAGGGCAGTACCCAAACTGGCAACCACTCACTCTCTGGCCAGGGATAGTCTTTGGGCCTCTCAGTCCTGACTGACAGAGCAGCTTCTCCATGCTGAGACTACCAGGACCTCCATAGCTGGGTCCTGCTTGGGCCTGGAGCTGGGACATGTCAGTTCACACAACTTGATTGCTCTGGGTTCAATTCCTGTCTAATCAGTCTCGTACTAGCCTGTGATGTCAGCACACCCTGCCATCCTTCTGTTCCTGTTCTCTAGAATGAGCTTGTTTGCTGACTTCACAGCACTTCTGGTGGGTTGGGAAAGACTCTCAGCATGGCACTGGATTCAGAGCCTGACAAGGGTGGGATAGGTCCAGGGGCGTGAGCATCCCCCTTCAGGTGTTCCAGTGGAGCTGCAGGAGGGGACGACACCTCTGAATGATGTCCCCACTCTACTTCCTCCGAGCTTCAGTTGCCATCTCTGTAAAATAGAAGAATAGGATGCCTCATCTTTTTTTTTTTTTCTTTTTGTCGGTCGTGGGGGCTTGAACTTTGGGCCTGGGTTCTGTCCCTCAGCTCTTCAGTGCAAGACTAGCACTTTTCCACTTGAGCCACAGTACCACTTTCAGTTTTCTGGTGGTTTACTGGAGATAAGAGTCTCATGGATTTTGCTGCCTGGGCTGGCTTTGAACCGTGATCCTCAGATCTCAGCCTCCTAGGCATACAGGTGTGAGCTACCGGCGCCTGGTTTAGGATGCCTCATCTTGTCAAGATTCAGACATGTAACATGTGCACAGAGCAGGTGCTTAACAAGCACCAGATTTTGTGATTATCTCTGGCAAAAGCCTTCCAGTTGAATTGAGATGATGGTACACAGTAATAATCTTGGGAGGTGGAGGCAAGGAAGATCAAGCGTTCAATACTAATCTGGGCTACCTAGGGAGATGCCTCAGAAAGAATAAAATTGGGGCTGGGAAGGTGGCTCAGTGGTAGAGCGCTTGCCTTGCATGCCTGAGGCCCTGGGTTCGATTCCTCAGCACCACATAAGCAAAAAGAAAAAAGCCGGAAGTGGCGCTGTGGCTCAAGTGGTAGAGCGCTTGCCTTGAGCTGAAGAGCTGAGGAACAGCACCCAAGCCCAGAGTTCAGGCCCCATGACCGGACCAAAAAAAAAAAAAGAAAGAATAAAATTGAAGTAAGGAGGTCCAGTCTGGCTGGTGTCATATTGGCCAGATGGTGGATTGTAGGGTCTGGCATCTTGTCTTCATGCTGAGGGAAAGAAACCCCCTGCTCTTCTCTCCCCAGGTGATGGGTATGCCCAGATCCCTGGAATCAGTAATGGGCACTTGACTGATAGGTTATTGAACCTGTCAGTCCAGTGACTGAGACTGGGAATTTCCTGTGGATCTGCCCTCTGCACTGACTCCATTTAGGCCCAGCCCAGCCCAGCCACCATTTTGCCATGTCACATGTCTCTCCGAGATTGTCTCCTGTGTCCTATCTTCTGGCTTGTCTCCAGTCATCACAGCGACCCAATTCAGCTCTTCATTGGATTGTTGGTTGGTAATTTTTTCATTGGATTGTTGGTTGGCTTTGTTTTGTTGGTCAGTTGTGGGGCTTGAACTCTTGGGCCTGGGCACTGCCCCTCATAGCTCAAGTCTAGTGCTCTACCACTTGAGCCACAGCACCACTTCCATCTTTTTCTATTTATGTGGTGCTGAGGAATCGAATCCAGAGCCTCATTCATGCAAGGCAAGCGCTCTACCACTGAGCCACCTTCCCAGCCCTGTTGGTATTGTTTTTGTTCTTTTTTCCTCTTTAGCCTATTTCCTAACTGTGTTATGTGTACGAGTGTTGCAGGCCTTTGTAACAACTGGCTGCTTGCAGCCTGCTAACTGTATAATAAAGACTCCAATAGTCTATATTGCAGGGGACCACACAGAGGCAGGCAGGCACAGGAGAAAGATTATTACAGGGTTTATTAGAGGAGCCATATTTCCCAGGAGAGGGAGCACTTGGCCCCCACTCTCCAGGTAGCCGGAGAGTCTGGGGGTAGGAAGTGAGGTAGGTGGGTCTGGGTGGAGAGGGGAGGGGCCAGCTGTAGGGCGGGAACTCCAGGTCTGGGCGGAGCTCAGGTCCGGCTGGAGCTGAGGACCAAAGGAGCGCCTAATGCTTACACAAAATGTGGCTTCTGGGATGATTCACCATACAACAAAACAAAAAACGTTTCCAGTGGTCTCCATTTTTTAGATGGAGGAAGAGCCCAGAGAGGTGAAGGACATAGTCTAAATCACACAGTGGCCAGTGATAGAGGTCTGCTTACAAGTTCTCATCAGTGCTGTCAGCTTCCTAAGAGCTTGGAGGAAGCATTGGTGTGTGGGAACCTTCGGGCTCCATCCAGGGCAAGTGCCTTGGGGACTGCAATTGGCCAACGGCAGTGCACAGGGTTCTTGACTCCCTCTTGGACCTCTCCCTATGCAATGACTCAGCCTTCTCTAGATAGCTGCCTGTCCCTAGCCTGAAGGAGGGCCTTCAAAGCCCTGGCTTTGGCTCTCCTGTGAATACTAGCAGGACAAATCTTCCCTTAGATTCTTGCAGTCTGTAATGGGAGGAGAGACAGTGAAGTTAGCTAATTGTATTACTGATGACATGTTGATGCTTTCAACCCACATAACACAGTCTTAGTCTGTTTCTGCTGCTGTAACAAAATACCTCACACTGGGCGTTTTATTTATTTTCAATGTCAAAACCCAAATCTATTTGTCTATTTTTAATGGTGAGGGCCAAACCCTAGACCTCCTGTACGCTACGTTAGTACTCTAACACTGAGATACACTACTAGCCAACCCTCCAACAGAAATTTGTTTTCTTTATTTAGAACAAAACAAAAACTCTTGTTTCCATTTCCTGGAAGAAATGTATGTTGTGACCGTTCTGGAAGCTGGCAAGACCACTATTCGGGCTCCAGCAGGATCAGTGGACTGAGGCCACTCTTAGCTGACAAGCTTACAATATTAATCCTTAAATGGAAAGTGGAAGGGTCAAGGGCCAAGCTGGCTCCTCCAGCTCTTTTTATGAATGAGTCACTAATCCCCCCTAGAGCCTTCCGGACCTCATTACCTCCTCAAGGTCACATTTTTGGTGGGCTACTCCTGGGGTTTGAACTCAGGACCTGGGTAGAGTCACTGAGCTTTTTTTGCTTTAGGCTAGTGCTCTACCACTTGAGCCACAGCACCACTTCTAGCTTTTTGGTAGTTAATTGAAGATTAAAGAGTGTCATGGGCTTTGCTGACCCAGCTGGCTTTGAATGATGATCATCAGATCTCAGCCTCCTTACTAGCTAGAATTACAGGTATGAGCTACTGGTGCCTGGCTCTAGGAGACTCTTATCTCCAATTAAGCACCAAAAAAGCCAGAAGTGGAGCTGTGGCTCAAGAGGTAGTGTGCTAGCCTTGCACAATAAAAGCTCCAAGACCCAGGCCATAAGTTCAAGGCTCTAGTAACAGCACAACAACAACAAAACAACAACAAAAACAACAAATCCAGGACCTAAAATGAAGAACTTTCAGTGGCTCTTCCCTGGTGACAGGAACTGCCCAGTAGAGCCTGACTGTGGGAAAGAAGTATGAGTGAGGAGTTAGGTAATAGTCTCCTGGTGTTGCCTATCTACTTCTTTCTTTAGCACCTAAGATCTCTGCCTTACCTGGCCATTCATACTAAAATGAGCATGCACGACTGGGTTGGCCAATCCAAAAACCTCTTTCCCAGACTATGGTGATTGGCTCAGAGATGGCACGTGATTCTAAATAAGCCAATCGGACTCTTTTTCTGAATTTCTTTGCCAGAGCCTCTGCACTAGGGCCAGATGCTGGTAGGGTTGAGTGGGGTATCATTCCATGGACGTGCTGGTTGGCCTGTAAGGAACAATGTCTGACGTCACTGAGAAACGCTGAGAGGGGCTGAGCCCTCATGACTCTAGAGTGTTCAGTGACTTGAGTCAGAACCTGCCCTTTTTTGGAATTGCTTTTCTGTCTTGACTAATAAGGCCGGGTCCCTCTCACTGGGCTGGGAATTTCCTGCTCTTTTATCTTCTCAAGCACCACGCCCACCTTCCCTTCCTGAGCCTGGAATCCAAGGCTGTCCAAGATTACCCAACAGCTCGTTTATGAACTGAAGCTACTCTGAATTTCTGGCCTAGGGAGAACACCTGAAGCTTGCTTCTCTGTTGAACAGAGAAGGGGACCTGTGTCTGAGAATGACCCCCTGTCATCTTGGTGGGGTCATCACTGGCGGGATGGCGTGGGCTCATTTGAGGACTCTGAAAACTGCTGGGGGGAGGGGGCGCGGAATCCAGGAGAGAGCTCCCCAGGGATTCACATCACTGAAGCCCACTGTCCACCCTATCCTAATCTCTGATGAATTGATTGTTGATGAATTTTGAATGCTGAATCTTTTGCTTCCAAGCAGAATGAATCTGAGTGATTTCCCTCCTCCCTCTGAGCTTCAGTTTTCTCCTCTGCAAAATGGAGCTAGGACTTAGGACAATCCCCGACTCCCCACCCTTCCCATGGGGCCTGCCACCCAGGGGTAAAGACGAAAGGAGAGGGACAGGTGAAGAACTTCATGTCTGTCACTTGTCAAACAGCCAGCATATCTGGGGGATAATAATCATATTCTGAAAATATTTTGTTTGAAAAGAGGAGACACCCTGGGCCCATCCATCCTCGCTAGCTAGGGGCCGAATCCTCGCCATGACTGTCAGGGGCTGGGTGTGGAGGCCCAATGGCTACCCTTGGGACTTCGCTACTAGTCTGTTGGTGCTGGGCATTGGGCCTGGTGTTTGCAAGCTCCGCTACCACACCCAGCCCCTCGCCCCTATGAGTCAGCCCACTCTTTAAGCTACAGCAAAACCCTCAAGTCACTTCCTGGCGGCCCCAAACAAAGGCCTAGAACCAGTAGTCCAGGAATTGGCCTTGTTGCTGATAAGACAGACGGGAGGGTCTGAGTCAGCCTGGAGTAGCTGGCTCAGAACTCTCCCCAGCCCAGGGCCTGCTCCAGGCCCTGCCCTGACCTCCTGCTGCCCCAAGCCAAACTGCCTGACTTTTTACCACTCAGCTCCCCAGCACCACCTATCGGAAGAGGCTACTACACTCTCGGGGAAGGGCAGGTGGCCAGGAAGTGGGCACTCCCTGGAATTGATCCTGCAGGTTGGCCCTAGTGGGACAGGGGACAGGAAGAGTGGAGAGGGAGGGGCAGGGCAAAGGTAAAGGTTGAGGTGTGCCTCACACACCTCTAGCTATTGCTGAGGCCTCCTCACCCATCCTCCAGCTTCCGGATTCCACTCCTACTTCCACCCTCCATCCACCCTGAAGCCAGAACCTCCTTCTTTTTTTGTTGTCGTTTGTGGGGCCTGAACTCTGGGCCTGGGCGCTTCAGCTCAAGGCTAGCTCTCTACCACTTTGAGCCACAGTGCCACTTTTGGCTTTTTCTGCTTATATGGTGCTGAGGAATTGAACCCAGAGCCTCATGCATGCAAGGCAAGCGCTCTACCACTGAGCCACCTTCCCAGCCCCAGAGCCTCCTACTTTTAAATCACATGTGCTGGTCCCCACTTGCCCTTGGGGGAGCAGCCAGAGGTCTTAAACCATACAGAATGCCATGGGCTAATCAGGTGGCTTATAATCCAGGGATTTTAGGGGAATATAAACATTTAGACCACAGCACCAGCTTTTTCCCCCCTCCTGATTCCCAAGGTCTCCTATGACACTAATCATACATATTTCCTAGAAAGTACCCACCCCAGGTCCTCCTTGCCTCACAGTTGAGTGAATAGACCCTTAGCAGAAAGCTTCCTGGAGAAGGTAGCATTTTGGTTATTCTGATATTTTGTGTGTGTTTGCCAATCCTGGGACTTGAACTCAGGGCCTGAGCACTGTACCTGAGCTTTTTTTGCTCAACGCTAGCACTCTACCACTTGTGCTACAGCTCCATCTCCAGTTTTGGTTTGGTTTGGTTTTTGGTAGTTTATTGGAGATAAAGGTCTCATAGTAGAGTGCTTACATAGCATGTGTGAAGCCTTGGCCTCAATTCCTCAGTACCATATAAACAGAGAAAGCTGGAAGTGACTCTCTGGCTCAAGTGGTAGAGTGCTTGAGCACAGAGAGGCTCAGGAACAGTGCCCAGGGTCTGAGTTCAAGCCCCAAGACTGGCAAAAAAGAAAAAAAAGTCTCATGGACTTTCCTGCCCAGGCTGGCTTTGAACCTTGATCTTCAAACCTTGTCCTCCTGAATAGTAGGGATTACAGGCTTGAGCCACTGGCACCCCAATGTCCTGGTATTATGACATGAAGAAAAGTAGGAGAGGAAAACAGATAGCTCCCAAATAATCAACTCTGTGCTATGCTGGGTGCTGGTGGTTCATGCCTGTAATCCTAGCTACTCAGGAGGCTGAGACCTAAGGATCACAGTTCAAAGCCAGCCTGGGCAGGAAAGTCTGTGACACTTTAATAAACGGCCAGAAAACTGGAAGTGGCGCTGTGGTTCAAGTGGTAGAGCGCTCGCCTTGAGCTGAAGAGCTGAGGGACAGCACCCAGGCCCAGACTTCAAGTCCCATGACCAACAAACAAAAGCAAAAACAAAACCAACTCTGTGCTTACTTGCTACCTGGGCTTTGAGTCTAGCCTCTTCCTGGGCAGTGGCTCTGTGGGTAGTACAAGGAGCTCAGCACTTGGCATCTATGCTGCCTTAGAGTGTCTGTGAATATCTGCTTCTTCTCTAGACAGTGAGCTGCTACTGCCTGACAGCAGTGCCAGCGCCTAGCAAGTAAAGTGGGCAGGATGGACAAATGCCAGCAGGTGCTTGGTCCTCTCCATCTGTGATGAGGGTTTTCTCAAGGGCTGTCTTGGCTGCTGTCCTGGTCTAGGTCAAAGGTAAGGGCCAGAACTAGAGGAGGAGGGGGAACAAGGTTAGGCCAACCCAGATTTTCCAATTGTTCCTGGATACATGTTTGCCGCATGGGGCTGGAGGGAGGAAATTCTCTGCACAAAGACAGGAAGACAGAGGTGCTCCTGTGGCAAGGACAAAGCTTGCAGTGGCATCTGGAGTGACCCCAACACCCACAGCATTTTTGAAGGAGGCATAGGAATCATATCTCTAGCAACCTAGTATCTCTCACTCTGCCTAAGAGCATCAGGATGTCACAGATGGGGAAACTGAGGCCAGAATGGGTATGGATTTGCTTCAGTCACATAATAGGCCATACCTTCCCATTCAGCTTCTCTTTCTCTTTTGATCTAATTCAATATCACTGAGGCCATCTTAGAAAGTACTTAGTAGACAGCAGTCCTCACCAATTGAAATTTTCTTTTTTTGTCGGTCGTGGGGCTTGAACTATTCAGCTCGAGGCTAGCCCTCTACCACTTGAGTCATAGCATCACTTCTGGTTTTCTGGTGGTTAATTGGAGATAAGAGTCTCATGGACTTTTCCTGCTCAGGCCGGCTTTGAACTGTGATCCTCAGATCTCAGCCTCCTGAGTAGCTAGGATTACAGGCGTGAGCCAATGGTGCCCAGTGCAAACACATACATTTATTTATTTATTTATTTTGGTCCATCATGGGGCTTGAACTCTGGGCCTGGACACTGTCCCTCAGCTCTTCAACTCAAGGCAAGTGCTCTACCACTTGAACCACAGCACCACTCCCAGTTTTCTGGTGGTTTTTTGGAGATAAGAGTCTCATGGACTTTGCTACGTGGGCTGGCTTTGAACCATTATTCTCAGATCTCAGCCTCCTGAGTAGTGAGGATTATAGGCATGAGCCGCTGGTACATAAACACATTTTAACCTTCACAAAGCCAAATTGTCATTATCATGGTCTGTAATGTTTGTGAATTCTATAAACTTTGACAATACAACTATTTCTTCCAAATTGGGTGATACATTTATTTCCTTTTGCTTAGTGTAAGCTGTTCCTTCTATCCCTCTCATTCCCTCCCTCCCATCGCTGCCCTTGAGTTGCTTAGTTCATTTTCATCAATGTCAGTGCAGCTGATGGGCCCCTCTGCTGTATTTTTCTGTTTCCCTCTGATTCTGTGCCTTCCTCCTAGCTTCCCTCAGATGTGCACATGTATATACCATATATGAGATCAAGAACATGGAGTCATTTAGAAATGATGCAACAAATTAAGTAAAGGTCCTTTGTTTCTTGAGGCCTGTTTACTTTGTCATATCTCCTTAGTGAGCAGTTTTTATATACGTTTCTCATGCCATTTCTCCATCTGAAGCCAACCCCACACTAGCCCTGGGGAAAATCATAGTCTTTCCAGAATTTATCCTCATTCCCACCCAACCTGCTCCAAAAAAAGCCAAGCAAAGTGACTCAGGCCTCTAATTCCATCACCCAGGTGGCAGAGGCAGGTGGATATTGAGTTCCAGGCCAGCCTGGGCTACATTTCCAGATTTCTCTCTCTGAAACCACAAAAACAGACCAACCACTGAGAAAGAACCCCTGCCCTCTCCCAGGCCTGCAGAAAAGGGCAGGAAGGAGGCAGGGCAAAGAAGGGGGCTAGCTAGGGACACCTGGCCAGATTCCTCCTGGTTCAACTCAAAGAGTTCTCAAATGAGCCTTAGGCTCAGGCCTATGGGTTCTCATCAGCCCACTCCTGCCTTCTGTACCAGAAACAGCAGCAAGGGCAGCTGCAGTCCCTCTTTTGGCTTGGTCTGGTCACCTGTTGACTACTTGAAAAAAGAGAGATCTGGAGACAGAAGGCAGAATGCCCTCACTCCCTAAAGACCAACCCAGAGGCCATTTAACATGTGACACACTGAGTGCTAGTGAATCACACCCGAAATCTTAGCTACTTAGGAGGTTGAGATCTGAGGATCGTGGTTCAGAGCCAGCCCAGGCAGGATAGCCCATAAAACTGTTATTTCCAATGTACCACCAAACCAGAAGGGGAGCTGTGGCTCAAAGTGGTAGAATGCTAGCTTTGAGCAAAAGAGCTCAGGAACAGCACACAAGCCCTGAGTTCAAGCCACAAAATGGACAGAAAGTATAAAATAAAAAATAAGGGACTAAGAATGCGGCTTAATGGTAGAGTGCTTGCCTAGCATGGATGAAGACCTGGTTTTGATTCCTCAGTACCACATAAATAGAAAAAGCTAGAAGTGGTTGTGGCTCAAGCCTTGAGCAAAAAAAGCTCAGGGACGGTGCCAAGGCTCTGAGTTCAAGCCCCAGGACTGGCAAAAATACATACATACATACATACATACATATGACGTATCTTGTTTCTTCAAGCTTGGATGGCAAGGGTTAGGCCTAGTGCTTGCTTAGGCCTCTAATCTGCTTGCTGGGTGCTGGAGGGACTGTTGGTTCTCATCAGGGCAGTGCTAGGTCCAGCTAGAAAAGCTGTGGTGCCCAAACTCTGCCCCTGAGCTGGAAAGCATTCATCCAAGCTGACCATGGCCATTACTGTCCAGAAAGGTGCGGCACCAACCATGAGATGGGAGAAATCATCTAAATCAGACCCAGAATGAACATCAGGAGAGCTCATTCACAGAAGTAGGGCAAGTTGGAAGGAGCGCCAGTGGTACAGGGCCTTGCCCTACAAATCACTGGAGCAGGAAAAAATCAGAGAGATCTCTGTTGTCTATATTAGGAATTTATCTTGCCATATTTTAAAGGGGGAGGGGGACTGGAGATTTTCCAGTGTGTCCCGCAGAATGGCCTTTCTCACCTCAAAAATAGCAAGTCTTGGGGCTGGGAAGGTGGCTCAGTGGTAGAGCGCTTGCCTTGCATGCCAGAGGCCCTGGGTTCAATTCCTCAGCACCACATAAGCAAAAAGAAAAAAGCCAGAAGTGGCGTTGTGGCTCAAGTGGTAGAGCGCTTGCCTTGAGCTGAAGAGCTGAGGGACAGCGCCCAGGCCCAGAGTTCAGGCCCCACGACTGGACCCAAAAAAAAAAATAGCAAGTCTTGAATGTCAGTGGAGACAATTAGGATCATCATAATAAACAGTTAATAGCTATATGCTAGTGTGTGCTCTTATTCAGGAGATTTAAGCATCAAGGTTTGAATTTAGCCAGATAGGAAGGTCTGTGAGACTTTTATCTTCAGTTACACACACACACACACACACACACACACACACACACACAGCATTTCATCAGCACTTTGTCTATGCTAAGTACTATTTTAGGGATATGTACAATCTGCACCACATCTCACAGAGGAGGTAACTGAGGCCCAGAGAGGTGTGGTACTGTCAGGACTCATCCAACTGGGGATTGGCCAGGGTGGGGAGCGGGGAGTTTGGATGGCTAGGGGGTGGATCTAGTTGCTGCCCAGGATGTTGACTCTAAGGTCCTTCTTTATTTCCTGTGCAGTACTGACTGCTTTTCAGTAATTGTCTTCTGCTGAACCCTATTAATAGGCAAACACTTAATCCTAGAATGGATCAAAATTGACCCCAAAATTGTTTGTGGCTTTGTGAAGCACATGATGGTTCTGAAGTTTGAACTGGTTCTGAAACTTGAACTCAGGGCTTGGACACTGTACCTTAGCTTTTATCCTCAAGGCTAGTGTTCTACCACTTGAACCACAGTTCCACTTCTGGCTTTTTGGTGGTTAATTGGAGATAAGAGTCTTATGAACTTTCCTGCCCAGGTTGCTTCAAACTGTGCTTCTCAGATCTTGGCCTCCTGAGTAGTTAAAATGACAGGTGTAAGCCATTAGCACTCGTTTTGCCTGGTCTCATTATACTTAGGGAGGCTCAGAGCCTACAGGTGCACACGTGAGGAAGAAGCTTCTTGGTTCTGGTAGCAGTGATTGTTTGGGGTGATACCTCTATAGGCCAAGAAATGCCAAGGGCATCCAGCCACCACTTTGTCAATGGAATTAAGGTAAAGCTTTCAAAATGAGATTATTCCGCACCACCACGGGCCCTACATCCAATGGCATCCATCCTTCCAAGCGACAGAAGAATGTGTGGAACTAGAGGCAGAACACTGAGACAGGAAGTCTGAGGCCAAAGGGTTCCCAGGGCTGCCAGAAGCTGCCAACAGAAGGAACCAGACTTTCTGACACCTTGTTTGCAGACTTGGAGCTGTGTGAGTCGTGAGATTAGTTTCTGTTGTTTTAACTAACTCAGCAGGTGGCTTTGTTATGGCTGCCCCAGCAAACTCTGTCACTTTCTCAAACCTGCTCAGAAACAAGCTAGGCCATTGTGCTAGTTTGTTATGAATAAGTAAACACTGTGAGTGCAGTGATTCATGTCATAAGGTTGAGATCAGATGCATTAAGGTTCAAGGTCAGCCTGGGGAAAAGAAAATCATGGAGACGCCATCTTAACCAACAAAAAGCTGGGCTTGGTGGTATGCACCTGTCATCCCAGCTATGGTGGGAAGCATAAATAGGAGGATTGCAAATGGCCCAGGCAAAAGCAAGAGCTTATTTTAAAAGTAACCAAAATAGAAAGGGTTAGGTATATAGGACTCAAGTGGTAGAACATCTGCCTAGCAAATAGAAGGCCCTGAATTCAAACTTCAGTACTGCCAAAAACACAAAACAAAAACAAAAAACAAAAGAAAAAGAAGTTCAACATGATTACTTGCAAAGGACAATTCAAACCCACTACGTATAGATTCAGCTGCTACTGCTACTTGGTCCACTGTCTGCTAAGCATGGTCTTTGTTATCCACCCCTTTTCCAGGCACTGGGAACATGCAGACTCGTGTCCCCATCTTGCCCCAGAGCTTCACAAGAAACAGTCCTCTCATTCCTTGATCATCTTTATTTTTAGCTTTTAGCATTACTAGTCTGGCAGCAGAAAGCTAAGAGGCAGAGGCCAAAGGGAAGGATGACCTTTTCATACCTTAAGCATTTACACCGTGTTGGAAGCATCGGGACCAGGGTTCAATGACATGAAGCAGGCAAACAGCCCTGAGGACAGGGAGGTCATTTTGAAGCTGACTCACAAAGATTGGCAGAGAAATGTGGGAGGAGGAAGCAGATGGGAGCAGCGTCAGTTGGTGGGACAGGCTGGGAACAAGCCTGAGCACTGATGTTTGCGAATGAAGATGCTTCCTGAGGGGGCTCAGGTTCCACTGTGCCTCCTTTCACACCTTTAAACCTGAGGCCTGGGAGAGAAGGGGAATAGGAGCAGGCAGCATATGAGTTCGAATCCCTTGCTTATTAACTGTAAGAGCAGGAACAGGAGCCTGATCTTCTCTTTCCTTATTTGGAGAATGACCTCTCTTCCTACTAGTTCCCAAAAGGCCCTGACAGATTCGGTGAGAAAGCACAGGGTCTGACATGAGACTGGCATAGATAAAAATTAAGTCATCCTCAAACAACTCCCTCAGCTTTGCTGGAGAAATCATTGTGAACAGGAAGATGGGAGGCAAAAGCATCTTAAGTAACCCCCGTCCCCCACAGTCCACCAGCAAAAAAATGGAAAATACCTTTTTTATTATGCTCGTTCTGGGCTTGAACTCAGGGCCTGGGTGCTCTCCCTTGGCTTTTCTTTCTACTCAAAGCAGGTCCTCTACCATTTGAGCCACAGCTCCATTTCTGGCTTTTTGCTGGTTAATTGGAGATAAATGTGTCACAGCCTTCCCAGTCTGAGCTGGTTTCAAACTGCAATCTGCAAATCCCAGCCTTCTGAGTAGCTAGGATTATAAGTGTGGGTCACTGACCTCAGGGCCTGGGGTTTGTCCCTGAGCTTTTTTGTTCAAGGCTAGTCCTCTACCACTTGAGCCATAGTTCCACTTCTGGCCTTTTTTTTTTTTTTTTTTTTTGTAGTTCGTTGGAGATAAAAGTTTCATGGACTTTCCTGCCCAGGCTGGCTTCAAACAGTGATCCTTAGGTCTCATCCTACTGAGCAGCTAAGATTACAAGTGTGAGCCACTGGTACCCAGCAAGAGAATCACATGTTAAAAGAGAAGGGATAAGAAGGGACTTTCCCAGGAGCACTTGCTAGAAGCTACTTTGAGTGTGGTCTAGTCTATGTGGATGCAAATCCAACCAAGATTCTTTCCAGTATGGCCACCTCTTCCCCGCCCCATCAGAGACATACAAAATCTCCTTTGCCCTGAGTCTACCTTTAAGCCTTTTGTGGAGCCTGGAATGATAGGGAGGGGGAAGGAGACATAGAAACACCAGCCCGGAGACTCTGGCTATGAATGAGTCTTCTGCTTGCCTGGCCAGTGCATCTGGAATTCTGTATGGAAACAATGTACTGGAGGGAGGGCCTATTCCCCATGGGAAGTCCACCATACATCCCCTCCCTCACTTAGAAAAGACCTGCTTTGTTTGAAGCAAAGCAAAGGAAAAGGTGGTGAAGGGGCATATGCTGAGGTCTGAGGGTGCTCAGGTGTTTGGGGCTGGCATGCTAACTTAGGAGAAGGCAGAAAGCAGAAAAGCAAGAGGCCAACCAGAGCCTGAGGTTTCAGACACCTCATTTCATTCAGAACTATGCCCATATGAGTGTAATGTTTAATAGCTTGAAAATGCTGGCTCAGACCTCTGTCTCTGTGTGTGTGTCTCTGTCTCTCATTCTAGGACTTGAACTCAGGGTCTGGGCATGTCCCTAAGCTTCTTTTGCTCAAGGCTAGCACTTTACCACTTGAGCCACAGCGCCACTTCCGGCTTTTTTTCTTTTTGCTTATGTGGTGCTGAGGAATCAAACCCAGGGCCTCATGCATGCAAGGTAAGCACTCTACCACTGAGCCATCTTCCCAGCCCCCCATTTTTTTTTTGTAGTTAAGTGGAGATATAAGTCATGGATATTCCTACCTGGGCCAGCTTCAAATCATGATCTTCAGATTTCAGCCTCTTATGTAGATCGGATCACAGGCCTGAGCTACTGTGCCGGCCTTGTCTCAGACGTATTCTTGACGTTTAGAGAAGGTCAAAGAGCAGAGATCCATACAGTCTTCTATCTGGGTGGCCAGGGATGGAGATGTGCCAGGCAAGCGGGTACCATGCTTTCCCCATCACCGTGCCCACATCCTTGGGCATTTGATAGACTGCCAGCTTTGGAACATGGAAGGGGTTAATCATAGCACCAGCTGCTAAAGGGAGAAGTGTATGGCTGCCTGGAAGGCTGGGCATGAGGATGAAGGTGTGAGAGGCTGGCTATACAGACCTTATTCTATGGCCGTCTTTAGCTGCCATGACTGGTTTTAAGCTGGGCACACCATGGTCTAGCCTGGGAGCATGTGGGTATGTTGCCTGAATGTCAGTCTACAGAGAAACAGGGGATGGTTGTAGGGTAGCTGCAATATGTCTAGCAAGTTGTGGAATAAGTGATACACTGGGGAAGGAGAGCTGTGCATGGGCTGCTGTTAGAGTTGTGAGAAAAACTGTATTTTCTATCAAAGTGTGTTAGTTCCTGCTTTGGGGTAAGAAAGAAGGTTTTCTGGTTGTTGTTTTTGCCAGTCCTGGGGCTTGAACTCAGGGCCTGAAAACTGTCCCTGAGCTTCTTTTGCTCAAGGCTAGTACTCTACCACCTGAGCCACAGCACCACTTCCAGCTTTTTCTGTGTATGTGGTGCTGAGGAATTGAACCCAGGGCTTCATGCCTGCTAGGCAAGCGCTCTACCCCTAAGTCACATTCCCAGCCACATGAGTTTTACCTGTTTTTGTTTTTATATTTTGTCAGACGTGGGGCTTAAACGCAGGGCCTAGATGCTGTCCCTGAGCTCTTTTGCTCAAGATTAGCGCTCTACCACTTTGAGCCATAGCACCACTTCCAGGAAGAGTTTTTGAAATGTAACGTTTTGTCTTAAACTGGTTTCTTTTCAAGATGGTAGTAAGACATACCTCAAACTGTTCCACAAACAGCTGAGAGTGTGGATATATTTTGAGATTACCTGATGTCAAAGTTACCTTATGGGAATGCATTCTACCCTATTCAAACTAGCCAATCACAAGCAGGTTGTAAACCTGAGCTCTACCAATCTGATCAAATGGACAGGGCTGGCTGGGTTTAGGGATAATAAGGGAGCAGCGCTCTTGCTCTGTGTGCTTGCTTGCCAGATTTTTGGCTAATGGCCTGCCCTTCTGCACAGAAGTAGATTTTGTATTGCTGAGACAATTCTTTATTTTTTGTGTGTCTATTGTTGTGACTCCAGTGGTTCCAGGGAGCTGTGCACGGATTTTTACTTTAACCACAGCAGACATATCCATACTGAGATCTAATAAGGGCTAGGTTTTAACATTCCCCTTCTCACTCAGAGGAATGGCTACAATTCTTACAACAGCCCAGTGGGGTCCTGCTAGTTGGATTCCTGTTACTTCCCTGACTTCTGCCCTTTCTGCTCTCTTACCCACTCAGCCCGGGCGTCTTCTATTGTCCTCCAACTGTGAGACCAAAGTGACTCCATCTTAAAAATTAGCTACCTAACCACCATCTTAGGGAACAATAGGGTGACCGATGAATAACCTCATATTCACGAAAAAAATCACAAAGTGTTCCAACGGTCCTAACGGCCCTAGCAAAAGCCAAACAGCAGAGAGGAGAATTTTACCTTAACTTAAAGGTATTGTGCTCAATAGCTTCTGCAGTTCAGTTTGGGTGCACTAGCCAGTGATAGACAGACAGGTGCACTTTTTAAATGCCAACCAATCATATAATTGCCAAGTTGGAAGGTCCCTAAACTTGTTTATTCACTAGTATAAAAATGCTGTAAAAGGGCTGGGAAGATGGCTCAGTGGTAGAGCACTTGCCTTGCATGCCTGAGGCCCTGGGTTCGATTCCTCAGCACCACATAAGCAAAATGAAAAAATGCTGTAAAAGTTGAGCTCAGGGCTGCTTAGCATCACTGGTTGCAACCAAGGGCACGAGGACCAAGCTTGAGCTTGCAATAAAGACTCTTTTGCTTTTACATCGGTGTTGGCTTCTGGTGGTCTTTGAAGGTCTCAGAAATGGGCATTACACAACATACCGGGCATGTTCCTGCCTCAGGACCCTTGCACATATTATTCCCACTGCCAGTTTGGTTCTCTCCTCTGATAGTCACACAGCTTCTTCATTTCTGCTCACATTTCACCTTTTCAAAGAAACTGTCTGGGACCACTTGATATGAAGCGGTAACCTACAGACAGTAGTGCCTACTTCCCGTGCCAGGCTGAAGTTTCTGCCAGAGTTTCTGCCATTAGTAGAAAACTACTACAAAAAGTAAGTCTATGTGCTGAATTAACTAACTTGCTCACCTTGAGCTCATGGAAGCAGCAGCATTGCCTTTGGTTAAACCAACACATACAGGAACTGGAGAGAATTGTGATTGCCTAGCTCTTCTTCCTATGATTCAGTCCAGGTCCCTCTAAGCTTCCTGGTATGGAGAACACCCTGTTCTGAAGAAAGCTTTGATCAGAAAATGCAATAAATGTCTGGAGCCAGAATCTCTGCAAGGAGATAATATGCAAGAGGAAACTGAGGAAAATCTGAAAATTGCAGGCTATGCCTCCCAGGGCTGTGGGGGACTGAAGGGTGGCACTGACCGATACACAGCCCTGTTAGACGTTTATAGCTTAACAAGGAGAGCTATTACCATGAAGTGGGAAATGCTCATGGCAATGGGAAAGACACAGACAAAGCCTTCCAGATGTTGAGAACAAAAAGGGGTCATTTTGGCTCTTTGAAACAAAGTCTTACTGTGTAGCCCAAGTTGTCCAGAAACTCATATTCCTTCAGCCTCAACCTTTTGAATAGTTGGGATTACAGGCATGAAACACCATGCCTGGCCTGCTTTGGCAATTCCTGATAGAGACTGGGACAGAAACAGATATGCCTCTCATAGATAACGTCTACCTACCTACCTTTCCCCCCCCCGGCTCCCCATAATGCAGAGCACAAATCTGTCATGGGATAGCCTTCATGCCCTTTGTATCTGCATGGGAGAACCTGTGGATGTATGGCTGAATGGCATTCCCCAGCAACTCCATCATTTCTTTCACTGGAGGCTTCTCCTTCCTGGTGTTCTCTCTAAACCTTGCTCACCTCCAGGCTTAGGTGCAGTCTGTGTGAAATCATTCATTCATACCTGACATGTTTCCACCTTCCTCTTGTACATTCTTCTGATAGCTCAAATCTTTCCTGTCTTCCAAGGCCTGTCTTGGAAGCTTCACTCCCTTCTATCTGGCCAGACTGCTCCCTGGAGAAGTCATTTGATTCAGAGTCAATGAAAAACACAATATGACTTGAATGGTCAAACATTTTATGCTCCCTCAGGATGTACAGACAGGAACAGACCAATCCTACCACGGTCTTTGCAGTTCAGATCCTTTAGAGAGCCATCACTGAAAGCTAACAGGGCACTCAGCACGAAGGGCAATCTCGCCACATGGAGGCAGCCAGGCCCAAGGGCCTGTATCAGCTGGGAGAGGTGTGTTCCAGTACTTGAAGAGGAGTCAGTCTGAGCGCACACAGTGGGAAACTAGGGCCCACGCAGCTGAGGTGCTAGGAGACAGACTGGGATTCCAATGGCAAGAATACTTCACACATCTAAGCATGAGCGCTCCATGCTGTAAGAAGGAGTAGGGTAAATGGTGTGTGTGTGTGTGTGGACAGCACGGCATAAAGGTTTCCCTTGCCTTGGCCAATCAGAAGCACCCAGACGTCCAATCACTAGTGCAGTCTCTAGTGGTCTAGTGACCCGAGAAAAGAAGGGTAACATGCTGAGCACAGGCATTATCTCTTAGCTCCACAAATAGCCCTAAAGCTTGTCTGTTACGACTTTTTAATTTTTATTCTGTCAGTTGTGTGGCTTGAACTCAAGGCCTGGGCAGCTGTCTCTGAGCTCTTTTGCTCAGGGGTAGTGCTCTACCATTTTGAGCTACAGTACCACTTCCAGTTTTTGGGTTGTTAATTGGAGATAAAAGTCTCATGGGGACTTTTCAGCCCAGGCTGGCTTTGAGCTGCAATCATCATATCTCAGCTTCCTGTATAGCTAGGATTACATGCCTGTGCCACTGGTGCCCAGCTATTTTTTTTTGTGTGTATGTGTGCCCATAGCAGGGCTTGAACTCAGCGCCTGGGGGCTGTCCCTGAGCTTTTTTGCTTAAATTATAAGACAGCAATGATTAGAAACCAGGGCAACATGAGGCAAAAACTTTCTAAGCATGGTTGGTGACTTGCAAGGCTGGATGTTCATTATAAACTTGAAACTTTTCCTTTCATGATACAGGATCAAAATCTGAAGTCTCTGAAAACCAAGTTTTTTGGTTCAACACCAAAACTCATTTGGCAGAATGGCCTGGTTTGAACTGACATATGGTAATTTATGGCTTTTACTTACTCCACTTAATCGAATATTTGTAAGGTTTACTGCAGAAAATTGCATTTTATTATGGAGTGTAGACACATTACCTTTCAAAATATAACCTTCAATTCTAATTGGCTTTTACAGTTTCAGAAGGAATTGCAGATTAGATGTATTAGTACATGAAATGTGTCTTTGTTTAGAATTATAATGGTTTTGATGAAATGATGTGTTAATAGTAGCTGTGTGTGTGTTTTTTTAACAAAATCCAAAAGAAGCATGGTAAAATCCTAAAGTCTGACAACTGTGAATTTAGTACTAAGATTTTGGGAACATTTGTCTGAGAAGTCCAGCTGCAACATAAGTCACTGCTGATGTTTTATAAACTAGGTTTGCTAAGGAAAGAGGGTGACGGCTGGCAAATGGCCTTTGGCATGGTTCATCTTGCACAGACCTCTCTACCCCTCCCCCTCTTAATGCAGAAAATGAAATAAAGTCCAGTTCCCAGTGCTCTTGAAAACTCAGAGGACATTGGTAACAGTCCTAAATAGCTATACTTCCAGTTGGAGCCTCATTTTCTTTCCAGCTGCCACTGCCACTGGTCCCAGGACTAGAGTTGACTGCTAGGTTAGGACTACTGATCATCAGACTGCTTTTCTTTTGTGGTACCACAGGCTGAACTTAGGGCCTTGAATTCACTAGGCTTGCTTATGCAGCTGACACTCTACCATTTGAGCCACACGTTCAGCTTTTTTTTTTTTTTGCTAATTAGTGATAGTCTCCTGAACCTCTCTGCTCAGGTTGGCTTGAAACTGTGATCCTCTAGATCTCAGCCTCCTGAGTAGCTAGGATTATAAGCGTAGGCCACCCATGTCTGGCTGAGAATCAGTTTTATTTTCTTAATAAAGTTTTTTGGGGTGGGAGGAAAGGATCATGAGGTTGGTAGAGTGCTAGCCAATGAGTAAAAATGTTAGATACTAAGTTCCAATCCCAGTCTCTGACCTTAAAAAAAAGGTACTTTTTACTAGCTTACACAACTATCATCAGCTCCTTATAGGAATGATTATTCCCTTTCAGTTGCTCCTCACAAAACAAAGAGGCTGCTGCTCTAAGTCAGGCCTGTCTAGAAACAGGCCCTTTGTGGACAGAAGGAAGTCCAGGAAGATAAAGAGCAACTCCTTTGGTTCAGTGGGCTTTGGAGCTGATGACAGGAAAGAACTTATTTGATTAAGAACTCCTCACTTTCACAGAAGTCCTTGGCAAAACTGCTGCAATGATCACGAACATTGTCATAGCTGGCCTAAGGCCCAGTAGCTCAAAGCCTGTGTGTGACAGGCTCCTTTGTCTATGAGGATGGCAGCAGTTCCAGAAGATAGTGTTCATGCATATGAAGATGAAATAACCATAAAAGGTAAAATATAACAACTTTTGGTTACTCAATTTACTTTGGTTTCTTGACTTATACCTTTGCAACCACAGCTACCATTTTGGTCTTGGTGGAGCTGCATAAGCAAGACCAAGTACAGAGCCAATGCTCCCAGGTGCAATGGAAAGACAATGCTTTTCCTCAAATGCAAACAAAACGTGGAAGATATCACAGAAAACACTTATGTATCTGTCACCCTAAATAAATACAGGTTCATTTTTTTCTTTGTGCCAGTTACCGAAGCTAGAATTCAAGGACTCATGCATGTTCCCCTTTGGCTTTTTCTCTCAAGGCTGGTGCTCTCCTGCTTTCAGCTTTTTGCTGCTTAACTGGAGATAAGAGTCTCATGGACTTTCCTCTGGGCTGGCTTCAAACCTTGATCCTCAGATCTTATCCTCCTGAGTAGCTAGGATTACAGGAGTGCCCTACTGGTGCCAGTTTACAAATGTTTAAATTTGTCACACATGTCTTTTAAAAAATAGAAGGTGGGAGGGATAGTGCTTATGCCCTGAGTTCAAGCACTAGAGCTGGCACAAAAAATTAAATGAATTAGACAGCTAAAATTGCTGTCTTCTCCCTCTTTTGCCTTCATCCTTTTAAATTTCATTTCCCTTCCACCATCATTCCACAAACAAATCGTAGGAAGCTGGTAATTATTCCAGCCCAATCTGTACTTTCCCGACATAGACAAAGTAGGATTAAAAAAAAATTGTTCAATAGTTTCTACTCTATTGGAATTGATATAAACTCAATTCATTTTTAACTGCTGTACAGTGTCTTATCACATGGTCACAACACAATTCATGTTTCCTTACTGTTATTATTATTTTTAGATTATAGGAAAAGTTTTGTATGTTACAAACAATGCTTCTGTGAGTAAGAACTTGTGTCCATTACTTCCTGGTGCATACGGGTCTGAATTTCTCAAAAGCAGAGGAGAGACCACTTGTCAAAGTATTCACGTTACTAGTAATTGAATGTAGGGCCTTTAAACAAGCTTTCTATGCAACTTCAACCATACCCTAATCCCATTCTTCCTTTTTGTAAATGTGAATATTGTGAAATATATTATTTACATTATATTGTAATGTAACTTACATTTCTTTGAATGATCTCTGTATTTTTTTGGGGGGGAGGGGTGGTCATGGGGCTTGAACTCAGGGCCTGGGTGCTGTCCCTGATGAGCTCTTTTGCTCAAGGCTAGTGCACTACCACTTTAAGCCACACCTCTATTTCCGGTCTTTGAGTGGTTAATTGGAGATAAGAGTATCCCGGGCACAAAAAATAAAAATTAAAAAAAAAAAAGAGTATCATGGGGACTTTTCTGGATGGACTGGCCTCTAACCTTGATCCTCAGATCTCAGCCTCCTGAGTAGCTAGGATTTCAGGCATTAGCCACTGGCACCCAGCTTGATCTCTGTATTTTTTGAACATTGGGATCCCGCACCCCCCTCCCCCAGCTCGTTTCATTATCTTTTTGTGGAAGTTTCAGAAAGATTAGAATTTTGTTTTGTGCCAGTACCAATGCTTGAATTCAGGGCCTGAGCTTTCATGCTCCAGGTTAGTACTCTACCACTTAAGCCACAGCCTCACTTCTGCTTTTTTTTGGTGGTTAATTGGAGATAAAAGTCTCATAAACTTTTTAAAGATCTTTTTGTTGTTGTTGTTGATCATAGGGCCTGAACCCTGGACTTGGGCGCTGTCCCTGAGCTCTTCAGCTCAAGGCGAATACTCTGCCGCTTGAGCCACAGTGCCACTTCTGGTTTTCTAGTGCTTTATTGGAGATAAGAGTCTCACAGATTTTCCTGACTGGGCTGGCTTTGAACCATGATCCTCAGATCTCAGCCTCCTGAGTAGCTAGGATTACAGGCATGAGCCACCACAGCCCGGCTTTAAACTTTTCTTTTGGGGCCAATCCTGGGGCTTGAATCAGGGCCTGGGCACTTTCCCTGGGCTTCTTTTGCTCAAGGCTAGCAGCGTTCTACCACTAAAGCCACAGAGCTTTTTACCCCCCAGCTTTTTGTTGATGGTACTGAAGAATCAAACCCAGGGCTTCATGCATGCTAGGCAAGTACTCTACCACTAAGCCACATTCCCAGACTCTTATCAACTTTTCTTTCTGCCTGGGCTTCTTTTAACTGTGATTCTCCTATCTCACGCTTCTGAGTAGTTAGGATTACAGGCATGAGCCACTGGGGCCTGGCTGCGGTTTGTTTTTATAGACATCTTACTCTCCGTAGCCCAATCTGGACTGGAACACCAGATTTTCCTGCCTCAACCACTCTTCCCTCTTTTGAAGCCAAGGACTATGTTGGCCAGGGTAGTATCAAAGTCAGGAGCTGAAATGCTCTTCTCATACTGAGTGGTTCGGACTATATTCCACCATGCCTGGCAAGGAGGGCATTTTATGATCACATTTTGCATATGAAGACAGATCTAGGAGGGAGATCAATTCCTAGAGTAGCCAGCTAAAAGGGCAGAGCCAAGGCTCAGAGCCAGGAGCAAACAGTGAGGGGGATGTTACAGTTACACCCACTTTCACAAGACCATTTCTCCACAGGTGGTCCTGAAAAAAAACAACACCAAGAAAGAGATGGGAGGGCCAGGCATTCCAAGAGACTAAAAGAAAGAACAGGTTAAAGAAAGAATGGGAGAGGGTAAAGGAGTTAAGAAGAAAAAAATCAATTAGGCAAACAGGAAACAAGACACAAGAAAAGGGGAAGCCATAATTAGTTTCTGTGGTTTCTGGTTTTTGGTCCAGAAGACCAAAAAAACCCACAAAAAACAAAAAAACAACCCCAAAAGCCACTGGTTCATTGTTCATACTCAATAGTCACTGAAAACTCAGGTGAGTTGGGTGTCCGTGGCTCACATCTGTAATCCTTGTTACTTAGGAGGCTGGGGTCTGAGGATCGAGGTTTCAAGCTAGCCTGAACAGAAAAGTCCATGAGACTTAACCAGCAAAAAACCAAAGTGTAGCTGTAGCCCAAATAGCAGAACACTAGCCTTAAAAATGCTCAGGGACAGTGACAAGGCTGAGCTCAAGGCCCAGAACCAGCATACATATAAATTTAAATCTGTGCTATGGGTATTGATGAGTAGTCAAGTATGTGTAAGGTCCTAGGTTCAATTTCCAGTATAACAAAAACAAAACAAAACAAAACAAAACAAAACCAGCCTAACTCCCTGAAGATTTTCCTTGAACTGCAGGAGGAAAGATGGTGGGAGAGGTTAAATAAGCAGTTGAATTATCTCACAAAACCCCAAGTGACACAACTATGCACAGATTGACTGGAGAAGCTTATGACAGAATCCTGGGACTGGAGTGGAAATAAAAGAGGTTTTCAATGCTGGGGGAAGCTCTTCCCTAGTCTGCCTGAAGAATGTCAGGAAGGATTCTAATGCTATTCAAGTTAATATTTGCGCCGGGTGCTGGTGGCTCATGCCTGTAATCCTAGCTACTTAGGAGGCTGAGATCTGAGGATCCGCGGTTCAAAGCCAGCCAGAGACTGTGAGACTCCTATCTTCAATAAACCACCAGAAAACTGGAAGTGGTGCTGTAGCTCAAGTGGTAGAGCGCTCGCCTTGAGCTGAAGAGCTGAGGGACAGCGCCCAGGCCCAGAGTTCAAGCCCCACGACCGACAAAAAAAAAAAAAAAAAATCAAGTTAATATTTGCTTCAAAGTTTACATAGAATGAGATGATGAGACAAATCAACACACACAAAAATTTAGTGTGAAGAAAATCCTAGAGGGGTTTGAGTGTGGGCACAAGTTTAAGCCCTATCACCTTAAAAATAAAAGATAGAGCCAGGTACCGGTGGCTCATGCCTATAATCGTAGCTACTAAGGAGGCTAAGATCTGAGGATCGCAGTTCAAAGCCAGTCCAGGCAGGAAAAGGAAAGTCCATGAGACTCTTATCTCCAATTAACCACCAGAAAACTGGAATTGGTGCTGTGGCTCAAGTGGTAGAGTGCTTGCCTTCCGCTTAAGAGCTAAAGGAAAGTACTCAGGCCGAGTTCAAGCCCACGACCAACCAATAAATAAATAAATTAATAAAATAAATAAAAAAAGGAAGGGGGCTGGGAAGGTGGCTCAGTGGTAGAGCGCTTGCCTTGCATGCCTGAGGCCCTGGGTTCGATTCCTCAGCACCACATAAGCAAAAAGAAAAAAGCTGGAAGTGGCGCTGTGGCTCAAATTGTAGAGCTCTAACCTAGAGTTGAGGGACAGCGCCCAGGCCCAGAGTTCAGGCCCCATGACCAGACTCCCCCCACAAAAAAAAAAAAATAAAGAAAAAGAAAAAAGGAAAAAGTTCAGGATGGAATTTTACCAAACAGAAGTAACAATTTCTGGAAATGAAGCCTAGCTACCTAGTATACTCTGGTCAATACAAGAGGGGCTAAAACAAGGAGGAAGTACATACCAGCTGGGCACAACCACCACCAAGTTTCTCTACTGGCTCCCCATTCTCCCTAGGTCCCTTTTCTCAGTGTTCCTGTCTTCTGATAGGTTTTATCTCAATGTCTTTTACAACAGGGCAATATATCATATATCATAGGATCTGGTCTGGAAACATACTTAGCTTTAGGATAAAATACACAGCTGTCTAATCTACTGAGACATGGTAAACATATGCCTCCAGTCTATTCATCCAATCCATGCCTCAGCCCACCAATAGGAGCTTCCTTTCAGAGAGGGGGGGTTGGGATGTATGGAAATGTCACTAACCCTCTTACTATGTACAATTTAATACATACCAAAACTGTTTTAAAATTGGAAAAAAAAAAGGTACTTCCTATTTGCAATGTCTTCCCCAAGAATATCAAGCTTAGCCCTTAATGTTTTTGTTTTTCTATTCCTGGGGCTTGAACTCAAGACCTGGGCACTGTTCCTGAGCTTCGTTTGTGCAGGACTAGCAATCTACTACTTGAGCTACAGCACCACTTCTGGCTTTTTTTCTGTGTATGTGGTACTGAAGAATCAAAACCTGGGCCTCATACATGCTAGGCAAGTGCTCTATCACTAAGCCACATTCCCACCCCCCCTTAATGGGTTTTAAAGTCAAGTACTTCAAGAGAAACCAGTTTTGTTCTGTTCCTCCACAACTCACCTTTGGCTCCGCGGCTGGATAACCTTGGCTGTGGGTGACATTGAGAGGAAGCACACTCTTTCTCTGTGTCTCCACAGCTCCTGGTCTTCTACTGGACTGTAGTCCCTAGAGTGTGTAGTCCCTAGAGTCGGCATTTCCCCTATGTTCAAAGCTCTCTGAAAATAGAGACTGAGCCCTGCCAGGATCTGGACAGTACCTCATATCAAATATTCAGTATTTGCTAAATAAATAGATACACAGCCATTGAAACCTGGAGAGGAGCAGGAAAAAAGAGAACATCTTGGTTCTCAACTTTATTATTATAATTCCAAGTAAAAAACTCTGCAAAAGGTGAGACTACATCACTAAAGGTTTCTAGCATTCTAATTCTATGTATACACATATAAAGCATGTTTACAAGTACAGTAATTATTAAATGGCAACTGGAATTTATAAATACAAATGAACATTAACTCCTTTAGACAAGTACTTTGGCAATTTAGTTACCCATTCAATTCTAAAAACCATATGGAATCTTTTTGTTTCTAACTTAGAGCAAAAATCAAGTAATTTTTTTTTTTTGTCAGTAGTGGGACTTGAACTCTAGGTCTGGGCGCTGTCCCTTGAGTTTTTTCACTCAAGGCTAGTGCTCTACCACTTTAAGCCACAGCTCTACTTCCTGTTTTCTGTTGGTTAATTGGAGATAAGAATCTTATGGACTTTCTTGCCAAGGCTGACTGTGAACCATGATCCTCCTCAGATTTCAGCCTCCTGAGTAGCTAGAATTACAGGTTTGAGCCACCAGTCCTGGCTTAAAAATTTTTTTTTTTGGCCCGGTCATGGGGCCTGAACTCTGGGCCTGGGCACTGTCCCTCAGCTCTTCAGCTCAAGGATAGCACTCTACCACTTGAGCCACAGCACCACTTCCGGCTTTTTTCTTTTTTCTTATGTGGTACTGAGGAATCGAACCCAGGGCCTCAGGCATGCGAGGCAAGCACTCTACCACTGAGCCACCTTCCCAGCCCTTTAAATATTTGTTGTTGTTCTTGGTTGTGGGGCTGGAACTCTAGGCCTAAGAGCTGTCCCTCAGCTCTTCAGTTTAAGGCTAGTGTTCTACACTTGAGCCACAGCTCCACTTCCTGTTTTCTGAGTGGTTTATTGGAGATAAAAGTCTCACAGACTTTCCTGCCCAGGCTGGCTTTGAATTGTGAGCCTCAGATCTCAGTCTCCTGAGTAGCCAGGATTATAGGCATGAGCCACCAACCCTGGCTTCAAATAATATTTTTTTTTTTACATTCACAGAAGCACCATATATTTACTAGTCAAAGTAAATCAGGAGTCATAAAAGGAAAGAGTTTACACACAGCTATGGAAAGACAACCACTATCGTTGTCTGGGTATAAATCATTTCAAGTCCCCCTGCTGTGAACATACCATGTATATCTACATTGTTTTACTCTTTAAAACTAGGGTTATTTGACACTTGTTATTTGTTTTTATTACTTAATATAGTAGGAATTCTCTTCCCACACACTATGTAAGCATAGTCAATATTAATTAACCAATAACCTACTGTCGGATAATTAGGTGAGTTATCTGTTATTGTTACAAAAATTTTGTGCTAGATGTCCTGGTAGTTAAAATGTTGTGTGCATGATTATGTTCTCAAAGTGTATTTACAGAAATAAAATTTTTGGAGCAAGGGTATATTTTTAAACCTAGTTGATTTACATGCAGATTTGTTTTTCTTCTTCTTCTTGGTAGCAGATTTCAATCCTTTTGGAAGTAGATATATAATCACTGGAAGAAGCCAAAGAAACTGGGGGTCATATCTGAAGATAGACCCATGCACTACTAGTTCTGGTTGAAAACCTCATACTGTGCTGGGAATGGTCTATACTACACCAGTGAGCAAAGTGGCCCTGAACATGATTACATTGGAATTCTAAACTATGGTGGGCAATTGGCTCATTATCCAACTAAGCATATTTCTTCACATATATTTTTAATTTTCACAGTAATACCACAAATAAAAAGTCTTATTTGCCACATTTTAAAGACATAGATGAGGAAATGGAGACTAAGAAATAATTTACCCCAGTAACAAAGCCACTAAAAGGCAGAGGCAAGATGACAACACAATTCTTTTCTAACCACATTATGTAACACTTTCAAATAATTCCTAAATATACATAGTAGGGTTATTAAATTATTACAAATTTTTATGATCTTTCTAGGGCTTGAACTCAGGGCCTGAGCACTGTCTCTGAGTTTTTTTCCCTCAAGGCTAACATTATCACTGGAGCCAAAGCTCCACTTCTGGCTTTTTTGGGTAGATTATTGGCGTTAAAGTTTCCTGGCAAGGGGAGAGTAACATTGTCCAAAAAGAAACGCATTCTTTCTCTGATTTATGTAACTGTAACCTCTTTGTACATCACCTTTATAATAACAGTAAATACTTTCCTGCCCAGGCTGGCTTCAAACTCATCCTCAGATCTCAGCCTCCTAAGTAGCTAGAATTACAGGTGTGAGCCACTGGTGCCTGGTGGGTTATTCAACTTTTTTTTTTTTTTGTTGCTCTTGGGGCCTGAACCCTGGGCCTGGGTGCTGTCGCTCAACTCTTTCAGCTCAAGGCTAGCACTCTACCACTTGAGCCACAGCGCCACTTCTGGCTTTTTCTGCTTATGTGGTGCTGAAGAATCAAACCCAGGGCCTCACGCATGAGAGGCAAGCACTCTGCCACTGAGCCATCTTCCCAGCAAAAGGAGAAAAATTAGAGAAGTTAAATAAAAGGCTAATCTAACTCAGAGGAAACAACTCTGCATTTTATTTTCTTTTTTGGTCCTGGTCCTGGGGCTTGAACTCAGGGACTGGGCCCTATTCTTGAGCTTTTGTGCTCAAGGCTAGCACTCAACCATTTTGAGCCACAGCTCCATTTCTAGCTTTTGACCAATTAACTGGAGATAAGAGTCTCATGGACATTCCTGCCCAGGCTGGCTTCTAACTGCAATCCTCAGATCTCAGAAATGAATTAGAAGAATGCCAATATATTATGTTGCATACAGCCACTTCAAGCAAAGACTATGAACAATCAAACAGTAGAGTCCGTAGTAAGAATTTCAATGATATCCAAAACATGAATAGGGAGAGTAAAGTTATTTTATTAAATCATGCACATCACGTGTGTTAGTGCAAATAGTTTAATCTGTACTCCAGAAATTCTATTGTACTTTATATCTTTACAAAATAGATTTCAAACAATTATTTACTTTAAAAAATGTAATTTTGAAGTTAAGCATTTCAGAACAATATTTGCAATAACCTATATACAAGAGGTACTGGGTACCACTGGCATATTAGCATTCTGTGGTGGAGTGGCTTCCTGCAACAGAAAATGATGAAATCAACTATATGACAGTATTTTCTATAAGTCATTTGTGACTAATTCCTCCACAAACCTAGTGATCCTCCCAACACAATCCCAAGTAGCTTAAAAACATAACTTTTAAAATATAAACAATGACTGTCAAACATCACAAGGCAAATTATATCCTAAACTCCCGTTTCAATATCTGCCTAGATCTATGTATTTCCACAGAACATCGAATCCAATTCACTGACTTTCCCTCCCAGTCTTTACTGACTGAAAACTTTAACTATGTGATACTTTAGGACATTCTATGACCTAAATAAACTTTACTGACATAACTATGGTGCTGCACAACGCCATAGCTAAGCTTTCACTTCTGTGTTTTCAAATTTATAACATCAAGCAGTGTTTAGGTGCTTCACTGTGCATGGAACACTACCAATCTTGGGAACAGTGCTTCTAATGAACAGAAAAGTCCCAATTAACAACAACAAAAAGAAAATAACCATTTGCATACCTGACCGGAAATCTGTGGGTAGGTAACAGCTCACCTTGATGTGAATTAATTCGGAAACATCATAACCAAATTAAGTCAATAAAAGCTTATCTAAAAAGATATCATTCTTTCTTCGATTAAACATGCTTGGAGGAAAAGATGACAGAAAAAAAATCATGCTTTCTAAAATGTTGTATATGAGAAAGTAACTTGGCTTTTAAGGAAAATATCTCTTTAAATACATGAGGTTTAATAAGTTACATTCCAATTGACTCAACAGTTTGGTTGACTGCACTGAAATTGTGTAATTACTGTTTTTGCTCCCGAAATACTTCAGTTTGCTCAAGAAAATACACACTCTCATGGAAAGTTTTTCTAAGTTGATGTCCTCTACATCTTCAAGTCACATTAAGGCTGAACAAATGTGCACATATTCCCCAAATTATCACTATAACAGAATATTATCCAAATGTATTTTTCCTTTAAAAAAAATTCACACAAATAGTTGTCTCTAAATCTTGTTCCCAATAGCTCAGTGGTTTTATAACAAGTAAAAATGGCGTAAATATGTAAAAAATATATCTATATATATGTGTATACATTTCAAACTGATAGGCACTGAGCACACAGGGCCTCTCTTCCCATGTATGTATTGGTTGTTTGGTTTGGGTTGTCATCGAATCAGAAAAATGAATTATCTGGCCATCAGAATTCAGAGTAAAATACCCATAAATTTAATGGTATAAATAATTTGGTGTACCAAGAAGCCTACTTTAGGCCACCATAATATTCAGAATCTCAACATACTAATTTAAAAATTACATGAAAAATTGCAAGCAAATTATTGCTTACAATAGAATAAAGTCACACTTTATATCCTTTCTATAGACAGATACATTTTATATAATTTAAAGCAATGACCCTATAGCTGTATTCTTGCACTTTGCTGACTTAAGAGGTAAAAAGGAAGAAAATGGTTCTGTCTGTCCCCAGCATGAGTGTGATGCCGCTTCTAGAGGGAGGACGGTGTACAGACTCAAGAAACACTCTCATGGAGAAGCTCTGGCCAGACCTGGCACATACAGCACGATGGCTGTCACCGCAACCAGGGCAGCCAACATGGGCATCCAGGGCCAGGGTTTCTGTGTGGAAAGAAACCAAGAGTCAATAGCACATTCTCCCCTCTTTCCATACCTATTAACCCTTTGGTTCCAGAGAGTCCTGAATGTTTAACAGAATATTGGAAAAATCTTGTCCTTGCATTGTAAGCATAAAGTGGGGGGGGGGGGAGGAAAGAAGAGAGCCGAAAAGGAGGGCTGTAATAGCAGGACCATTCCTGGGAAATTCAAAACATCCCAGGAAAAACCTGGGCAGTTTTCTGTGTCTTCTACCCTCAAGGTTTGCCTGCTCTATTTATTCTGACATCCACAGATTCCAATGCCTGCTGTATGTTTCTGCCTAAAGTGTTTATTTCTTGATGAACATCAGACTCATGTCTTGGGATAGTTCTATACAGAGGCTTGTGGTTAAGGTGATAGAAAATGGTCTTGACTGAGAGAAAATGGTCTGGGCTTTGATTCTCTAACTTGAAACCACGGGACAACAGGGCAGAGCTGGGATGGAAAATGTCATTAGCAGGTCCTCTGATGCTTCTGTTAAAGATCTTGCCTAATGCAATGAAGTCACGTGATCATTTCATATGCTCTGCTCATACATGTGCCAGTTAGAGGCTAGCATAGATGGCCTATTCTCTGTTAACTTTCAGAGGACTGTATCTTCTAATGTCTTTCATATTATATGCATAGCCAGAGAGGAAACAGGCAAATAGTTGAAACAAAAAAAAAATTCTATACTATAAGAAGGTAAGAGGGAAGAAAGGAGGGAGAAGAAAGCCGCTAAAAACTTCAAAGATGCAAACTCTTCATTTTCTCATTCAAATCTGAATAAACACATAACTGGGAAGGGGATACTAATATTGTTGAAATTTATTGTTTACTCCAGTTTGCTAGAGATAAAGACTTAGTTAAAGGAAGCATATTAATAACTGGTTACGTTGGAATTAATTTGTGGTTAGCATTACTACAAAGGAAACAAGACAAAATGTTACATGATTAGTTGATTGTTCATTGGTATGACACAAATACATGGCATACTAAATGAAGGGTTTGCTTCAGCTAACAAAACACCCGTGTGGTTTTGCCATGCACTATATTACAAATATGGCACAAACAGGTGACGGGGACACACACACAAGGACTCAACAGTAGTGCTTGTACCTTTCTCTACCACAATGGACCGAAACACCAAAACAGGAAAGCCAGGAATAGGCCGATGAATACGGCTGGGACGGGTTGTAATATGGAAGGCTAAAGAAGGGAAGGGATATTAAAATCATTTTATGCTATGAAAAAATTAGATAAGATGATTTAGACCCCAAGGGGGTGGGAGGAAGGAAAGGAAGACTGAGTAATAGAAGTGTATCAGTCACTCAGGTTTTGCACTGATTCAAACATTTTAAAGACATCTAACACAATCTAGAAGGACAAACTCTTAGGTTTGTAAACTATCAATTTAAAAGGTCATTATGTGTACCCTAATGAAACACAGCACACATTAAAACAGAGCAATGACAGCTCTTCCCCAAGTGATGCTCTGATTCAGAGTATTTTATTCTTTGTTCTATATCTGAAATTCATTATTGGATAATATACTTCTTTGGCAATAGCTAAGATTTATTTTATTCCTTCATCAAAGCCTTTTTCTTTCCCCACTTAAAACTCTTCTGCTTTTGAGGTAGTATTTCTTTCAAGCTAAAAAAGTGCCCTATGATAATGTGCATTTCTTTTTCTTTTTGTTGGTCATGGGGCTTGAACTCTGGGCTTGAGCGCTGTCCCTCAGCTCTTCAGCTCAAGGCGAGCGCTCTACCACTTGAGCTACAGCACCACTTCCGGTTTTCTGGTGGTTTATTGGAGATAAGAGTTTCTCGGACTTTTCTGCCCGGGCTGGCTTTGAACCGCGATCCTCAGATCTCAGCCTCCTGAGTAGCTAGGATTACAGGCGTGAGCCACCAGCGCCCAGCTGATAATGTGCACTTCTTTTTTTTTTTTTTTTGGGTCCGGTCGTGGGGCCTGAACTCTGGGCCTGGGCGCTGTCCCTCAGCTCTTCAGCTCAAGGCTAGCGCTCTACCACTTGAGCCACAGCGCCACTTCCGGCTTTTTTCTTTTTTTTGCTTATGTGGTGCTGAGGAATCGAACCCAGGGCCTCAGGCATGCAAGGCAAGTGCTCTACCACTGAGCCATCTTCCCAGCCCTAATGTGCACTTCTTAAATCAGGCAAGAATGGGAAATAATGCATGATAAACACTTGGTACATAAGGACAGGCAGATGAGTCTCAGGACTTGGTATTTGGAAGGAAGAAATTTATTTATTTAAGTCTGGGGAGATTGAACTCAAGGCCTTGTGCTCTCACTTGGTTGGATGGTATAGTGCTACCCTTTAGTGAAATGTTGGATCTCTACCACTTGAGCCATGCCTCCAGTTCTGATTGAGTTTTTAAGCATCACAACAAAGGGAAAATCATCCTAAGGTAAAATATAATTTTTTTATCACTAAATAAATATATTGGGAGGGGTCCATTCTGACTATGCTAGATGTCTTCATAGGTTAACTTAGAAGAAGGTGGACTGAAATTCTATAATCAGAGGTATATGGATTAAGACAAAAGAATAAAATAATCAACCACTGAGATCTAATTTTAGAATTTTGTTGTTTACTTTTAACAATGCAATAATCCATTTTTGTTTAGCATAAAGCCTTCTCATTCATCAATTTCTAAAAGGCTTCTACATAAGCAGCAATCCTTTACTGTCTAAAATCTATGACTCAAGCAAAGACAGCTGGACACAACTCATGAGCATTCAGAATACAACTACACAATCGGATGGCCATGCAATATCACTCTTTTGCACTTGTGTTTGTTGCAAGTTAAGCAGAGTGCCTTCTTCCACAGGAAGCATGTGGCTTACATCCACTGCAGTGTCCAAGCCGTAAGAGACTTTGTAATAAGTCAGAGCACAACCAAAAACACTGAACATCCACCAGTTAGGGCCCACAAAAGGCAGTGACCACCAAAACATACAACATGACATTTATTTAGTATAACATCTTTTTAAAGACTGTCCTACCAAAGAAAAACAAATACTTCCAAACTCAATTTATACTAAAAAATTCTTCTATCTTTTCAACCTGTGTGTCTGTCTCACAAACACATCTAGAAAGACCTACAGAAATCCACCAATTGTTTCCTAGTACTTAAAGGATTCAGACAATAAGCTTTCTAGGAATGTACATTATTAGTATTAAATGGCAACCTTCCTAAATCTAAATTTCCCTTTTCTGATACAACTGCATGCTAAGGATCCCTTTCCATTATATGAGCCCCTGGTGGTCCAATGCTTCATTTCCTAGCAATGAAGAAATAACCAGATGATGGTTTCAGTGACAGAACTTCAGATTCATCTGGAAAAAGTTCTTGACCAAGTTGTTTTATGGTAAACAAGATTCATCTTCCAGGTAATCCTTAGGCCCTTTTAGGAATACAAGTTAAAGGGGCAAATTCTTATGAACTCTGATAGTACATTATTCATCATAGACTTTCATAATGAAAAGCATATACTTCACCTGAATCCTAACCACTAGTTTCCAAAATCAGTAATAAAGTCCTCTGAAAAAAGTTCCTCACCTTCCTCTCAGTCAAAACTAAGCCAAGTTGGCAAAGACTTACATTATTTCCTTTCTCTCGGAGCAGCTTCAGGTTGTCTTTACATTGTTTGAGCTCATCTGTGATTGATTGCTTTTCCTGCTCAGTCATTTCAAACTTCAACTTCAGTTCTGAGAGTACAGTCTGTGTCTTTTCATACTAAAGGCAAAGAAAAAAGAGTGTGCAGACTTGACTTAAAATGGGTATGAAGTTATGGTTCTAGTTAGGCTTCTCTTTTTCTTTTCTTTTTTTCCTCCAGACCAGGACTCAAACTTGCTATCTGATGCTTGCTTTTGCTCACTGGCTGGCCCTCTTCCACGTAAGTCATGCCTCTAACCGTAGTTAGGCTTATATACAAGACCCTTATTTAGTTACCTTCAACACCAAAGTCAATTTTTTTTTAAAATTTTAAGAAGTATAAGAATCTTCTGGACCCATTAGTAAGAACTCTTTAGTGTTGACTTAATTGTATGTAAGAATTTTCTGCTCCAAGAGTTGAGAATAATCAACAGATGTTGTCATCTAATATAAAGGTCATTTTTTTCCACCAAGTGAGTTGTGGGTAAAAATTCCAAACTAGGCAAAAGAAAAGCAGGTGAAGAAAAATTTCATAGCCTAAATAAAATAAGCCTGAGTTTATATGTTGGTAAATAAGTAAAGTCAATTAAGCTGTGTTAGCTGATTTTGGTAGATGTCCCTTACAATTTTTCTTTCCCACTTAAAATCTATTTTAAATAATTTTAAAAATCCTGCTTTTGGCGCCAGATGCGGGTGACCTATACTCCTATTCAGGAGACTGAGATCTGAGAATCCCAGTTCAAAGATGGGCCATAGTCATCTCCAATTAGCTACCCCCCCAAAAAAAAAAGCCAGAAGGATGTTTTTATAAAGGTGCTGCTGAAAAATGCAAAACACCTTAGGGTGACTAGCAGCTCATTATGCTCAAATCAGCAACTATTAAGAAGGGTTGGGATGTTTAAAAGATTAGGAAGATGGGAATAAAGACAGAGAGTTCAAAGACAATACACAAGTCACCAGAAAGGGTGAATGAATATATGAAAGAAATTTCCTATTATATAACAGTGTTATTTGACAACCTTTTCAGAATAAGTCTAGTAGAACATTAGAGAATAAACTAAAGAGTAAAATTTGCGTGTGTTTTTTTTTTAAACAGCTGATATGGATTTATTTCAGAAGGCAAAAGGTTACAGGCAGGCTGCCAAGGCAAAGTCACTGTACTTAAGACTAGTTTTGGCACCTTAGAATATAGTCAATTCTCAATGATCTATGAACTGATTCTTAATGGTGAGTAGTAAAGAATAAGTAAGAAGTGCTTGATGGCAAATTTTTCCCTTACTTTTCTGTCATTTATACATTCAGACTACCCTTTATATCAAAGCACTTAATCATTTCTCCATTCCAAGAGCTGTGAAACAGAACCATGAGACAGCAGCTCAGTAGGGAAGACCCTGCTGCTTACCCCCTACACTGGGGGGGATGGGGAGGACTCTGGTTCCACTGCAAACAACTTGAGCCAGTCTTTCTTTGCAAGGCAGATTTGTATGCTCAATGTTTTATGAACTCCTGGTTTCATTTCTTTTTGCTACATACCCCAGATGGGCCTTGATCCTACTGCCTCAGGATTTCCAGGTATGAGGCCCAGACAAACTCTTAAATTACAGATATTCACACTACATTGAAATATAAAGATACTTTCTAAAATCAAATCTAAAGATGATATACCATCTTTTCTTTTAATATTGAGCACTAAAATATACTTTTCTCATACTTTTTGACTGTTAACTTCATACTAACGCTGTCACATGCATCAAATTTAATTAGCAGGACAAAGGTCACCTTCTGCAGGCTGAATTTCACACCTTGCTTAGGTACTTTTTTTTTTTTTGGTCAGCCCTGGGGCTTGAACTCAGAGCCTGCGCACTGTCTCTGAGCTTCTTTTTCCTCAAGGCCAGCATTCAACCACTTGAGCCATAGTACCACCTCTGGCCTTTTCTGTTTATGTGGTAGTGAGGAATCGAACCCAGGGCTTCATGCATGCTAGTCAAGCACTCTACAACTAAGTCACATTCCTAGCCCTTAGAGACTTTTTGTTGCATCTTGCTTTCTAACTCTGAGGTCAGAAATGAGTTTGTTCCTGATTAAGAGAGAAATGTCATGTAATATTACCAACACTTTGGTTCTTCTTCATAAAGATAATCTGGGCTTTTAATAGTTTAGTTTGTTACAGTGCTGAAGATACATAATCATGACACTGTGCATTTTAAGCGTAAGTCTATGAGAAAAGGAGAACAAAGGCAAAGTGAAGGGGGGTAAGTGTGCAATACTAAAAGGTAGTTTATATATTTGTAGTGGTTTACATACTTGTGAGAACCTCATTAAAGAATACTTTAGTTACAGACTAGCATCCAATATGTTAACATTAGGACAATCAGAATAATTTCACATTACAAAGGAATATGATGACTAGAAATCATTTCACAATGGAAAACAGTGAACAAGTAAGAAAGAAACATATTGACAAGCTCAGACATGTTTTTAAATGTGCTGCATTTAATGCAATCCAAGACTATCAACAATTTAGATGCTGTGACAACATGCCACTGCCATGTATGGAACATTAGAAGCATCCTGCAACTGATTGTTCAGTGACCAAAAGCAGGCAAATAACTAAATAATGCAACAAAATGTCTAATGCATCCACAGTAATATACAAGAGAATTACCTTCCAATCACAATATTCTTCCCAAATTTTGGAAGAAGTATGGCATGTGGGTTGGAAGAACACAAAGTGCTTACAGTATTAAATATTAGGGTATGCTCTTTGGCACAAAATTTGTGTTATAAATAAATGAGATTTCTCCTAAAACACATATATCTTCAGTAAGGAAAAGACAAACACATTACAGAATCAACATGTCTACATGTAAATAAAGTAAGTTACAGTTTTTTCTTTAGGAACAAACATAAAGACAGAAGAACAATACTCATTCCCAAATTTAAAACACTTTAAGGTAAGTGCAAAGAAAAGTTGCAGTGATTAAACAGATCTTCTAAAAACAAATTTGGAAAAATTCACTATTAAAGGTGAGAGTTTAACTTCCTTCCAATTTATTCTTTTTTTTTAAATCTTTCTTTTAAGTGAAGTCCATAGTTAGGATATATACCTGATGAGCAGATTAACTTATCAGCCTTTTGCATTCCCCACCTGGATATGAATCCAGGAATTATCTCAGCTCTTACAGCCCAATTGCCCACTTCAAGAAAAAGTATCTGAGCCAGGAACTAGTGGCTCACACCTGTTATCCTAGCTACTAGGAAGCTGAGATTTGAAGATCATGGTTCAAAGCCAGCCCTGGCATGTAAGTCTTTGAGACTCTTAAATCTAATAAACTACCAAAAAGCTTGAAGTGGGGGCTGGGAAGGTGGCTCAGTGGTAGAGTGCTTGCCCTCCATGCATGAGGCCCTGGGTTCGATTCCTCAGCACCACATAAGCAGAAAAAGAAAAAATCCGGAAGTGGCGCTGTGGCTCTAGTGGTAGAGCGCTAGCCTTGAGCTGAAGAGCTGAGGGACAGCACCCAGGCCCAGAGTTCAAGACCCACAACCGGACCCCCCCCCCAAAAAAAAAGCTGGAAGTGGAGCTGTGGCCCAAGTGGTAGAGCATTATTAGCCTTGAGCACACACACACACACACAAAAGAAAAAACAACCAACACTTCAGGGACAGTACCCAGGCCCTGAGTTCAAGCCCCAGGATACCAAAAGAAAAGAGAGAAAGAAAGGGAGAAAGAGAGAGGTATATGCTTTGCTCAAGTCATCTACTCCAGAGTCATCCCTCACCATCCTTAACATAATTTTTTTTTGCGGGGGTGGGGGTGGGGGGGGAGCGGGAGTGGTGATTACTGGGGATTGAAATCAGGGACTTGTGCTCCTGTTCATTTTTTTTTTTTTGTGCTGGTATTAGGGTTTGAACTCAGAGCCTGAGTGTTGTTCCTGAGCTTCTTAGGGCTAATGTTCTACCATTTGAGGCACAGCTCTACTTCCAGCTTTTTTGGTGGTTAATTCGAGCAAAGAGTCTTACAGATTCATACCTGGGTTGGCTTTGAATCACAATCCTCAGATCTCAGCTTCCTGAGTAGCTAGGATTATGGGCATGAGCCACTGGTGCCCAGCTTCTTGCTTGGTTGTTGTTGTTTTCTCAAGATATGTGCTCTATCACTTGAGTCACATCTCTAGTTTAGTTTTTTTTTTTAATTTGTGCCAGTCCTGGGGTTTGAACTCAAGGCCTAGGTTTTGTCCCTGAGCCTCTCTGTGCTCAAGGCTAGCACTGTACCACTTGAGCCACAGCACTACTTGTGGCCGTTTTCGAGTAGTTTATTAGAGATAAGAGTCTCATGGACTTTTCTGCCCAAGATGGCTTCAAACCGAGATCCGCAGATTTTAGCCTCCTAAATAGCTAGGATTATAGGTGTGAGCCCACCAACACCAGGCCAGTTTAGCATTTTGCTAGTTAACTGGAGATGAAGTCTTTTTCTGCCTATGCTGACTTCAAGCTATGATCCTCAAATTTCAGCATCTTGAGTAGCTAGGATGATAGGCAGGAGTCACTAGCCACTGGCTAATATTATTTTTTCTCAAGCTTCCTTAACATGACAAAGCTACCCAAGTTAAGATTTTCAGCAAAATGACATAAAAACTGTGTATATATATTTGGGGTATGTGTGTGGGGAAAGTAAGCAGCCATAGCATGTGTTTGGATGCTTGGCTATGACGTGAATTCGCACTTAGAATCTAGTCTAGTCTCACTAGAAGACATGGCTCTAGTAGTGTATCTTCATTTTCCTTTTCAAAAGTATTTTGATCTAAATATGGCACTGTCTTTGAGAACTAAATAATGAATCAAGTGATCTGATTCAAAAAGCTTCTCATATTAAGTGATAAGGAAACATTAAAATGCAATTTCATGTTTTTGTATTTTTGAAGCTGAAGCTTCCTAATGAATTCTCCATATATGGACCATCGTACACAGCTAAAAATCCCCACACAGTGATGTTCCACATGTCAACAGGTAATGTGACTTCTGCTTCCCTTCATTTCTAACTAGCATGGATATTTGATTTGCTTTTGGCTTTAAGTCCAACCACAATAGGGCTCATAATGTCTTTTCGCTTTACCTCTTTCTGTACATCCTTTGCTTGGTTTTCAGCCTTACAGAGAAGAGTCTTTAAGTCAGTTGAATCTCGAAGATGTTGTTCTTTCAAGGATCCCACTTGGTTCTCAAGCTCTTTCCTGGTCATCTGAAGGATGCTCAGATCACTTGTAAGCTCTAGACTCTGCTTTTGAGAACTGCGATGTAAACATTGACAAGTGGTTATTAACAGGCAGGAACTAGACATGGAAGTTTAGTTTCTTAAGCATTTCACCAGGTAAGATGTAGTGGATATCAGAGGAGGAAAAAATATGAAGAAGAAAAAAAAAAGAGAATAAGACATTTCAAATAAGTAGAAAGCACCAAAATACTATTTTTACTATTTATTATTTATTTATTATTATTACTATTTATTATACTACCCTACAAAGCTCAGACCAGTGGCTCATGCTTAGAATTCCAGCTACTCAGAAGGCTGAGATTTGAGAAATGCAGTTCAGAGCCAGTCTGGGCAGATAAGTCTGAGAGATTCTTATATCCAAATAACCAGAAAATAAATGGAAATAGAAATGTAGCTCAAGAGTAACAGTTTTGAGTGAAAAAGCTGAGCAGGAGCTTGAGGCCCTGAGTTCACACCCTAGTACTGGCAAAAATAACAAAAATACCCCTACAGTGTATAGCTATGTCCTATCAAATATTCATAAAGGCAAAAAAATTTAAAACAGAAATAATTGTATATTTGACATATTGTCTCACAAATACACAAAAATACACTTATTTCTACTATTTTCCTTTTTTTTTTTTTTTGCTATTCCTAGAGCTTGAACTGAGGGCCAAGGTGCTATCCCTGAACTTCTTAAGAGGCTCAAGGATAGCACTCTACCACTTGAGCCACAGCACCATTTCTGGCCTTTTCTTCTTTTCTAGTTTATTGGAGGTAAAAGACTCACAGACTTTTCTGCTGGGGCTGGCTTCAAATCACAATCTTTACATCTCAGCTCCTGAGTAACTAGGATTACAGGCGTGAGCTACCAGCACCAGCTTTCAACTATTCTCTCTCTCTCTTTCTCTTTTTTTTTTTTTTTTGTGTGTCCGTTCGTGGGGCCTGAACTCTGGCCTGGGCGCTGTCCCTCAGCTCTTCAGCTCAAGGCTAGCGCTCTACCACTTGAGCCATAGCGCCACTTCCGGCTTTTTTTTTCTTTTTGCTTATGTGGTGCTGAGGAATCAAACCCAGGGCCTCATGCATGCAAGGCAAGTGCTCTACCACTGAGCCACCTTCCCAGCCCTCTCTCTCTTTCTCGGTCATGGGGCTTGAACTCTGGGCCTGGGAGCTGTCCCTGAACTCTTCAGTTCAAGGAGAAAGCTCTACCCCTTGAGCCACAGCACCACTTCCAGTTTTCTGGTGGTTAACTGGAAATAAGAGTCTCATGGACTTTCCTTCCCAGGCTGGATTTGAACTATGATCCTTAGATCTCAGTCTCCCGAGTAGCTAGGATTACAGGTGTGAGCCACTGGCACCTGGCTCAACTATTTTCTTATCAGGTTAAATACTTGACAAATAGGATGGGGGTCAGGAACTAAAAGCACAGGAGCCACTGCTAACTCAAGTAAAGACAAATGGGAAGCACAAAGAACTAGGAGACAGGATCTAGACCTGGCCCTGCCACTGTTCACCTGTGGGATGTTGAACATGTTACTTACTCAGTGTACTTTATTCTTTGAATAAACATTTTCTGAGATGATATTTGTTAAACAACAGGGGACTAGGGAGATGGTAAAAGAGTGAGAAACATAAGGAACTATTCTGATTATAATACAGTATATGTATGTATAAAATGCCATGGTGAAACTCCTTGATACAATTAATGTATCTTTTTGTTTTTGGCCAGTACTGAGGCTTCAACTCAGGGCCTGCGCACTGTCTTTGAGCTTCTTTTGCTGAAGGCTTTCACTTGAACTACAGTATCACATCTAGCTTTTTCTGTTTATGTGGTACTGAGGAATTGAACCCAGGGCTTCATGCATGCTAGGCAAGTACTCTACCACTAAGCCACATTCCCAGCCCTAATATCATTTTATACACATTTTACTACATGCAATTTGTCAAAAGTGATGCTACACAGATGACTAGTCTCTCTCTCTCACATACACACATTTTTGGCCTTTATTTTGTTCTGATTAATCACATTTTAAAATGACTTTTTATAAACTTTACACATTCAGAAAATAATACACACACTGGTGGCTTATACTTGTAATCCTAACTACTCAGGAGGCTGAGATCTGAGGATCACAAGGATAGTCTGTGACACTTACCTCCAATTAACCAGCATAAAAGCTACAAGCAGAGCTGTAGCGTGGTAGAGCTCTAGCCTTGAGCAAACAAGCCCAGTGACAGCTGGCGCGCACACACACACACACACACACACACACACACACACACACACACACACACACACACACACACACACACACACCACACACCACACACACACACAAAGTAATCACTTATAATATGTAAAAGACTAAGGGAAATTATGACATTGGAAGAGAAAACAAAACAGAAGTCCTTAATAGATACTTATATTGAGAGTACCAGGTATTATGTGGAGCTTTGGAGAATAGATATTCCTCCAACTAGTTCTAGTTTTTTTATATCAATATTGTAATTTTAAAAATCAAGGGCTGGGAAGGTGGCTCAGTGGTAGAGAGCTTGCCTTGCATGCCTGAGGCCCTGGGTTCGATTCCTCAGCACCACATAAGCAAAAGGAAAAAAAAAGCCGGAAGTGGCACTATGGCTCAAGTGGTAGAGCACTAGCCTTGAGCTGAAGAGCTGAGGGACAGCACCCAGGCCCAGAGTTCAGGTCCCACAACCGGACCCCAAAAACAAAAACAAAATCAATACTGCAATTATTTTAATACATAATAAAGATGACTACTTTCTGAGTTATCTAGTCTCGTATCTGTTATTTTCTCCTAAGGCTTATTTTGTGTTTTGCTAACCTTAAAATGCTCTCTAGAAGTAGGAACACAAATGTAACAAGAAAGCTTACTTTTGGTAAGCTGGGAGAGAGTGTTGAGACTGAATTTTCATAAGAAATATGTACTGCTTTCATAACTGAATTAGAATGCAAACATTGTTTATAGAGTTGTTCAAGGAAGTGGCGCTGTAGCTCAAGTGGTAGAGCGCTCGCCTTGAGTTGAAGAGCTGAGGGACAACGCCCAGGCCGAGTTCAAGCCCCATGACCGACAAAAAAAAAAAAAAAACAAAAAACTATATAGAGCACACTATAGAGTTGTTCAAAGTCTAAACTATTTATCAGTTTACTTCCAAGGTACTAGAAAGATTTAACTGGCTTTAGAGAATTCTTGATCTCGGAGCTGGGAAGGTGGCTCAGTGGTAGAGTGCTTGCTATGTATGCATGAGGCCCTGGGTTCGATTCCTCAGCACCACATAAGCAGAAAAAGCCAGAAGTGGGGCTAAGGCTCAAGTGATAGAGCGCTAGTCTACAGCTCTATCTATCTTTTTGGGGTCAGTTGTGGGGTTTGAACTCAGGGATTGGGCTCTGTTCCTGAGCTTTTTTGTTTAAGGCTAGTGCTTTACCACTTTGAGCCTCAGTTACACTTTTGGTTTTCTGGAGGTTAATTGGAGGTAAGAGTCTCATGGATTTTCCTGCCAGAGCTGGCTTTGAATCTTGATCTTCAGATCTCTGGCTGCAGAGTAGCTAGGATTACAGGCATAAGCAAGCCACTGGTGCCCTGCTTATATTACTGTTTTTCACACAGCAGTTTGAAATCTACTTTTTTTTTTTTGGTGGTGTTATGGATCAAACCCAGACATAAGCACTGTGCCAGTGATCTATATCCCTAGTCTCACCCTCTTTGAAATTCAGAAGCTGAATTTCATCCAAGGGTCACTGGTGTCAAAGAAAAAATTATTTGTATTTGAAATTTATTGTTATTTAGTTTATAAGACAAGCTCAGTTACTAAATATAAACTCTACTGTTCAGGGCTTTGGGTGGGTGGGGGTGGAAGGGAGAATTTAATGAGTCTATAGTCTACAGGTAGACCAAGAGGAAAGATCATGTAGGATGGTGATGATGACAGGAAAAACAATGAAGCACTTATTTAGTATGATTAGCCTGCTAGATAATCAGAGTTGGGCTGATAGTTTGTTTCCGAAAGGTATTTAAATATAAAAATTAAATTGAACTTAGATAAAAGTTGAAGATAAATATTTTGAAGCTAAAAAATAAAGTTTTTGCATACTTGTGCAATTCTTTTTCTTGCCGCTGCAGTTCTGATGATAGCAAAACATTTTGCTCTTTTAAAGAATGGCATTCGGTTTCCAATACATTCCATTCCTCTCTCAGCTTCTCCAGTTCACCTAAAAGAATCCCCAAACACATCTGTTAATATAGGAACACAAATTCTATCATAATCTAAAGGAGAAAGGAAATATTTCAGAGGATACACTCCCTCCCCCTTAAAAACAAGCAGATTTCTTTGATTCCTGTTACTCTGCATCTATACAACAAAGAAGCTCTATCACTTTAAATTTGAGTAGTGTTTTTCCACATTACTGTACTGAGACAAATAACTTTAACAGTATTAGCTGGAATAAGATTATAAAAAATTAAAATTTATTACAGAACTTATAGACTTCAAGAATATATACACAGATCTAGTAGTAAAGATCAATTATGTAATTGAAGCTATAGTAAAACTCAATCAATTATATAACTGATTGCTATCAAGAGACAAATTTGATTTGTACAAATCAAATTGTTGTTAAGAGAAAGTCAGGTGAAGCACATAGTTGTTGAGAATGAGTTAGGAGGATCAATTGAGCCCAGGAATTCGAGCCCAGCCTGGGTAATATAGTGAAGGATTGGGGAAGGAATAAAGAGATTTATGTAAAATACATTTCCTCACCTTGCAACTTAGTTGCTTCCTCTCTCTGCTGGTCCTCACACTGTTGGCATTTGACTTGAAAACTGTTTTGCAGACTGGCAATTTCTTTCTCATATTCAGATGCTGCTTTCCGCCACTGCTCAAGTTCAGTTCGCACCTTCTTAAGCTCTTCTTGTAAAGAAACAACGTCAACATCTCGATCAGAGGCAGCCTTTGCTGCTGCTTGATGAAGGAGCAAAATTTCATCTTGTGCACTAAGCAATTCATCTCTAGTGCTCGTGATTTCATCATCCTTCTCCTCTCGGAGATTCTCGATTTCGATGTGTAACCTCTGCAGTTGGGCTACAAAAGTATTTATCCATCAGTCTTTTGTCCACAGGAATTAAGGACAAATTAACAGCTCATTATAGGATCTAGCTATACTACACAACCCAGTGTGAGAGCAGTTTGTTTATTTATTGGTATTTGGTTCTCATATTTATTTACTTTTCCTTTAATTTGTAAAATTATCTTTAAGTAGCTGTACAAGGGAGGTGCCACTAACACAGCAGTTTATGAATGCAATGCCCCCTCTTCAACATTTTCACCTCCCTTCCACCGCCCCCTTACTTTCCTTAATTTTGTGGTACATACAATGACTTGTGTGTGTGTGTGTGTATATATATATATATTCTTTTCTTTTTTTGGTACTGGAGATTGAACCCAGGATGTTGTACTTGCTAGGCAGGTGCTTTACCACTGAGCTGCATCCTAGCCCTACAGTGAATTCTTGACTGCATTCCTCCCCCCTCCTCCTTCATTTGTCTATCCCATCCTCCTTGCATGTACCCATTTTCTGGCTGATTTTGTTGGGCTTTGACCTAGTCTTTATAGAAAGCTGTTACTTTTTAATGTTTCTCTGTACATGTTGGGTACAGCGAAAACCAAAATACAGATTCAAAAGTGAAAAAAATTGATCATTATTTCCTCTAGACAGAGAAAATCGATTCTAATATTCAGTATTTATTCTTCTTTTTTCATCTTTATAAACACACGTGAAAACAAATATTAAGTAGAAAGGGATATATATGTATATATACTATAACTAATTATATGTTATAAAATAGAGCTAAGAAGGTGGCTCAGTGGTAGAGTGCTTGCCTTGCATGTATGAGGTCCTGGGTTCAATTCCTCAGCACCACATAAGCAGAAAAAGCTGGAAGTGGCGCTGTGGCTCAAGTGGTAGAGCCTTGAGCTGAAGAGCTGAGGGACAGTGCCCAGGCCCAGAGTTCAGACCCCATGACAGACAAAAAAAAAAAAAGTTATAATAAAATATATTTATTCATTTCTCCCCTTGCTGAAGATCTTTCAATAAAAATAATTTATTTTGTAACTTATTTGGCTATGCCTTTATTTTAGAAATTTTTAGTGTTTATTTCCTATATATAATGCTGCTCATAATGCAATTCAAATAGCAAGTATTTTATTGAGGACTTTTGTGTCTACGTACATAAAAAAAGACTGATTTTTAATTCATTCTCTTTCTGTCTTTTGTGTATGTTCCTGTCTAGTTGGTTGCTGAAGGAGATGCAATGGACTCCAAATGACAGAGATTATCAATCAAATTTGTTATATTACTTTCTCAGAGTGAATTCTAGATATAGAATTGCTTTGGTTAAATGTTAAGCATTACATTAAACATTTCATCTGTGTGCACATGTGTGTGCATGTGTGTATGTGTATGTACTGGGACTTGAACTCAGGGCCTTGCACTTTTACCACCTCAGCCACACACTTTTTTTTCTTTTTGCTGCTCCTGAGGCTTTTTGGACCTGAGTGCTGTCCCTGAGCTTCTTTTGATCAAGGCAAGGACTCTACTACTTAAGCTACAGAGCCACTTACATTTTTTTTGAGATAAGCATCTCACATACTTTTCCACCTGAGAGGGCTTCGAACTGAGATCCACATATCTCAGCCTCCTTAGTAGCTTGGATTAGAGGCATGAGCTACACACTTGTATTTCCAGCTTTTTTGCTGATTAATTGTCGATATCAGTCTTTCAGATTTGTCTGTCCATGCTAGTCTGGAACTGGCTTCCTCAGATCTCAGCCTCCTGCATAGCTAGTATGATAAGAATGAGGCCACTGGAAGCCAGTTTTTTCTTCTTTTTCTTTCATGCTGGCTTTAGCTTAGGGCCTCAAACTCTTTTCTTTTTGGGGGGGGGGTCTGGTCGTGGGGCCTCAACTCTGGGCCTGGGCGCTGTCGCTCAGCTCTTCAGCTCAAGGCTAGCATTCTACCACTTGAGCCACGGTGCCACTTCCGGCTTTTTTTTCCTGCTTATGTGGTTCTGAGGAATCGAATCTAGGGCCTCAGCATGCAAGGCAAGTGCTCTACCACGGAGCCACCTTCCCAACCCAGGCCTCAAACTCTTACTTGACTTTATTGCTCATAGTTGGTGCTCTACCTCCTGATCTATCCATCAAATCTTAAAATACTAAATTTCTTGATTTCGTTTTTTGTTCAGATGCCAATTCCTTAAAGAATTAATTTCTTTCCTTTCCTTTTTTTTTTTTTGTCGGTTGTGGGGCTTGAACTCTGGGCCTGGGCGCTTTCCCTGTGCTCTTCAGCTCAAGGCTAGCTAGCTACCACTTGAGCCACAGTGACACTTTCAGTTTTCTAGTGGTTTATTGGAGATAAGAGTCTCATGGACTTTCCTGCTCAGGCTGGCTTTGAACCATGATCCTCAGATCTCAGCCTCCTGAGTAGCTAGGATTACAGGTGTGAGCCACCGGAGCACACCTAGCATCACATTCTGACACTAGAGGGCACTCAATGTTGCATGAGCAAGACAGCTTTAAGACAAAAAGTAGAAGAGAGGAGTGATTAAGGGAAGGGTTATACAGGTGGTGAATTTGAGCAAGGTACATTATATGCATATATGAAAATGTTACAATGGGCTGGGAAAGTGGCTCAGTGGTAGAGTGCTTGCCTTGCACGTATGAGGCCCTGGGTTCAATTCCTCAGCACCACATAAGCAGAAAATGCCAGAAGTGTTGCTATAGCTCAAGTGGTAGAGCACTAGCCTTGAGCTGAAGAACTGAGGGACAGTGCCCAAGCCCAGAGTTCAGGCCCCATGACCAACAACAACAACAAAAAAGGTTTAGGGACAATACCAGGCCCTAAGTTCAAGCCCCAGGCTGCATATATACCAAAAAAAAAAAAGGTTTGAATAAGTCACAAAATTGTCCATATGTTTATGTTGAAATGCAGATACAAATTATATTTATATGAACTAATAGCTAATGGCATTAAAGTATAGTAAAAGTTTAAAGACTTCCAAAAATAAGTAAAAAAGACTGGGGTATTTTTAGACAAATAAAATCACAATCCTCACAAAAATGACTCCCATCTTTTCTGAAATATTGCCTACTTATTTGTTTCCACTTTGGTTTTCAGGCTAAAAAACTTTTTTTCTTTTTTGGTAGTACTGGTTTGAACTCAGGGCTTAGTGTTTGCTCAGCTTTTTGTTTGACTGTTGTTCTACCAATTGATGGCTTTCTGTTGGTTATTTTGGAAACAGTTTCATGTATTTTTCTGTCTAGGCTGGCTTCAAACCTTGGTAGTTAGGATTATGGGCATGAGCCACTGATGTCCAGGTATCAAGCTAAATTTTTTTTTTTTGTTCGGTCGCGGGGGCTGTCCCTCAGCTCTTCAGCTCAAGGCGAGCGCTCTACCACTTGAGCTACAGCGCCACTTCCGGTTTTCTGGTGGTTTATTGGAGATAGGAGTCTCACGGTCTCTCCTGCCCGGGCTGGCTTTGAACCGCAATCCTCAGATCTCAGCCTCCTGAGTAGCTAGGATTACAGGCGTGAGCCACCAGCGCCTGGCTCAAGCTAAATTTTTATTATTTAATATTATTTATTTATTTGCCCATCGTAGGGCTTGAACTCAGGGTCCCGGTGCTGTCCCTGAGCCTCTTTCTTTGTAGTCAAGGCTAGTGCTCTACTGTTTGTGCCACAGCACCACTTAAGGCATTCTCTGAGTAGTTTATTGAAGGTAAAAAGTCTCATGGACTTTTTCTGCGCCAGGCTCAAGCTAAATTTTTTTAAATAATATTGGTTACTATTTTGGCCATGAAGACAAATTAATTTTTCTTTAGGAATTTTACAACAGAACAGGAACAAAGTGCTCTCTAGTGGTATCTCACAATTATGACTTCTAGGAGTTTAAGCTTGAAGTAATCTTGACAGGCAAGGGTCTTCCTAGTGATGCCTGTAATGATCTCATGATAATTCATACAAAGACATGGACAAATGATGGTACTGAATGGCTAGAAGCCATTATTAATGAAGGCAGTGCAGAGACCTTCATTCCATTCCATGTGGCATAATTTTTGTTGCAGTGCAAATAATGTTTTTAGCATTAGGTACATCAGCAAACTAAAAGTGTTAAGGCTCAAACATATTTCCTGCCCCCAACTTTTCCCAGTAGTGACTCAAGAATGTCAGTTTTACTAAATACAATTCTCTTTTTACTCTATGTGCTTAATAATATATTCCTGGAGAATTTCCCCTTATATTTTCTTTAAACAAAAGGGCTCCAATAATCTAGTTATGGCAGGTTCTAGAGAAGAATCAAAGCCATGACAAAGGGGAACCTTCTGCCCCTTAATTTCCCTATCTTTTGAATCACTAAAAATAGCAATCTTCAATAGCCATACCTTGAAGAACCTGTATTTGTTTAGCAGATTCCTCAACTTGATTTCGATAGGCTTTTCTTTCTTCATCCAAAAGAGCTAAAAGTAAAAACACAGTTTATCTAATATTGTGAGTTAACAGAAGAATTCACAATTGAATAATTGGGAGTTCCTAGGATATTTTCTCCTAAAGCTTACTAAAGGACATAAACATTAGGCCATAAGTATCATCAGTATTAGCTGTTAAGATTTTAGGAGCACAAAAAAGCAGTAAGTAACACAGTTCTAGGCATTCTATCATCACGTCAGTTGTTACATGACAAACTTCAAAGGGTTTTTGGTGTTGGGTGGGTTTCTGGGGTTTGATCAGGGCTTGTAAAAGTGCTCTATGGAAACTTCAAGTCTTAATATTAACTTTTTAGTCTTAAATCCTCATGTTTACTGCCAAGCAAGAGTAAGCATTGAATTTAAGTAACTAATGACTAAAAAATATTTTATTGTAATTAAATGTATGTGTGAAAAGTTCAAGTAAATGAATACTAATTTCCTTCTAAGTAAAGTAAAACCAATAATTTCATTCCTTCCTCCCTCCCTTCCTTCCTTCTTCAGCCCTTCCTTCCTTCCTTCTTCCCATAGTGCCATAGTGCTAGGGACAGAACTCAGGGCCTTATGCATGATAGGCAAATGCTATAAAACCACTCCTCAATTCTTCAATATACCAATTTCTTCAAGAAGTAAGAAAGGAAGGAAATAGTAATGAAAAGTTTCAGTTCCTTTTTTCCTGGTATATGAATTTTCTTTCTAGTCAGGAAGGTCATTTTAGAAAACATGAGGATTCCATAGACCATTCACTTCCTCGTTTTAAGGTTCTCCAAGATATTAATTAAATACAGAAAGGTAAATACTGCGAATGAATGGAAACAAACTTTAAGAAACAGCACTGATTCCACTAGCCTGACACTACAGATAAGCAAGCTTCTAGGAAAGAAAGAGGCCAGAACAAAATTAGTAGACAGTGTATGTGTGTGTGTGTGTGTGTGTTATAGGATTTAAACTCAAGAGTGCACCTGCTCAGCAGGTTCTCTACCACTTGAGCCATGCTTCCAGTACTATGCTTTTTTCTTGAGTCAATCTCACTATGCTAACCAGGCTGGCCTCAAACTCATGATCCTCTTTCCTCAGTCTGATGATTAGCTGGGATTATAGAAATCACCTTAACTTTACTGATCTGAAACATAGGTATAGAGGTTAATCTAATGAAGTTATGGATCTAGAGCAATATACCATGCTTCTGGACTCCAAGTTTGGGGCCATCCAACTATATCATGCTGCCTCCATATATCCTCTAATGAATCAAAGTAATCTTGATCTCACCTTGAAGTTCAAAGCATTTTTGTTTACTTGTTCTAGCTAGCTCCTGGGCTTCAATCAATTCCTTGCGAAGATGCTGAATTTCTTGTTTTGCCTCAATTTCTGACTGTGCCCCCTGTAAGTCATCTGACAAAAACATGTTATTTTAAAAGCAAGTGTTAGTACCACAACTATCTCTATAACAGACTGGCAAACATTTTCATGTTTAGACATGCACAGTTAAATAACATAGCACAACTGAGTTAAATAAAACTTAAAAGCAAATTATAGTAAGCATTTTAGTCATATTACCCTAGACAAAGAACATAAATACTGTTAAACAATGTAATTTATGATGTCACTATAAAATATATATCAAATTATACATTTCACTCGTATAGAACTTATGCAAGGTTTAAAATATGCTATATTCACCAATTTTTAAAATTTTGACAAGAAAGAATAATTTTGCTGGAAATTTCTCTGGAAATGGAAAAAAAAACTCTTTAAGAGGAAATTATCTTAGCAGTCAGTTGTGAAATAGGCACTTAAAACTAGGTTGAAAGCTGTACTTTGTCATTATTTCCCTAACATGATGTTCAAACTCTGAATTATTAACTGAGGTACCTTAAATGGTTTAATTCAGTATTACATCTTAAATATATTATTTCCCTGATCTCCTTTCTCTTTAGTGACTCAGCTCTTCTACTGCATTAAAGCTTTCTGTGGCTAAACTCCTGACAAACATATCATCAGGTAACTCATATTCTACTACCATGAAATACTTCAGCCACAACTTCAATTAATCAGAATAGGGCTAAGAATGACGTTTCATAATATATTGATCTTGGATATTACCTACATGTATTTTCATATCTATGTATTAGATAACTATTTTCCTGTCAAGATGTTTTATTCTTGAAAAAGAAAGGGTTGGAGGAAAGAGAAACTTATTTTTGGCTCTAGATTCATTTACTCTAGTCAACTATCAATTCTTCCTTCAAAAGCTTTTTTGGACTGGGGGAAGCATGTCAGGCAAAGACTTTTTTTTTCCCCAGTGGCAAAGATGTCACATCAGCTATACTTTTTCTCTGACAGAATTTTTCTTCCCCTTTCCTACCCCCCCCCCCCTTAATAGGGGTCATACTATGGCTCCCAGACTGGCTTCAATTCTCCTTCCTCAGCCTCTGGAATTACTTGGATTTATAGATGTGTACCACTGCACTTTCCAAAGCCTTTTTTTTTTTTTTTTTTGGTTGGTCGTGAGGCCTGAACTCTGGGCCTGGCGCTGTCCCTCAGCCCTTCAGCTCAAGGCTAGCGCTCTACCACTTGAGCCATAGCACCATTCCGGCTTTTTCTGTTTATGTGGTGCTGAGGAATCGAACCCAGGGCCTCATGCATGCAAAGCAAGCACTCTACCCCTCAGCTACCTTCCCAGCCTCTGCAAATCTTTTGATCTTCATTTTTCAATCTTTCGTCATGTAGGACAAAGTCTTGACTGTTTAGGAGAGAGGTATGATGATGCCTAAATCTCATTTTTCAAAAAAAGAGAAACAAAACTTCATAAAACTCCTGAGTAGATTTTTTCTTAGCTCTATGCTAAAGAGTTTTTGATCTTTCAGTTACATTCAATTTTGACTTGAATAATCCTTTGCTGTAAGGCTGCCCTGAATACTGGCAGCAGTTAGTACATTTCTGTGTCTCTACTGACTATATGTTAGTAGATGTCCCTTCAAATCAAAACAAAAATGTCTCTAGAAGAGATTGAATACAATAAAAATCCATAAATTCACTGAAACAAATAAATATAAGAAACTTAAAAAAAAGAAATGATTCTTATTTCTAGTAGAATGTCAGCAAATACATATAGAAGTTGTGAAGAATTATGAAATCCCCATTTGGTAACTGCTTATACGAATAATTTGTTAGGCAAGAATCATAAACAGAACTAAAACACATGATTACAATTCTGATAGCTCTTCTTAGGATACTTATTATTATTATAACTCAGAGACTTATTGTCCCCACTAAATAATTAAAAGGATCAGTATTTTAACTAGAACAAATAAGATACCATATTTCAAAATTATACATTCACATGGCTCTAAATGGTAACTGACCACACAAGTAGAGATAACTTTTTTTTAACAAATCACATTTGATATAATAAACACAAATGCATACAATCAAACAAGTAGTTAGTATGGAGTTTTCTTTCCAGACAACCAAGCATCAATGTTGGATGAAGGGCAATGAATAAATCTCCAGCTAAGGTTGATCAAGGCTCACTGTTTTTCATATGATTGCATAGGGGAATGCTTTATTTGTTTGTTGTTTAAGCTTAGGCCTACTCATGTCACTGTACTTGGTCCTGGACAGGAGTCTTCTACAAATCTGCTTCAAACCTTTGCAAAGTCTGGTGACAAGTAATAGTGAAAAGCATCTAGATTAAGGCAAATGAAAGCCTTCTTAAGCAAAATTCATTTTACTTATCTTTTGAAATGGAGTCTTATTAGGTAGGACAGGTTTCCTTATGAATCTTCCGCCTCAGTCTCTTAAAAAGCTGAGATTACAGGCCAGCCCCATCAAACCTGCCTCCACTTTATTAAGATGTGTAAGTCAGGGCTGGGAAGGTGGCTCAGTGGTAGAGTGCTTGCCTTGTATGAAGCCCTGGGTTCAATTCCTAAGCACCACATAAGCAGAAAAAGCCGGAAGTGGTGCTGTGGCTCAAGTGGTAGAGCACTAGCCTTGAGCTGAAGAGCTAAGGGACAGTGCCCAGGCCCAGGGTTCAGGCCCATGACCAACAACAACAAAAAAAAGATGTGTAAGTTAAATGGAAATAACAGATATGATAGGGAATGGTAATTCTTGTGTTCAACTACTTAAAGATAATAATAATAATAAAAGAGAGAGAGATGATAGTTGGAAATGTTAATAGAATCTTGTTTTCCCAGCTGGTTGTAAGACCATATATTTGTAACTCCAGCCTGGTCTACACAGTTAAACTGCTTCAATGAAAATAAAAATAAAAACAAAACAAAGCCAAAGAATGTTTTGTTCCTTTAATATGATAGAATATCTTCAGAACTGTCTAGTGTGAGGTTTGGGCTAGTGTGAGGTTTTCTCATACAAAGGCTAATAAGTCTTGTAAATGCATACTATGTATAGAACTATCAGCCCTGATCCACAGAACTTCTATAAAAATATCCTAAATTAAATCTGACTTTTGTGGCAAACATGGTACAGACACACTAAGCCACATGGTAAAAGGGTCAAATCAAAGTATTCTCTTTCAAGATCTGTTTAAACATGCATACTTATTAAAAAGCTCATCTAGCTACAGCATGTGTCATCTTATCAACTGACATAAGCGATCTGGCTAAGGCCAGGGTGCATTCTCTTTCTACTCCCATCACTTTTCCTTTTAGAAGGACTGGCATTTCTAGGGTTGGTTTGTAAGAACCACTTTTGTGACAGAGAAAGCTGATTGTGCCAAACTGGTATGTGAGACAGTTTCAGGTGACAGATGAACTGCAAGTTTACCTTTGACATTGGCCTTTCATAGTTCAAATTCTCACCCCTTAGCCCTTCTTCTGACAGGCCAGGTTCCTTCTTGATAGGTGGATCTGTGGTTGGCTCCTTTATCACTCTCATTGCTTAGAAATTCCTCATGCTACCAGCACTCACTCATGTGCAGAGAATCCCCAAACCTGGATACTTCCTTTGTCTGACCACATCTCATCTTTCTGACCATCTTCCCCACAGGGCCTATGTTCTACCACATTCATGTTCCTGTATACTTGACGCCTAGAGTCAAGTTACTCCTATTCTAAATATGACTTCTATTTATGAACATGAGTATAATACAGTTCCCCTTTCCCCTTTGGCATATTCTTTTTTTTTTTTTTTGTGCTGGTCCTTGGGCTTGAATTCAGGGTATGGATGCTTATGATCTACCACATGAACCACCGCTCTACTTCTGGCTTTTTATGGGTGGTTAACTGCAGACAGGAGTTTCACAGACTTTCCTGCTTGGGCTGGCTTTGAACTATGATCCTCAGATTTCAGCCTCCTTAGTAGCTTAGATTATAGGTTTGAGCTTCTGGCACCTGGCCTCATTTATTTTTATCATTTCCTTTGGGAACTCTGTCCTTGGCCACGAAGTGGTGCTTTCCAAAGTTCCATTACACTTATTAAAATGCTTTTAACGTAAGTACTTGTCTCTTCCTTCTATATATACATCAGTCTGTATCACCCCAGACCCAAAAAAAAAGATCTCAGGAATAAGTGAAATGACTTTTTAGTCCCTGCACTGTTCTGTACTATATTTAATTTCCAGTTCCTGGTGTGATCATATAAAAGTGGGTCATCTTTGAAAATGAGAATGAATGCTTTTGATAAAGATGTTGGGACAAGCCAGGCGCTGGTGGCTCACACCTGTAATCTTAGCTACTCAGGAGGCTGAGATTTGAGGATCGTGATTCAAAGCCAGCCCAGGCAGTAAAGTCCATGAAACTCTTATCTCCAACAAACCACCAGAAAACCAGAAGTGGCGCTGTAGCTCAAGTGGTAGAGCACTAGCCTTGAGCAGCACTCTGGATCAGAGTTCAAGCCCCACAACCACCAACAACAAAAGACGTTGGGACAATGGAGACAAACAATTCTAGGCAAATTAGAACCTGCAGTCATTCTTGTTTATCAGGGGCCAAACTAATCATCACTGTTCCCAGCAGGACAGCTCTTCCAGAAATAGATATTTTTGGTAATGAAATCACTATCCTTTCAGTCATTTAAGGTCAAATGCTAGGGCTGTATATGACTTCCTATTTCTCTCCTATATTTCGCTTTTCATGCTTATGCACTGTAGGTGAGATAACTAAGGATGAAAGACAAGAACAATAGCCTCAAATTGGATTGTATTTTTTGGTTTAAATTTCTACAGCAATCATCCTGGTTCAAACTCAACAATTACCTACAACTCCTAAATGTGGCCTTACATGTAGCCTTTCCCTACTCCAAGTAATCAGTAAACTTCCCAAATGAAGGTCTGATCATATCATTGCTGTGCTCAGAAGCCACTAAACTTTGTCACGAGTCACTCAAACTTATAAAACAATGAAATGTTATACCTATCAACCCCCAAATCTAACCCATGTTTTTATTTAGCATGTGGTTTTTAATATTTCCTTTGTCTGAGAAGGTATCTTGATTTTTCTCTTCTTGTATTCCCGATCAATTAAAAGTTTCATACATATATACTTAAATATAAAAATATAAACTACATAAAATCTAAAATATAAAAGATTATAAAATACTAAACACAATATTATTATATTAAAAAACAAGCAATTTCTTGATACTGATTACATAGCATTACATTTTCCCCATTTTTTTCAAATTTCTCTTCTAGTTGAACTGTTTAAATGTTATCCAAACAAGCTTCATACATTGTATTTGGTTGCTTGGAGATAGTCTCACACACTTTTCTGTGCTGGCTGGCTTGAAGATAGTTTGACATACTTTTCTGTGCTGGCTGGCTTTGAACTATGATCTTCTTGATCTCAGCCTCCTGTATAGTTAGGATTAGAGGCTTGAGCCACCAGTGCCCAGCAAACTTTATGACTCATTCACTTCCGTTGTTTTTGTTTTTTCACATTTCCATAAAGGTCTCCAGGTTTTGGTTTTGGTTTTTTCTTTTTTCTTTTCCCAGTATCACTAACAACATTTTACACAATTGCATTTCAGAGCAGGTAAGATTCCTGGACTGGTCTGGACTTACAAATTAACATATATTTGCTATTATGACATTGTCTTATCAACACTGTCTTCTGAGGTGATTATGGATCAGTAAGAATGCTGGAAATTATGGTTTTAAATATTTAAGGACAAATTGGTAATTGGCTGGATGGATCAGCAGCCCTCAAAAACTTTCTCCATTCTAGAAGTCAATCAAAGGTAGATTAAGAAGCCATGTGGCAAATGCAAGTATGGTACTCACTACACATTATGTTGAAAATGAACTATACAATTTGTAGGTAGGGACAGGAGGTAAAAATGGGGGGAGAGAGAAGGGAGAGGGAAGGGGGTAAAATGTCCTGAAAGAAATGTACTCTTTCTTTTCTTTTTTCTTTTGTCGGTTCTCGGGATTTAACTCTGGGCCCGGGCACTGTCCCTGAACTCCTTTTTGCTCAAGGTTATTGCTCTACCATCTGAGTCACAGTGCCACTTCTGGCTTTTATTTAGTAGTTTACTGGAGAGAAGAGTATCATGGGCTTTCTTGCCTGACTGGCTTTGAATTGCGAGCCTCAGATCTCAGCTTCCTGAGTAACTAGGATTACTTGTGTGAGATACCAGCACCTGGCTACAAATGTACTTGTTCTTGATTTATGGAACTCTAATTCCTCGGTACATGTTTTATAATAACAATTAAAAAAAAAAAGAAGCCCTGTGATTTTTCAGTATTCATGGGAAAGAAAAGTCAAATCCAGGCTTTTTGGACTTAGGAACATTTTTTACTCCCTCTACAGCCATAGCCACAGTCACCAGTGGAAACCAGGCCAGCAGCAGGGTCATGCTGGATAAAACTAAGGCCTCATTCCACATAATCTCAAACCCAGGGATCACACTGTGATGTCCTTTGATAGCCCATGCAGAACAATAGGTACTTCTACAAAAATAATTTTTTTTAGCCTATTGCTCTGGTCCTGAAGAACTTCCCAAAATGTTTAACCCACTGTGCCAAACTCTTCCTCTGTATAATAAACAATAAATGTTGACAATCACAGGTTTATAATTACGCCCTCTCAAGACACTTTTGTTTTACAAACATGTTCATGAATATTGACTTATTTCTTATCTGCTTAATTTTAAACAAGTAAATATCAAGAAATACACTTTCTTTTTAGAGGTAAGAGAAGTTAAAAGTTTACTATTACATGCATGGCCTATTTTAGGCACACTTAAAAATTCTTTAGCCCCAAACACCTTGAAGAATATCTTTAAAATGGGATATGTACTAGAGGATAAGGGGACTGGGAAATTATGGAATTTACAGCTGCTACCATAGGATAACAGCAAACAAATGATTCTTTATAGAAAGGTAAGATTTTTAACTACTTCAAAGTACTAATAAGTTCCTATCAGAGACATGAGGATTAACATAAATACAGCTGCATTTTTCTTTTCTTTTCTTCTTTTTTTTTTGGGGGGGGTCAGTTGTGAGGCTTGAACTCTGGGCCTGGGCACTGTCCCTGAGCACTTCAGCTCAAGGCAAGTGTTCTACCATTTGAGCCACAGAATTACTTCCAGCTTTCTGGTGGTTAATTGGAGACAAATCGCACGGACATTCCTGCCCAGGCTAGCTTTGAATTGCGATCCTCAGATCTCAGCCTCCTGAGTAGCTAGGATTATAGGCATGACCCACCCAGTGCCTGGCATACAGCTGCATTTCATTTCCTCTCATTTACTGCTTTTCCTATATAATGCTGACTGATCCAGATTATTCTAATTTTTTTTAATTGTGAAAATACTGTACAGAGGGGTTACAATTACATGGGCATTATTCTAAATTTTTTTTGAACCTTTGGGCAACAACATCAACAATTTCATATTTTAGTTCATACTACTTTACAAAACCTGTTTTAATCTCTTAGCTAAAACTTATAATTTGACATACTGTACAGACAAATTTGTAGCAAAAGGTGAATCTGATGACCTGGTTTATAAAATGTTATGAAAACATGTTAACGTACCTTTTAGTAGAGATACCTTAGCAAGAGGTTCGTTTAGATCTTGCTCATCCATCTGGGCATCTACAGAGGAGGAAAAAAGAGAGATAATTACAAATAATATTCACATCCACCAGAAAGCTTAAACTACATCAAATAAATAAGTAAAATTTACAAAGCTTTTTTATTTAGATAGTTGAAGGTACTTTTAACAAAATAAGTCAAGATTCTAGTGCTTGACTTGTTAAATGAAAGCACTGCTTTTCCCAAAACACAAACCTTGACACCTGTATTCTCACAGTTCTGTACAGTACAATACCTGTAGTTTTGTAAAAGCTGTTAAACTCACCCGTAGTATCGTCACTGCTCTTTTCCTTGCTTGGACTCAGAGTATCTGATAAGTCTGATTCTTTTGCTTTTGCCTGGTTTTCTACTAAGGAAAAAAAAAGTGAAAATCTTGTTATAATACCGTATTATCAAGAAAACTGCTTCAAATTACAAATGTTTAAAATCTATTGCTATGTAAAATACTTTTAAAAATGAACCAAGATCACTGAATCTCTTACTTTTCACCACCCTAGCACCAAATGGAATGCTGGGTATTATACACGTAATTGTATTAAATTATAATGTGGCATGTCTCTGTTGAGCAGAGAGGGCTGGGCTTTTGGTCAAGGCTGTTCACTTGCCAACTAGAAACAAAATGAAGATAGCTTTGCTAAAGTTCACAAAACTGCAACAAATACAGCAGAATTTCCAGTACAATGTGGACTTTGTATAAAGATGATAGAAAGAAAACTACTATGGAAAACAATAGCCAGAAGGCTGTCTTAGTAATGCTTACAGTTATATAATAAAATTCTGGAAAGCACAAGTATTTGCAATAAAGGCACCATTTAAAACAAAATGCCTATTTCTAAAGAAAACATAACTAAATCACAGTAAGAAAATTTCAAAAGTAAAGTTTTGAAATTATTTCTAAGAGATATTCTAGCAGATCCAATGAAGTCATTCTAGGCCATTTTCAACTAATTGCTCTAAAAATCCTAATTGTAAGCCAACAGTCTATTGATGACCAGTAATTAATTAGGCCTCAGGTTCTCATCTGAAATAGCATCCTTTAGAACAGAATTTACAAAGGGGGTCATTTCTTTGATCAAATCCTACAGCATCTCCCCATTCCCCACCAGGCCCTAACAGAATTAAGTTCTAAATACCTGCAATGGCTCTCACAGGAGCTCTGCTTCACTCATTGTGCTTCTTTCTAGGCTAGAGCCTGCCAGCTCATTACAGCCTTCAATTCTTTGCTTGAGTCTGTATCTCTCTAACCTCAACTACCATTCTCTCTATCTAGCCTGTTCATTCTGTAAGATATGCTTTACGCTCTATCACCTTTAAAGGTCTTCACTTCTCTAGTATGTTGATTTTAGCCTGTCTTTTCTCACGTAAAGTATAAGTAAGAATTGTCACTGCAGTATTGTTCATTATTGAAAAATGAGATATATGTATTGAGAATGAAAAATGCTCAAGATATACTTACTAATTTAAGTAAATATTAAGATGAAGATCAGAATCTATACTATAACCCCACGTACATCAATATTTATTTATTTATTCATTCAGTAATAAGGTCTCACTATGTAGCCTAGGCTAGTCTCAAACTCCCAATCCTCTTATCTCAACCTCCCAAATGCTGGGATTATGGGACTACACATCACACCAGGCAATCAGAATTTTTAATGTTATATATACTTTCAAAGTCCACAGGCAGCTATAATAGAGATATTAATGATAATTTCTGGAGGTAAATTCCTGGTGGATATTTATTAATGTTATCTATAGTTACATGTTGCTTGCAAACTTTTAGTGGCTATAAATTGCTTTACAATCTAAATTTTAAGAGATATATTCCAGTTTAAAAGATATAAAAGACATCTAAAATCATGCAGGGTCGAAATATTTAATACATATTAAAACAAAATTATATAGAAGAACACCTGACAGCTTATAAAATGTATAATAAGTGGCAAGAAATCTTTGCTTCTTGTCCCACGTCCATTTGTGGTAAAAAGTCACTGCTGAGTAATAGCAGGAATTTAGGTTAGTAGTGAAGTCACCAGCCATGAAGGCCCGTGGGAATCTAATCTGTGACCTCTTTTGTATTCACAGTGTGCCTTAATCAGGCATTTCAGAACGTTCTAGTTTTGATTACAAAGTTAAACTTTCAAACAAAACAGGCTCATATACCTAATCTCTATAAATGGATACAGAGGAGGTCAGTCTGGAAGAAATAAAGGGAACAGTAAAAACATGACTCTCCCTTGATGATCATGACACTAAAGCATTTTTCAATATATTCCAGTGTAGTTTCTTTTTCTTTCTTTCTTTCTTTTTTTGGTCAGTCGTGGGGCTTGAACTCTAGGCCTCAACGCTGTCCCTCAGCTCTTCAGCTCAAAGCTAGTGCTCTACCACTTGAGCTACAGTGCCACTTCCAGTTTTCTGGTGGTTTATTGGAGATGAGAGTTTCACAGACTTTCCTGCCTGGGATGGCTTTGAACTGCGATCCTCAGATCTCAGCCTCCTGATTAGCTAGGATTACAGGCGTGAGCCACCAGCGCCTGGTGTGTATTTTCTTTTGTTGTAAAAATATTAGTTTTGCTTTATTTTGTATTTTACATCTGATGGCCCCAAACTGAGTATTTAGTTTTTCTTTTCTGCCTTTGCTGCTCTTTCAGTATCTATACTGTTTCTCCTAACAGCACAAGCAGTCTGATCCTCATATGGTACAGAGATCTCCAATAATCCCAGCTCTCTAGCACATTGCACCAGGCCCTCCTATTTCACTGCTGAGATCTGAGCATTGTGACTCAAAGACAGCCCATTTAGGAAAGTCCATGAGACTCTTATCTCCAACTAACCACTAAAAAGCCACAAGTGGAGCTGTGGTAGAGTGGTAGAGTGCTGCTTTGAGCAAAAATAGCTGAGGACAGCACCCAGGCTCTGAGTTTAAGCCCCAGGACTAGTACAAAAAAAAATCCATACAAACATCTATCTATCTTATCTAATCTAATCCATATGTATATTTATCTCTGGCACACAGATTATTGAGCCTGGGCCTCATACATTTAAGACAAGTGCTTTATCATTTGAACCACAAGTTTTTGTTTTTTTTTTTTGTATTTGGCTTTTGATATAGTCTTTATAAGCCTGTATAAGCCTTGAAATCAAGATCATACTGTCTCAAGACACTTATAGCCAGATTGAAAACATTTTAAATTATTTTTATTATCTTTTTTTTTTAGTAATTGCACAAAGGAGTTGCATTTGTATTATTCTTTATGTGTATATGCCAAGAATGGGGTTTGAAAACAGAGTCTAGGTGTGCCAGGGTTTTACCACTTGAGCCAACTTGAGCCACAGCTCCACTCTAGCTATTTTTGGTGGTTAGCTGGAGATAAGAGTAGGATTTTCTTGACTGGGTTGTATTCAAACGGCTATCCTCAGATCTTAGCCTCCTAAATAGTAAGGATTGTACAGGTATGAGCCACTGATGCCTGGCTTGTATATTATTCTTCAAGGATGAATTCTACTCATTGTGTGGACTTACATGCCACATTTATTTAATAAAAATTTTTATCATTAGCTGGGCGCTGGTGGCTCACGCCTGTAATCCTAGCTACTCAGGAGGCTGAGATCTGAGGATCGCGGTTCAAAGCCAGCCCGGGCAGGAGAGACCGTGAGACTCCTATCTCCAATAAACCACCAGAAAACCGGAAGTGGCGCTGTAGCTCAAGTGGTAGAGCGCTAGCCTTGAGCTGAAGAGCTGAGGGACAGCGCCCAGGCCCAGAGTTCAAGCCCCACGACCGACAAAAAAAAAAAAATTATCATTAACTATATTTCCTTCTTGTCACTTTATCTATGTTTTGGAGACAGGACCAACCTATCACCCAGGCTAGGTTCAAGTTGCAGTATTTCTGTCTCATTTACTGAATTCAGAAATTACAGATGTGTAATGTCTTTCTCATTGCTTTTAAAATGTATTGAAACTTCCTTTTATATATGTAGTACTTGTCCTGGGACTTGAACTCAGGGCCTGGGTGCTGTCACTCAGCCTTTTTTCTCAAGTCTGATGCTAGACCTCTTAAGCTCTATTCTGAGTCTTTGGTGGTTAATTGGAGATAGGAGTCTATGACTTTACTGTTTAGGCTGGCTTTGAAATAGCTTCTCACACCTCAGCCTCTTGAGTAGCTAGAATTACAGGGGTGAGCAACCAGCTCCCTGCTCATCCTTGCATATTTATCTAATTGGTTCCTTAAAATGAAAACCAAGCTCTGTATGGTGGCACAGACCTCTAATCCCAACATTCAGTAAGCTGAGGTAAAAGGATTACAAGTTTAAGACCAGTCTGAACCACATAATGAGACCTTGTTTCAAAAAAAAAAAAACAAACACACCCAAACCCAATCAAACCAATAAAAATTTGGAAGTGCAACTGCTGGGTCAAAAGCATATTCTTTTTTAAAAAATTAATGGTTATTTTTCCTTTTATTAATTTATTTATTGTTTATGTGGTACCAAGGAATCGAACCCAGGGCCTCATGCATGCTAGACAAGCACTCTGCCACATATGCACATTCCCTGCCATATTCTTAAATGAACCCCAGGAAATGGAAACAAGAGTTGTTTTTTTTCCTTTGCTTTCTTTCTCTCCTCTCTCTCTCCTCTCTCTCTCTCTCTCCCTCTCCCCTCTGCCCCCCCTCTGCCCCCCCTCTGGTTCAGGGCATGATCTCAGGGCCTGAATGCTGTCTGTGAGATTTTTGCTCAAGGGCAGCACTCTACCACTTGAACCACTTCTGCTATTTTATTTTTTAGGGGGGAGGTTTATTGAAGATAAGGGTCTCACAGACTTTCCTACTCGGGCTGGCTTTGAATTGCAATCCTCAGATCTCAGCCTCCTGAGTAGCAAGGATTTCAGGCGTGAACCAATGACACCTGGCTTTGTTTTCTTTTTGTCTTGTTTTTATCTGTCTTTGGAAGGGGAGGGGAGGGACAGAAATGGTGGGAAAAGGGTAAACAAATGCAGCAGTCTACTCCCAAGATACTATGTTGAAAATAACTATAACTTGTGAGTGGGGATGGGAGGGAAAAATTGGGAGAGTGCAAGGGAAGAGGTGAGACTGTCCAAAAAGAAATGTCCTCTTTCCCTGACTTACATAATGCAACCCCTACGTACATCACCTTTATATTAACAATAAAAATTAAAAAGCCATATTATTCAAAAATTTCAATTTATATTTTAGAGTTTATATTTAAAAATCACTAATAGTGTACAAATACTTTTAAAAAGATGATACCACTAAATTCAAGTAAATGTACCAGAGATGCAATTTATTACACAGAACTCTTAAGACAGCAAGATACTACTATTCTTTCAAGAAGCACCCATTCTGCGACTCTACCCCTCCACCCGAGCTTTCCTCAGACTTCCAAGTGCAGGCTACTCCACCAACTTATCTGAATAGGTACTTAGGTGGTGAAGTAAAACCTATTTTAAAGTCTGTTCTCATCTCACTTTAGTAAGATGAAATAAAACTTCCATATGTACTAAAAATAGTTCACTGTTCTGAAACTCAATGCCTGTTTGCCAGAACAATATTAGTGCTGCATATTTTAGGCATTCTTTCTCCAAATATGGTCTCTACCGTGCACAAAATCCAAAATGAAAGCCACTAGATATATGAAATAACACCATCTTTTAAAATATTTTTAAAAGCTAAATGAATCTAGTTGTTTTGGCAAAATAGAGCAACTAAAATTAAATGTTCTACAATTTTATCACTGTTTTAACGGACCAAAAAGATTAGGTATCTATATTTAAATTTTATATCAGCAAAGCCTGCTGAAAGTTCTGCCATGACAATGAGCACATTCCACCAGATTTGCCTAACTTCCTTATACATAAAAGTAACTTGACAATATGATGTTTTAAGTTCACTTTTTTTCCCTAACTCTGATAATGCAATACAAAGAATTAACACAGTAAACTACTTTGGCTGTTACTGAACTATTTGTCCCCAAATGTAAGAAGATTTTCATTGACAAACTGATTGATTTCATTTAAATTATACAGGGATGTCAAAAGGTAAGGAAATATTAAATAAGCATAGAAATTAAAAATTACCATCTTCTCCAATGAAACTAAGCATTTTTTACTACACAAAAGCTTACATTGTGTTTGATTAAAATTTTTGTATCAAAGATGAAAATAATACTGGAGGTCGGACAGAAAGATCATAACCAAATTTTAATACTAAAGAAACCTGTAACAAATATTACTTTCAAAAAACACATACATATATAACCACTTTGAAAGAATTTCCAATTAAGACATCTTTTTAAAAGGAGAAATCCAATTATTTTATATATAATCTGATATTGTTTACTGAATTGCCATTTTGAGAGTCAGAAGAAATAAACGGATGGTTAAAATATTATGACATTGAAAATTTACACTAACCTACATTTATCCAGAAGAACTGTCAAAAAAATATAGAAAAATCAGAGAACCAACCTTTTGAAAGCTTTGTTTCTTCTACCACTTTGGTTAGATGCCCTTCGACAATCAGCTTCTCTGCCAAAGAAAATAAACGTCACCAACCAAGCCAAACTGAGCAGCATTTCCCTGAGAGGGACAGTGTAACACATTCCATGACCAAATTTAAAGATGGTAACATTACTCCCAGGACCAAGCTTGAACAAAGAACTCGAACCTGAAGGGGAACTAGAGAACTCCAAGGATGATAGAGCAACCAGGTTAACATAGGAACTGGGGACAAAAGACACTTTTTCTTTTATTTCACTAGATTTCACCTTATTTAAAACAGTCCTTTTTACAAAGGAATCAGAAGAAAACAACAGTGCACTCCTCTATAAATCTAGGATATTGAGTTGAAATAAAAGAATCCTGAGTAGTTGTTTTACTTAGATATGAAATAAAAATTATCTCATACAGACAGTTCACTTTTCCCTGCTGACACAATTCAGCAGAGACTTAAGTAAGATATTTCAAGTGAAATGAATTTTAGAAGTTAATCACTTAGAGAAATAAAGTACTGTTTTATGGAGGATTTTCTGTGAATATGCAATATACCTTCTTTATAACTTTTTGAAATTCATATATTTTCCCATTCTGCATTTCACTAAGAAGAATATATCTATTATGAATAGCCCCTTCTTTAATACTGTATACCAGTTGGTTTCTTTCAATTTATTCTTCTACAGCATATGAAGTAATTTTTTTATTCTTTGACTCCTTTTTTATGTGCTGGTAAAGGGGTTTCAATCCAGGGTTAGGGAGCTCTCCTTTAGCTTTTTCCCCTCAAGGTTAGGGCTCTACCACTTGAGTCACACCTCACTTTAGGCATTTAAGAATCTCCCAGACATTCTGTCCGGACTGCTTTGAACCTCAAGGATTACAGCCACTGGTGCCTGGCTTTACTCTTTGACTCTGAAGTAACTGCAACTTGGCCCACATCCACCCTTCAACATTAAGATCATTATAATCTCATTTGCCAATGCCTATGGAGCTTTTCCTTATTTTTTATTTGATTGCTTGTGCTTTCCTTTCTTAAAGTAAAAATCATAGATTTAGATACTTCTTAAAGTCATTAGTCCTATAAGATACAAATTATAACCTGTCTGATGCATGCTGTCCTAGTCCCACTTCAGTCTTGAAAGTTATTACTTCCACTTGTTAGCCATTTTTCTGTTAGCTCCATTTGTTGTTTGTTTGTTTATTTAGAAATGGGGTCAGATTATGTAGTTCAGGCTGGCCTGGAACTCAAGATTCTTCTACTTCCACCTCCCAAGCACTGTATTACAAGTGTACTAGTATATCTACCCACTGTATTTATATTTCTAAATAATATTGATTTAAAACCCTTCTATTTTATACACTATTTATTAACAATATTTTGTATATGATTAAGCTGTTTCATATTCTACCATCACCTTAAGAGTTGCATCTCACCTATCTATAATCAGTAGTTTAATCTATTTAATCTAAATCATCTAAAATGCTATTATATATTTTTCCTACTTATACAACAGTAATTCTCAAGTTTATAATGCATCATGCTTTGCTTTGCTAATGTTTTATATGTATCCTAAACACAGGCCACATTCTCAAAGAACAATAAAATCTCTCATATGGTCAAACATATTAGTAATATGCCATATATTTCCATCTCTCTCTTCTCGTGTTTTAGTTGTGTGTGCTGCTCTAGGCAGGGATGTGACCTGTGTAAAACTCTCTATGATCTTGGATTCCAAATCTTTCTTTTCTGTTATATTCTCTTGTTTTGCTATAATACATCCTCTGATAGAGAGTAAATATTTTGTGGCCGTCCCTCTGAAAATGTTGGCATTCTATCCTCATGCTTATTTAATAGTTTGATTAAACTTACAAACTATCATTTTTTTTTCCATCGGAATTTTCAAAGTAGAGGGATGGCTGAGAATGTTGAAAGGTGTAACATATATCAAGATGTACTGTATTGATAAATTGCTTTGTTAAATGGCAACTTCTTTGTACAACTACCTAAGGATTTTTTTTTTTTGTCAGTTGTGAGGCTTGGACACTATCCCTCAGCTCTTTATCTCAAGGTGAGCACCCTACCACTTGAGCCACAGTGCTACTTCCAGTTTTCTGAGTAGTTTTTTGGAGATAAGAGTCTCACAGACTTTCCTGCCTGGGCTGGCTCTGAACCACGATCCTCAGATTTTAGCCTTCTGAGTAGCTAGGATTATAGGTGTGAGCCATTTTAAAATTAAGGTAATTTTTTAAAAAGAGAAAAAATATGCATTTTCAAAGTGTTGTTTCACTGCTTTCTAGCTTTCAAATAGAAGGTGTGTGACATACACTCCTGTTCCTATAATAGAGCACCTTGGAGGAATCTACACCCTAACTTCCTAATATTGAGCTTCCTCAATCCACAGGACTCATACTCCCTAGGGCCAAAGCATTTGAGAGTATGATTTTAAAAAAAAACAAAAACTGTTGTCTTACCTATTGTCCCTACTGCAGGAACTCTAGAAGTGTGGTGAGATGCAGTATCATCAGATGGTAAAGACCCTACTGAACTAGATTCTTGAATGACAATGTAATCTCCTCCCTACCATGGACTTGAAGCATGAGGGAGAAATTCATATTTGTCAAAGCAAGCCATTTTAGATTTGAAAGGGGAAGGTGGGGAGGGGGGAGGGGGACAAGAGAGAGGGGGAAAAAAGTAAAGATTCAAGAGTTTATTTACTGCTACATTATAATTCAGCTTATTATGACTAATATTAGACCCTTTTGTTCCTTCTGGAAGTTTCTCTAATTCTTATATTGACTTCAATCTAGACCATTTTTTGTTGTTATTGTTGGTTGTGGGCGTTGACTTCAGGGCCTGGGCAGTGTCCCTGAGCTCTTTCACTCAGATTACATAGAGCTCTACCACTCTGAGCCACAGCTTCTTCCAGTGTTCTGGTGATTAACTGGAGATAAGTCTCCTGGACTTTCCTGCCTGGGCTGGCTTTGAACTGTGATCCTCAGATCTGAGCCTCCTGAGTAGATAGGATTACTGGTGTGAGCTACCAGCATCTGGTAGCTAGAACCACATTTTTATTTATTAAAATATTACTTGTATTCCATAACTTAAAAAATACAGCACCTTTTTTCATCCATGAAACATTTCTCTCTGAATAAATGACATCATGTCTAAACTGAATTTCTTTTACTTCTTTCCTCCCATATGGGTTAGGTATCATTCCTGTCTAAGCTTCCACAGCTCTTTATTTCTATCTTTGTGAAGATATACTGCAACTACTCATCATATTTATGCATGTTGAGTGGCATGAACCACTACTCTTGGCCTGTTTCATTCACTTTTAAAGCCCCAATAGCTCAAATGCCAGGAAATATGCAGGAGATATTTAATTAATATTTGTTGAATACATACATGTATTGAAAAAATACTTCTTCTTCTTATTGCTAGTCCTGAGGCTTGAACTCAGGGCCTGGGAACTGTTTCTACGAGTTTCTTTTGATCAAGGCTAGCACTCTACCACTTGAGCCACAGCACGACTTCTGTGCTACTGAGGAATTGAACCCAGGGCTTCATGCATGTTAGGCAAGCACTCTATTACTAAGCCACATTCCCAGCTAAGAAAAATTATTTTAGTATTCCCTCATCCTAAAATACTGAGGATTAAAAACAATATACAAAGAAAGGTTTGGATAATACTGGTTAACAAAAGCTGAACAATAATCAGCTGCTGATATTCTCATTATTGGTAATATTTTAGGTCATATTATCAAATCTGATGAAACAGTAACTGCCTATAATTAAAGAATTAAAAAACATAGATAACATTAAAAAACAGTTTCCAAGCTTTTAATCTCAAATGTAGGGTGAGAACCTCAATGCTTTGTTGTAGTCAGTATCATCAAAAAAGGTGAGAATTGAATCTGTCCTGATCCTGTCCTGGAGATTCAAGAGAGCTTCCCTGTAATGATAACCATAGGTCTTAAAAGAGCTATTTAGCTGGGCACCAGTGCTTATGTCTGTAATCCTAGATACTCAGGAGGCTGAGATCTGAGGATGTGGCTCGAGACCACATCTCTATCTCCAATAAACTACTCAGAAAAAGCTGAAAGTGATGCCGTGGAGCGCTAGTCTTGAGCACAAAGAAGCTCACTGACAGCGATCAGGCCTGAGTTCAAGCCCCAGGAAAAGTGCAAAAAAATAAAAAAAGAGCTACAGATATATAGAGAGTAGGAGGCTTTTGTTTTGTTTTCCTGAGTACTATGTAGCTCAGGTTAGTCTTGAAATAATCACTGCTTCAGCCTCCTGAATACTGAGCTAATAGGCATGTACCTCCACATTCAGTATTTTAGAACATTCTTCTTCTTTTCTCTCTCTTTTTTAATGAAGACAACAAATATCTATTTTGTCTTTGTTTTCTTTTTATATTTATTTTCTGTATTTATGATGCTTGGGATCACAAATTTGGGTGGCCTTGTATATTATGCTAGGCAGCCAGCTGTTCTGTACTGAGTTATATTACTAGCTTCTTTTTTCTTCTTCTTCTTCCTTTCTTCTTTAAACTTCCTTTAATCAAGGATACACTAAGCTACATGTATTTACTGTGGAAAAAATAACACAAAAGACATAAAGCACAAAGGTACAGATCAATAATTAATTAATTAATTAATTTTAATTTTTGCCAGTCCTGAGGCTTGAACTCTGGGTCTGGAAGCTGACCCAGAGCTCCTTTTGCTCAAGGCCAGCACTCTAACACTTGAGCCACAATGCCAATTCCAATTTTTTCTGTGATTAATTGGAGATAAAGATTCTCACAGACTTTCTTGCCTGGGCTGGCTTTGAGCTGAGATACTCAGATCTCAGCCTCCTCAGTAGGTTGGCTTTGAGCTGAGATACTCAGATCTCAGCCTCCTGAGTAGGTAGAATTATAGGCGTGAACCACTGGAAACTGATTACAGCAATTCTTATTATAGAAGATATTCTGCCTTTTCAAAAAACAGTTCCAGGAACTATTTGTCTTAAAACACAAGAAGAAAGAACAAAGAGAAAAGGATATAGAATTCAAGGACAGATTAAAAATGACATGTAATGGGCCAATTTCAGGAACAGTAACAGATCTTTTCTAATAATGAACAATCTACATACTAGAACACTGATGACATGAGTGAGACTATTACCTATGTGCAGTTATACTAATGAAAATCTAGAAGAAATGCCAGGAAGCTGGCTGCCTTGGGGAAATAACAGGTATAAACAAATACCTTCCAACATATCCTAAGACCAGACGAACAAAGAAATAAGGAGTTAGAAACACCTCGCTCACAAAGTAGTCTTATAATAGGGACAAAAACTACCAAGAACAAGGGACCACAGTATTTTCTATTCTTTACTACAAATATATGGCTTTAAGAAATAAAAATTGAAAAAGCTTTCATATAGAATATGCAATCAGAAAAATCCTAAATTTTCCAAAGAGACTGAGCTCATAGAGCGATGAAAAGGAAACATGCAGTTATACAGCAACACTGATTCAATGTGTTTCTCCAAATAAGGGGATTTTTATGTGAGAACAAGCCCTAGCTGGAAGGAGGGAACAAAAGAAGTACAGAGATAGTGACTATAATTTCAAAATGGGGTGGGAGGCAGGAAAAGAATGTTTTGAAAATCAGGGAAAGAAAACTAAACATAACAATAAGACCTGAAACATTAAGATAATTAATGTTGGGAGCTCAGTGGTAGAGCACTTGCCTTGCATGCATGAGGCCCTGGGTTCGATTCCTCAGCACCACATAAACAAAAAGAAAAAAGCTGGAATTGGCACGGTAGCTCAAGTGGTAGAGCGTTAGCCTTGAGCTGAAGAGCTGAGGGACAGCGCCCAGGCCCAAAGTTCAGGCCCCATGACCGGACCCCTCCCCCCAAAAAAGATAATTAAGGCTGTGCTTAACAAAAATAAACAATAAAAATAATAAACTTGGAAACCTGCTCTGGCACCCAGCAGTAATGTCTCACCTCCTCAGGACAGACAGTAGAAAGAGGCATCAAAGGGATAGAGAGCAGTCAGAGAAGGCTATCTTTACTGTACTTATGGAGTGATAGCAAATCCTCCCCATGTCCTTACAGAAAGCCTCTACCTTCACCTTTCCATCGTTCACACCAATATAAATAAGCTCTTCAAATGACAAAATTCATGAACACCCAAAACAGACTTAAAAACATACAATCTGTTAGCTCAGAAAGCATTTTTTTTAGGCAGGTGCTGGTGTCTTATGCCTGTAATCAGAGCTACTCAGGAGACTACAGTCTGAGGATTGTGATTTGAGGATCATGATCTGAAGTCAGCTCAGGAAGAAAAGTCCACAAGACCATCAAAAAGTCTGACTGGAGGCTGGAAAATGGCTCAGTGGTAGGGTGCTTGCCTTGCATCCTGAGGCCCTGGGTTATATTCCTCGGCACCACATAAGCAGAAAAAGATGGAAGTGGCGCTGTGGCTCAAGTGGTAGAGCGCTAGCCTAGAGCTGAAGAGCTGAGGGACAGCGCCTAGGCCCAGACTTCAGGCCCCCACAACTAACAAAAATAAAAAAAAATTAAAAAAAAATAAAGTCTGACTGAACACCAAAAAGTCATAAGTGAAGTAGTGGAGGTTTGGTGTGGCTCAAGTGGTAGTACACTAGCCTTGAACACAAATGCTTAGGGATAGTACCCAGACCCTGAGTCAAGCCCCAGGAATGGCACAGACAACAACAACAAACTACCACATTTCTTTAGTTATACAAGAGGGTATTTCAGGGTTATCTTTCCACACTTTCCACACATTTACAATTAATTCCAATCAATATCACCCCTTCTATTGCTTTTCCTGACACGCCCCCCTCCTCTCAAAACAACTTCAATAGGTTTCACTATTCTATTTTCATACCTGCTCATAATCGATTTCAGTTTTTCAACCTCTATCATCCTTCTTGTTAGCATAACCTCATACCTTGTACTTTCCCTCACAATCTTTTTCTCTTTCCCAGGCAGAATATATCTTTATCAGAACACAAAAGTCTCAATGTATCCACAAAGTTAGCAAAGTAAACCTGAAGTAACAAATTTTCAAGGAACGTGATGGCTTTGAACAGCAATCCTCAGATCTCAACCTCCTGGCTAGGATTATGGGCATGAGCCACTGGTGCCCAGCACCAGCAGCTTTTCTAAAAAGCTTCTATATTCCCTTAAATATCTCAGGAGCATTACATTTGATCTGTTCAATTTGTGTCCATACTAAAAATTCTCCTAAAGTTGTGGATGGGGACTCAATATGCATACATAGTCATGAAATGTGATTATAACAGAAAAATGCAGAAAACCATTAATTTCAAAGACAGAAAAGAGGAAGGAAAAAAATGCCTAAATGTTTGCCTGATACTCATCCTCTTCTAACCCTTTTTTTTTGGGGGGGGGGTCCGGTCGTGGGGCCTGAACTCTGGGCCTGGGCGCTGTCCCTCAGCTCTTCAGCTCAAGGCTAGCGCTCTACCACTTGAGCCACAGCGCCACTTCCGGCTTTTTTTCTTTTTGCTTATGTGGTGCTGAGGAATTGAACCAAGGGCCTCAGGAGGCAAGGCAAGCGCTCTACCACTGGGTCACCTTCCCAGCCCACCCTTTTGTTTTTAAGATAAGGTCTTGTTAACTTTGCTGAGGCAGAACTTAAACTCAAGACCCTCTTGCTATCTACCTTCTATATAGATGAAATTAGTTAGGCGCTACCATATCCAGGCTTGTCTTAAAAATATTTGTAAAGATAGCCTTGTGCAACTTCCCAAGAGTAGAGGTGACATCAGACTGTGAAGCAACCTGTCCAAGAAACAGAAAGCTCCTACTGCCCCATCTTCAGAATTGGATGTCCAAACAGAATAACAGCTTTTAATAGTGTCATTTAATCAAACAAATGTATTTTCGAACCTCAAAACTTCTGGGGGCAGAGGCCTCTAGCTACTTGTAATCCTAGCTACTTGAAAGGCTGAGATTTGAAGGATCACAGTTTGCGGCTACCCTAGGTAAAAAGTATAAGAAACACCAATCTCAACTAATAAAAAGCTGGGATCAGTGGATCATGCCTAACACCTCAGCAATATGGGGAAAAGCAAAAGCAAGCACCTATTTGAAAAACGATGAAAGTAAAAGGGTTAGAGGTGTAGCTCAACTGGTAGTGTCTTTCTGTCAAGCACAAGTTCAAGCCTGAATCCAAGCAAAGAAAAGACTGTCAAAAATCTATGAACTAACTAGAACTTTAAAAAGGTTATTATTACTATTTCTTCATTAACTATCCACATAGAAAGTTTAGGTGCATGGCACTGCATTTTATTGCCTGCTCAATAATGACTTCTAAGCTACAAGTTTGAAATGTGTGTATGTGTGTGTGTGTGCCTACATGTGTAATGTGAAATGCTCAGCTCCATGAAACAGAAATATTTTCTCAAAATGGAGGAAAATTTAAGCCCCAGTACTGACACCAAAAAAAAAAAAGAACAAAATCAAAAGAGAGAAAAAGAAATAGTATGAAAAGATTTGTTGTTCTCTTAATCTGAAGATAGTTCTTTGTGTGCTTATACACAACATATGCATTGAGATCCTCACGTTTTTCAATTTAACCCTGGATTTCATAAAATCAATGTGAAAAATACTCTGTACTCACTCTGGCATTCTATGAAATGATGAATAAAAGTGCAGTCCCCGCCACTCTTTGAAAGCAAGTGCTCTAATAAAGAAAGAAACACTTTTAAGGATAAAGTTTTTTGCTGTCTTAGAAAACCAACAGCAAATGTAGGAAACGTGGAATGTATTAACATGGGTAACTCTGACTGAGTAGAAGTAATAATAGTTGAATATATTTTATTACTAAAGCAGAAATATTTTGGAGTTAAAAGACTGAAATATAACCATTCATTTGTACCCTGTACAGTTAACTTTTAAAGGTGTAGTTTTTATCCAAAGAGTTAAAACAACAAAAGAAGAACCCCCCAAAAAAGCTTCTCCTACTTTTAAAATATGTATTTTTCTATTACAACTTAACAAATATTAAAGACATTTTTAAAAATGGTTATTAGTATGCTTTCAAGTATATGTTCTCTAAAGGCTCTCATCACACCTATTCAAAGAGGCAAAAGGTAAGAAAATTCAATAATACTACAAAATAATCCCTTGAATTTTTTTTCTTTCAGCAGTCGTGGGGCTTGAACTCTAGGCCTGGGTACTGTTCCTCAGCTCTTCAGCTCAAGACAAGCGCTCTACCTCTTGAGCCACAGTACCACTTCCAGTTTTCTGGTGGTTAATTTGGAGTTAAGAGCCTCACAGACTTTGCTGCCTGTGCTGGCTTCGAACCGCAATCCTCATATTGCAGCCTCCTGAGTAGCTAGGATTACAGGCATGAGCCACCAGCACCCAGCTTGAAAGTTTTACTTTTGCACTTTCATTTTCACAAATAATCCTCTGAGTCCCTTTATCTAAACTTCAGATACTATTAAACACTATACTGCTTATCTCTACCCAAATGATCAAATTTAGCTTCTGTAGATCTTAAAATAAGAGCTTCCTTTTAAATAGTGTTGCTGAGGTCAAATGGAATTTGGTTTTGGAAAAAAAAACAGATGAGGAAAAATCAACTTGTAAACATAGTGGTTTAATAAGAGTTTCAGTCCTTTTCTTACAGTAGTCTTCATTTACCTTGACTAGAAGAACTAATAACTTCTGAATCTAGGTAAGATTCTTCAATTACATGCTTGTATGTTTCACAACTACCACTTAGATTTTTGAAATATAAAATTTATATTCCTAATGATGATTATCTGAAAGGTGCATAAGCACTAAAACTTATGGCAGAGGGTTCACAAGAGAACCCTCATTCTCTTCTCCTCCATCTCAACACACATCTCCTACTCTGATCATCCTCTCTTGACATCCTTTCCTGTAAGCTGCCTTCTTTTATTTCTCAAATTGTCTTTTTCTTCACCTAGTTACACAGTGTGAAGAACCTGCACTCTACTTTTACTACCAGTATAAGATAAAAACATAGGCAGAAAGGATTTATGCAACTCATGCTTTTAATCGCTGTGCAGATATAATGTAGCCCCTCAGAAGAAAAAACAAACATCTCATTGTAATAAAAATCGGGAAATCAAGGAATTTAAATAAATAGAATTTGAAAATTAGAACCAATTGAAAACCAAACAGAAGCCTCAGTAGATTAGCCAATGCCAAGATAGTTATTTTTAAATAAATTCTATTGACAACACTTTGAAAACCCAAACCATATAATACCACATTAAATATGAAATTTGGAGCCAATTTTAATGTCACTAAGAATTTTATGAAACATCCTGAAACCAAATTTCAGATTAATATCAAAGGACTTCAGATGACATTTATAAAAGCAGGCTATCCTCTAAATCACCCTAGTGTCTCCCTGGTTTGAATATATCTGAACTCTACACTAAAATATTTACTACTTTAACGTCTATGATTAATATAAGATAAATAACTGTGGATTACTTCTACAAAGACTTTTTTTTATTTTGGTCAGTTGTGGGGTCTTGAACTCTGGGCCTGGCTTCTGTCCCTGAGCTCTTCAGCTGAAGGCTAGCACTCTACCACTTGAGCCACAACATTATTTCCAGTTTTCTGGTGGTTAATTGGAGAAAAGAGTCTCATAGACTTTCCTGCCTAAGCTGGCTTTGAACTGAGATACTCAGATCTTAGCCTCCTTAGTAGCTAGGATTACAGGCATGAGCCACTGGCCTCGGCTACAAAGACTTTTTAATGCACATAAAAGTCTTACAGTTAGTTTATATGTAAAGGATTTTGCTGGTGACAGTTTTCTATTACTTGAATTCAGGCCTTTGGGAGTTCACTCACTAGAACTATTAAAAAATGCATGCCATTGATAGAGTTCAAAGGGAAGCAGGTATTTATGGGATGGAAGAGAGGTGGTCTGATTCTGGATAGGGTTAAAAGAGGGTAAAATAAACAACTATGGAAGCATAGTGAACCACCACTCTACTTCAAGTGTATTTTATTACATGTGAGTTTCCTGTAGTTCTGGGTTTTTTTTTGTCAGTATTGGGGCTTGAACTCTGTGCCTGAGCACTGTCCCTCAGCTCTTCAGATCAAGGCGAGCACTCTACCACTTGAGCCACAGTGCCACTTCCAGTTTTCTGAGTGGTTTATTGGAGATAAGAGTCTCATGGACTTTCCTGCCCTGGCAGGCTTTGAACCATGAGCCTCAGATGTCAGCCTCCTGAGTAGCTAGGATTCTTGGTGTGAACCACCAGCGATGTTTTGGTTTTTTTTTTGTCAGTCATGGGGCCTGAACTCTAGGCCTGGGCACTGTCCCTCAGCTCTTCAGCTCAAGGCTAGTGCATAGAGTAACTAGGATTCTAGGTGTGAGCCACAGTGCCACTTCCATCTTTTTCTGCTTAGGTGGTGCTGAGGAATCAAACCCAGGGCCTCAGGATGCAAGGCAAGCGCTCTACCACTGAACCACCTTCCCAGCCCCCCTGTAGTTTGTTTGTTTTTTAAACACCTAGAATATCTAATCTTCAAATGTAGTTAGTTTGAACAGAGATATGCTATAAGGTTTTTTCAAGCACTTAAGTAAAATTACTATGAAATATTTCATTAATAATCTTAAAATATTGTTTAACACTTTAGATATTGTGAATTAACTAAACATATTATTAAAATTTGTTTTATTTGCCTGTTTCTTTATATATATATATATATATTAAAAAAAATTTTTTTTGGGGGGGTCGGTCATGGGGCTTAAACTCTGGGCCTGAGCGCTGTCCCTCTGAGTAGCTAGGATTACAGGCCTGAGCCACCACCACCCAGCTCCCTTTATATATTTTGTTGTTTTTGTTGTTTTGTGGTGGCACTGAGGTTTGAATTCAAGGCCTCTACTACTTGAACCACAATTCAACTTCTTTTCCACTTCTGTTTTTTTTTTTTTTTTGGTTGTGGGGCTTGAACTCTGGGCCTGGGCACTGTCCTTGTGCTCAAGCTGAACGCTCTATCACTTGAGCCACAGTGCTACTTCCAGTTTTCTGGTGGTTGAGTCTCACAAACTTTCCTGCCCAGGTTGGCTTTGAACTGCGATCCTCAGAGATCTCAGCCTCCTTAGTAGCTAGGATTACAGGTGCTAGCCAATGGTGCCCAGCTCCACTTCAGTTTTTCAAGTAGGGTCTCATGATTTTACTTGAGTAGGCTTAGGAACATAATCCTTTTACTTCCATCTCCTCTATATAGCTGGAATTATAAGTATACACCAGCATACCTAGCTTGTTGGGTTTGTTTTTGGTCAGTTATAGGGCATGAACTAAGGGCTTGGGTGTTGTCCCTGAACTTTTGTGCTCAAGGGTAGTGCTCTACCAGTTTGAGCTACAGCTCCACTTCTGGTTTTTTGGTAGTTGATTGGAGATAAGAGTCTCATGGACTTTCCTGCCTGGGCTAGCTTTGAACTATGATCCTCAGATCTCAGCCTCCTGAGTAGCTAGGATTACAGGCATGAGCCATCAGTGCCTCGCTCCCAGATTATATTTTGTTTTTGTTTTTTTTGGTTGTTATTGATCATGGGGCTTGAACTCTGGGCCTGGGCGCTGTCCCTCAGCCCTTCAACTCCAGGTGAATGCTCTATCACTTGAGCCACAGCGCCACTTCTGGTTTTCTGGTGGTTAAACTCACAGACGTTCCTCAGATCTCAGCCTCCTGAGTAGCTAGGATTACAGGCGTGAGCCACTGGCACCCAGGGTATAGACTGGTTTCTGAGTTAGGATCTACCTAGCTTTTTTGCCTGGCTGTCCTCAAACAGCAATTTTCCTGTGTTTACCTCTTGCATAACTATGTTAACAAGCATGTATTCTCTCTGTAAATTTTAATGTGGCTACCAAACATTTAAAATGATACCCATGACTCTAATTAAATTTCTCTTAGCATTGTTCTATATTAAGATATACTTGAATTATGCTTATTTTATTAAATAAGATACAAAAAATTCCTAGCACAAAATCTGTGTAGTTTATAGCTTTAGTATATTTAAGTAATTTCAGAAAAGGAGTTCACTGCAAAAAGTATTGTCTCTAGACATTTTTGAAATATCTTCTTATGAACTATATGAATTATATCTGGTGTTCTTTCTGCCATTTAAAGAGAAATTTTAGTTCAAAAAATCATGTAATATTATGGCTATGTTATTTTGAATAATTCTGGCATGCTTAGTATTTGTTATTATTTAAGTGGTTCCCAATGGAATAAATAATCCATCTTATTCGAATGTCTACTCTATAACTAAGTCTGGTACAATGAATCTGTGTATATTTAAAAATGTCCTATTAAGTTTCCTTAAAAGGATCTATTTAGTCATTTTCATACTACTCTACCACCAACAAAACATCTCCAAATATATTAGTAAGAGAAACTATAGCAACGAGTATCCATTAACTATCTAAGTGGCTCCATTTAATCATAAATTAAGAGACTACAATATAAAAGTCTACTACCATTCTTCAAAATCAATTGTAACTGGCAAAAATTTTACACAGTATTTTGACAACTCTAATAAGAACATGCTTTTGTATATATAAAAATATCCTCTTGTATGACTGAACCTTCCCCCACTCAAAAAAAATTCTCTTAACTGAACAAATAGAAAGTTCTCTCTTTCAGTTAACACTAACACTGTAATAAACACATATTCAGGTCAAGAGTGACAGATTTAATTTAAAAGTGCACACGCCAGGAAGAAAAAGAAAAAAAAATGAACAAATAGTATCAGAAGATACAGAATCAGTCAAAGAAGTTCAAAGAAAAGGATTAACTCATTTTATGTACATTAAATATGTTTAATGAACAGCATCTAATAATTTGGGACTATGAATATAAACTACACCTTTAAAATTCTAAAATCGATATTCAGATTGCATTTTATAAACTATATGAAGAAAAGACAAATGTAGTTATTAGAGAAACTTTTTTTTTGGGGGGGGGGGTCGGTCATGGCCCTTGAACTGTAGGCCTGGGCACTGTCCCTCAGCTCTTCAGCTCAAGGCTAGTGCTCTACCACTTGAGCCACAGCGCCACTTCCAGTTTTCTGGTGGGTAATTGGAGATAAAAGTCTCACAGTCTTTCCTGCCTGGGCTGACTTTGCACTGCAATCCTCAGATCTCAACCTCCTGAGTAGCTAGGATTACAGGTGTGAGCCACTGGCACCTGGCTCTAGAAAAACTTTTTAGAGACTTAAAATTCATTACATATGTAATATCAGTCTTAAACCTTACCAGCTCACATATACAGGATTAGCTGAACCTGTTTTTCTAGTTCTTGATTAAAACCAAATCAAACCAAACAAACAAAAATAAAAGAAATCATTTTCTAACTTGATCAGAGTTTGATGCCAAAGAACTATAAAGATATCCCCTGATACATGAAAAAATATTTAATAGGAAATTCTGATATCAATCTTGATATTGTCCACTAACTTCTGTGTTTAAAAAAAACTAGATGCTATCTAGAGGCATGGCTCAGCAGAAAAGCATCTGGCTAGCAAGTGTAAGGCCCTGACTATAAACCCCAATACTGCCAGAGAGAGAGGGGAGGAAGCTAGAGATGTTGCTCAGTGGTAGTAGGGCATTTGCCTAGGATATCCACGGTACTATATTTGATTTCTAGCACTAAAGTAAATGAATGAATGAATAAAACCATAACATGAGTGTATATACATATATATATATATATATATATATATATAGTTGAATATACATAGTTGAGTATACAAAGAAAACACTTTTATTCATTTAATACACCAAACATCTAAATTTGTAGCAAGAGAGAACCCATGCTACCCAGGAAAAAAGGGTTACAGAACCAAAAACTAAGGATTTTTCTATGACAGAAAGCACTCATTCTCTCTGATCAATGAAACATACATATGGTGGCTCAGTAGTAGAGTGCTTGCCTTGCATGCATGAAGTCCTGGGTTCAATTCCTCAGGACCACATAAGCAGAAAAGGCTGGAAGTGGCGCTGTGGTTCAAGTGGTAGAGTGCTAGCCTTGAGCTGAAGAGCTGAGGGACAGTGCCCAGGCCCCAAGTTCAGGCCCCATGACTGGCAAAACAAAACAAAACAAAAAAAACCAGGTTCTGTGATTACCTAACAAGGAGGATGAAGATGGTTAAATATGAAAACATTATTTACAACTATGGAGGAAAAAGGCAATTTTTAATCTGTCTATGTCTCAATGGATTGTTAGGCTCATTAATACATTATACAAGGGGATTTGGAAATGTAGCTTGATGGAATAAAGTGGTAGTATTGCTCTTTGAAAGGGGGCTATATTCACCACTCTTATGGTTAAACTTCATTTTCCATATAGCAAGGGATATCCAAGAATACATCACAGCAGTAAGTCTTTTGTTAAAAGATGCCTGATTTTAAAATACAGTGGTTTGAAGAGATTGCTTTTCATTTCAAATACTTAAAATGCTTAGTTTCCTATCCTGTTGAAATAGTAAAAAGATATCATGAAATTTTTTAAAAAATAAGTTTTTTACACTACCTTTTTCTGTGCTCCCATTTATTTTAGGTAAGAAGTCATCAACTTGTATCCCTAGGATTAAGACAGTGTATCATTGCCTGATCAAATAATTTAATTACTTTAAAACTGGTTTCAAATGAAACCATGGTATTTGTATTGTTACTCACATTAAGATTGGATAGAAAACTTTATGCTTATTTTTATACAAAGATTCAACTTGCCATTTTCTATTAATTCAGGCCTAGTGGGCTTCCAGGGTAAAAGGTCCTGCTGTTCATGGATTTAAGAACATCTAGTGCAGAATTTTCATTCATCTTAAGCACTAAACAATGGTGCCCACTAGTGGCAATAAAGTACCTTCCATAAGGAAATTTTCTAAGTATAGCTGTTTTATGCCTAATATGTAAAACATCTTTAAAGAAATTAAGTAACCAATGTGAGATGTAAATAAAGTCAAAAGCTTCATGAAAATTTCAGCTTTAAATAAGAAATATGGATGACACCTACCTAAGCTGCTGCATTCTTTAAGAGTTTTCTCCTGAAGGTGCTCTAACCGTACTGTAAATAAAAGTCCAAGAAAAAGGTATTTCACAGACAAAAAGGAAAAAAAAAAGTCAAATTGAACCAATCCCTGGATTAGCTAACTTACCTTGTAAAGCTGTGAGCCTTTCATTGGTGAAATCATTATCAGCTTGCAAAGCCTCTATTTTGGCCTGGAGCTCCTGTTCTTTTTCTTCCATTTCATCTATTTTATGTTGCAATTCTTTTTTCTCAGCTTGTCCTTTCTGTTGGATTTCCTCTTGTTTTCCCTCTGCTACCTGTTGAAGGAGAAATCTTCTTTAAATATTTAATAAAATTTGGCCTTGTAATAAAAGGTCTAAGCCAGGACTGATTTTATTCACTTAAAACTTCTAAGAGCTGGCACTGGTGACTCATGCCTATAATCCTAACTACTCAGGAGGTTGAGATTTGAGGATCGCAGTTCAAAGACAGCCTGGGCAGGAAAGTTGTGAGACTCTTATCTCCAATAAATAACTCAGAAAACTGAAAGCGGCACTGTGGCTCAAGTGGTAGAGTGCTAGCCTTGAGCTGAGGAGCAGTGCTCAGAGTTCAAACCCTAGGACTGACCCCCCACCCAAAAAAAACAACTTCTAAGGAAGTTCTATGAAGTGTTTATAAAGATAGTTTTCTGAACAAAGATGAGAGACATATATAGATAGTGTTGATGTAAAAAATGATCGACACTGCAAGCACTCCTCAAAAGCACTTAGAACAAAAAAAAACACAACAAACTCAATATAAAGAGAGATAAAGGGTCAAAGTGATATATTCCAGTTTTTATGTAAGGAGATTTTAAACTAAAATTACTATTGTCTCAATTTGTTTCTAATCTCTAAAATGTAACATTCTGAAAATTTATGTATGTATATATATGCCTGTCCTGGAGCTTGAACTCAGGGACTAGGTATTGTCCTTTAGCTTTTGTGTTCAAGGCTGGACCTCTACCAATTGAGCCATAGTTCCACTTCTAACTTTATAGTGCTCAATTGGAGATAAGAGTCTCCTGGACTTTTCCTGCCTAGCTAGCTTCAAACCACAATTCTCAGATCTCAGACTCCTGAGTAGCTATGATTACAGGCATGAGCTACCAACACGTGAATTCTTTAACAAAACTCTTTAGCTAAAAGGTTGATGGTTCAAGCTCTTTTCAAAAAGATATTCCTTTAAAAAGTCTAATTTTAAAACTATAATAGGTCAACTAACCATACCACAAGAGAAGTATGATTTGGTCTTTTCTAAGAAATGTGAATTTTCTAGACAGTCAATTCAATCCATGATTTGAATTGTATTAAGATAGGGCTTCACTAACTCAGTTACTAGATTTTTTTTGGGGGGGTCGAGTCGTGGGCCTGAACTCTGGGCCTGGGCACTGTCCCTCAGCTCTTCAGCTCAAGGCTAGCACTCTACCACTTGAGCCACAGTGCCACTTCCGGCTTTTTTCTTTTTGCTTATGTGGTACGGAAGAATAAAACCCAGGGCTTCATGCATGCAAGGCAAGCACTCTACCACTGAGCCACCTTCCCAGCTCTCAGTTACTAGATTTTTAAAGGATCATTAATTAGACATTAATGTTCCACAGCTACATGACATGAAAGCTAAAACAGAACCAACAGCATCCTTGAAGGCTACCAGAGATCAAACAGACTTCCCCATGATTCCACAGGGCTTGTTTTGGCTTTAAAATATACAGTTTCAGGTTCAAAAAAAATCCAAGATCATGTTTTGCTGATTCTCCTCTGTTAACAGTTGTTAGTAAATCACTAGCTACATTTCTAATCAGAGAAAATTATATGAACTTTTTCAAACTTTAAACTTCTGTAGTAAAGGAAGTTGGGCCAAACAGAATACAATCACCTTATTTTCACTAGCTACTTTAGTTACTACAAAATATTTACATCAACTACCATCCAGAAATGCCTAAACATCAAGTTATGTCTAAGTGTGTTAGGAACTATTAGATTAATATACTTTTTGGTTGGTTATTCACATACCTTTAATTTATCAGATAAATCTTTAATCTCATTAACTGCTCCATTATATTTATTAGCTAATTCTCTTAATTCTTCCTGAGTCCGTTCATTCATTTCTTTTAGGTGGGTACATTCATCTTCAGTATTACTCAGACTTCTCTGCAATACAAATTCACAATCATTTAAAATGAGTGCAGATATACTATTTACAATTCATTTTATAAAAAAATAGAACTCTATAGCCTATACTACATCAGCATTTGCCCTGGACTTTACAAAAAGCTGAATTCTAAAATATAATTATTTCAGTTTACTTTGAATGCATACATATTACAGACAACACAACCAAGAATATTTAAAAATGTTAGTGGGTAAGGAACAGAAACAGAAAAAAAAAAGATTGATATACCTTATTTATTTATTTATTTTTGGTCGATCGTGGGGCTTTAAACTCTGGGCTTGGGCGCTGTCCCTGTGCTCTTCAGCTCAAGGTGAGCGCTCTACTGCTTGAGCCACAGCGCCACTTCTGGTTTTCTGGTGGTTTATTGGAGATAGGAGTCTCACAGACTTTCCTGCCCAGGCTGGCTTTGAACCACGATCCTCATATCTCAGCCTCCTAAGTAGCTAGGATTACAGGCGTGAGCCAACAGTGCCTGGCTTGATATACCTTTTTATAATAAGACTTTTTAAAGGTCAATGGCTATAACTTTTAGTCTTGAAAATATTTGAGGCCTATAAGGCCTATTAATTCCTTATTTTTTGTATGTGTGGCACATGGGTTTGAACTCAGGGCCTCTTGCTTATTAGATAGGCCCTCTTCAACATGGGTCCACACCCTAGCCCTGTCTAAAGATGGTCTTGATTTTTGCTGGGGCTGGACCATGAAGACCTTTTATTGGGGGGTGGGGGGGTGGGGAGGGTCTGGTCGTAAGGCCTGAACTCTGGGCCTGGGCACTGTCCCTCAGCTCTTCAGCTCAAGGCTAGCACTCTACTACTTGAGCAACAGTGCCACTTCCATCTTTTCTTTTTGCTTATGTGGTGGTGAGGAATCGAACCCAGGGCCTCATGCATGCAAGGCAAGTGCTCTACCACTGAGCCACCTTCCCAGCCCCAGAACTTTCTATCTATACTTCCTGTGTAGTTGGTATGACAGACATGCTTCATTGTATCCAGCTTTAAAAAAATTATTTATTTATTTAATATTTTCATTAATTAATTGTTTTTGTTGGTTGTGGGCTTGAACTCAGGACTTGGGCACTTGGGCACTGTTCCTGAGCTTTTATTGCTCAAGGCTAGGGCTCTAACACTTTGAGCCACAGTACCACTTCCAGTTTCCAGGTGGTTAATTCAAGATAAGAGTCTCATTGGACTTTCCTGCCCAGACTGGCTTTGAACTGCGATCCTCAGATCTCAGCCTCCTGAGTAGCTTTACATGTGTGAGCCACCAGCACCCAACTTTGAGCATATAGTGTTAAGCAAATAGCCTGGGTTAATATTATAGAAACTATCCTGATATTAAGGCTACACTTTTAGTATAGTCTATAACAGACATTTTAACCAAATTCTGTGTTAACTTTACAGTAGTTCAAAGGGATAACCCAAATTATGAATTAAGTTCTTTTTTAAAGCAATAAGAAACTTTTTCTTTTGTACTGGGAATTAAGGAACTCAGGCATGTTACACAAGTTTCTACCACTAGCTACATTCACATACCTGAAAATCACATAATGACTATTCCTAAAAGATTTAGAAGGAACCTTGGAGATGACCCCTTAGAACCTCCAAAATATAACAGTTTCCTCTCTAGAAGACGGTTAAAGTAGGAACACAAGATGTTAAGTTCTTGGTCATACAGTGACCATCTTCAACTAGAAGAAAAGCAAATACTGGCACATAGAATATCATTATATCCAATGCTTGATAAGAAATGTACTCTTGGGCTGGGAAGATGGCTCAGTGGTAGAGCGCTTGCCTTGCATGCTTGAGGCCCTGGGTTCGATTCCTCAGCACCATATAAGCAAAATGAAAAAA